>NC_087209.1:51567886-51575386 GCF_015104395.2 Macrobrachium nipponense
CTCTGGAATGACCTGCCCAGTGATCTTGAGCGCCACCTGCCCTTCCCTTCAGTCTTCGACCAAAGAGATCAAGATAACTGAGGAAGGGCAGGAGGAGTTGAAGACAACGGGCAGGTCATCCATCCCAGGGTTTAGAAAATGGAAAACAGCAGATGCTGGGAGGGGCAAATATACCCGAGCGTAGCTGCTATCTCCTCAGTGCATCAACATCTGATGAAGAGGACTAATAAATTAGACTTTGAAATTATAGTATCTGGAATCCAAACCACCTGTCTGATTTAAACCTAACACGAGTAGTAGACTTACATACATAAATACACACACACACACACACACACACACACACACACACACACACACACATATATATATATATATATATATATATATATATATATCCAGAGTACAAAAAATTAACTGTTATTGGGCTGTGTATGATAGCTTGCATATATATATATATATATATATAATATATATATATATATATATATATATATATATATATATGTGTGTGTGTGTGTGTGCAAATAAATTCTTCTGTTAAAACAGAATAGGTCTCAAGTATGAAAGGCCCATTAGAACACTGGTTTGAAGCTAAGAACTATATTTCGGTGGTCTGACTTCCACCCTTATCAAGTAGTGATAAGGGTGGAAGTCAGACCACCGAAATATAATCCTTAGCTTTAAACCAGTTTTTTTATACTTATATATATATATATATATATATATATATATATATATATATAATAATATATATATGTGTGTATGTGTGTGTGTACTGTATATTATATAAATATATTAATAAGTAAGCTTAAATTACTTTCTTTATTTGCTTTATGTAAATTTAGATCAGCCTTGTTTTTTCTAGGTTTAATAACTACTTTTTAAGAAAGTCATTTTGTGGCAGGATAGATTTTGTTTTGAGTGGGTATTTGTCTGGTCATACCAAGTGCTTAACGTTAAGTGCTTAACTTGACATTACTCAGTGTAGCTAGGCGCCTCCTCCCCGTTTGTTTCTATTGTCGAACTATAGTTTTTAACGATTGTTTTTCTGTTTTTGACGAGTGTTGATGAACAACGCCTCCTTGGCTTTTGACGAGTGTTGATGAACAACGCCTCCTTGGCTATCGATGTCTGGACTTAGGTGCTCGACCCGAGTTAGTTCGGTCTATAGCAGTCCCTTGATATACTGTCTCTTAACAGCTGGCTGATTTGGAATTTGGAAGACGTTTAATTGGCATTTTTTTGGGACCACGATTACGGATTTTCGTCTTGGATTGTTGTTCGCAGGTCCTCCTGCCACCTGCAACTCTAGTGTTTCCTGCTTTTCCTACTGAGGAGGATTTCCCAGGAATTGGCGCCGTCGTTTCCTCCCGGTACTGCTGGAAATGTGCCTGCCACGTCAGCGTCTCCATTCACCTGTTCTCTACAGTATATTTGGGAGCATGCTTCCGCTGATGTGAGAAGAACTATACAGCATTTGTATTTAAATATGTTTATGCTGTGACTTTATAACATAACCCGAACGGGTCATTTATTTCGTTTTTCTAGACAAGGTTTCACACATTTAGCTTTGTGGTATTAGGTAGGAATTAGAATTATTTTCTTGTTTTACTTACGCTGCCTTCCTCCTTGAATTAGTATTAGGGTAGTTTTTGGTCTGGCCAGCAAAATTGTTGGAACCAAACAGTTATTTATTAATAATTGTCATTTCCTCTTCATATATTTGTTTTTTCTTTGATGGGGTTTAGCTTTCTTAGTTTTAGGGAATCCAGTGCGATTCTAAGGACCGGTATTTGTCCTTCTGATTGTTACAAAGGTATTGCTGTATTAATTATATCCCACAAGGTTGATTTAAATTATGTATTTGTTAGGTATTAAATAATTTTATGTTTTCTTGAGTGCTTTTGTTTCTGCTGACCTGTAACACTGTGTTAACATTTGTTGCCGATTAATACGGTGTTAACATTTGTTACAGACAACATCTCTATTATAATTTAAGAATCTGCGTAACAACCCCGAGGGTTGTAACATGTTTATATATGCTAGCTATCATACACAGCCCAAAACAGTAGATTTGTTGTATTTTGAAATACATGATCATCCTAAGGAAATTACACGTGTGAACCTAGCTTAACCGGGAAGTCGACCCAGTGCTATTTAAGATTTGTACAAGGGCTAAAGTTGACTGCATGAACCCTTGATGGCGGAGTAGATGCAATTATCTTATACAAGTCACTTCGAATGTACATAATTTCCAGGGTACAGCAGATTCAATAATGAAGGGCTTTTTATACCTTAATATGACAGTATAAAACTGTCATACACACACAATCATACATTCTTGCATAGACATATAATTATATATTTAATTATATATCTGGAAAAATATTCACAGAATAACATCTTTAATTATAATAGGTCTTTATTATATGTTTGGTAAAATATTCACAAAACATAATGAAACATTATGTTTTGTGAATATTTTACCAAGCTGCCGGCAAAAGCAACAATGTCAATATGAGAAATGAAAAATGACAGAGTATGTACTATAATCTATACAGATGACATTGAAATAAACTATGAAAAACACACAGCAGCGCAAACAAGAAATCTTAAATTCTTAACTGTTAAGGTGGCACTGATATATATGAATGAAAGCAGCAGCAAATATGAAACGGAAATAGGCTCCACAAAGCAAAGCAGATACACTACGCCTGGAAGGTAAACAAACTAAGCTTCGCAAGAAATGGACTATAAGAGGAGAACATTCCAGATTACTTTTTCATCAGGTAGTCAATGCACAATAGATGAACGTCCATTTGTGAGTACATACATGTACAACCTTTGTATCGGAGCGTTCCATTGAACTCATGTCCAAAAGGAAATCGATTAACTAAATGAAAGATTAATCAAAGTGTTGAAAGCTTAAATATATATAAAAGGAAGTTAGTAAATAACTCGTCAAATTCCTTTAATATTACAGTACCACTGCACGATTGGCTCAATCGTTGGGTTTTCGTTAAAACAAAAACACAATTAGTTTACATCTATTTCCCCCAATGAGCTGCGAGGAAAAAACCAAAACGTAGTTTTAATCACGTTCTCAAAAACTTCTGGACTCTGTTCTTAACTTAATGTGACAAATAAATAGCCAAGGTTACCATAACCTGTTAAATAAACTATGTTGAAGACGAGATATTTTCATTCTGAAGAGCACCCGCACTTCACGTATCTTGAATTGCACTGTATACGAGAGAGAGAGAGAGAGAGAGAGAGAGAGAGAGAGAGAGAGAGAGAGAGAGAGAGAGAGAGAGAGAGGTTCTGAAAAACTTCTCTCACTAACTTGAGCATGCAAGTTATGAAAAGGTAGAGTTGAAAGAGCCGCACTAGAGGCGCGTAACACCCAGGTCCTCAAAAGGAATCGTAAAAGAAGTTGCTATTGAGGCTCACAACCAAGTGAAATTAATCTGGACCATACGAACAACCATTTCGTCACCTTACCGACACAACTCTAATTGGATACTGTGCGTATCACAGACGACTGCAGAAGGTAACATAAGAGCAAAGACGATAAAAATGAACTTGTAGCTTCGAAATATAAGATGGCCGGTACAACGTGGTCGCAAGAAATACGACACTGAAATGAGTTTTAAGGCCTAGCATCCCTTGGAAATATGGTACAAGAAAAACCGCCTTTATTTTACCAAGTATTCCCTTTCGAAAATATTTTGTTGACTATTGTTCAAAATTAGGCCATCGTAAATTAAAAAAAAAAAAAAAAAAAAAAAAAAAAAAACAAAAAAAAAAAAAAGTAACTTCTTGTACAAAAACCTTTGGTAACAGTTAGGCCCACGATTGGGTTTTATTAATTGTTCTTGAAAGAATAGCACACACATAACAACATAGGCAATTCATTCTTTCTCTTCACTTCCCTCTCCATGACCATCCAACCCCCTTCCCAGCATTTCGGAAAATTTCCCCTGGGGATCGAGCACTGCAAGGCGAGATCATGTCCGGGGGGACAGAAACACAAGATCAAAGTTTTGGCGGCAAAAGGCACTCGCTCACCCTCGTTTCTGCGGCGAACTCCTTACAAAAACTGCCAGGGAGCAATTTGCGAAGTCCTCCCAATAGACGGTGGGCTAAAAATGTAAACAAGAAGATGAAGGCAAACAATGAAATACCTAAAAGAAGCTCAATGACCCCCCCAAAAAAAGAAACGACCCTTTCTTTGGCCAGAGTAATAACTCGCTGATGTCATAAAAACTTCAATTCTTAAATAAAAACTATACCAAAGGATTCAGTTTAATAAAAGAGAAAGTGACGACGATTGGCCCATCTTTACCTTACATGTACGGATTAAGATCCATAAAAAAGATTTCCATATTTTGTCCCATTATCAGTTCAACTGGTTCTATTAGCTATAAACTTCCTAAATATCTATTTAAATTACTATTATCTATCCTGGGTACTATTTCAAATTCCCATCTACAAACCTCTGTTGATTTTTGTGCTAGACTCTCCCGTATAGAATTATCTAATTATGACAAATTAACCAGTTTTGATGTAACATTTTAATTTACTACAGTTTCGTTTGATGACTTCCTTCGATATTTATCACAAAATTTGGACTAGTATAATCTAGAATTACTTACCAACGTCATTATTAATTTGGTATCCTTTTGTATAAAATATTGTAAATTCACTTTCAATAGTAATTTTTATGAACAAATATTTGGTATGGCTATGGGTAACCCTCCATCGCCACTTTTGTCTAATATTTACATGGAGTTCTTTGAGTCTGGACTTACTTCAAGCAATTTGTTCTCTAAGGTGTTTTGGGTTAGGTATATAGACGACTGTGTTTGTATGTAAAAGAAAATGCATACAATTAATAATCTTGTACCATCCATAAAATTCACAACAGAATATGAAGAAAATAATTGTATACCATTTTTGTATGTCTTAGTTATTAGAAATAACACCAATTTTTGTTTTAAAGTATATAAGAAACCCACAAGTAATTTCTCATATATCCATTTTTACTCTAACCATGCTAAACAAATTAAAGTGTCAACATTTTCCAGTATGTATCTTAGAGCTCCTAGAATTTGTAGTCCTGAATTTTTAGAAGACGAGTTTAAAATTATTGATAAAATAGGAGATTCATTATGTTACCCTACATATTTCTTGGAACTTTGTTAAAATAAAGCAAAAATGACATATTACAATCCAACCAGTGTTGACAAAGTTCATCCTAATTTCATTACTGCTGTGCCCATTTTACAAACTATTGATAATAACTTCGTATTTAAATATGATAATATTTTGAGAAATAAACTAATTAAGAATAGCCCGTCATATTCAAACAATACTGTATACAGTATTCCTCGTAAAGAATGTAATAAAATTCACACAGGGCAAACATCGAAAGATCTAAAGGAGATGCTTTCAGTACAAATATGCCAAATCAAGAGGCTTAATGAATAAAAGCATTGTGGATCGTTGGCTTAAGACAGGCCATACTATTAACTGGGATAATTCCTCGATAATATGCAGGGTCAAAGATCATTGCAAAAGGAATCTGTTGGAATCCAATTTTACTGAAGCCACGTCAACAAGGAATTTAAATAATCCTGGATTGTCCCTTGATCCTCTTTCCTTGTCTCTTTTGCTTAAAGGTCTGTAACTTCTATTATATTCAGTGTGAACGTGAAAAGGTAGAATAAACTACGAAAATACTTGTTCCAAGTCCCCAGTTTTTTACTTACCTTTCTACTGTGGACTTGAGAATGAATATATATATACATATCATATATATATATATATATATATATATATATATATATATATATATAGTATAAATATCCAATGTAGCACGAAGGAACACGTGCTTGGGAATATCATTAAGTCCACGGTAGAAAGGTGAATAAAACTGAGGACTTGGAACCAGTACTTTCGTAGTATATTCTACATTTTCAAGTTCACACTGAATGAAATAGAAGTTGGCAGACCTTTATATACAAAAACAGAAAGGGGGCCGGGGTTACAGTTCGTTAATCTGGGCGACATGTTCTTTAAGCAAAAGAGACAAGGAGAGAGGATCAAGGGACAATCCCGGATCGCAAATGAAATCCCTGTTGACGTGGCTTCAATAAAAACAGACTCCAGCAGATCCCCTTTGCGGTGATCTTTGACCCTGCAGGTTATCAAGTACCGAGTTTAAGGTTTCTTAGTAAGTCATGTTCCTGTTAACCTATTACTATTTTCTGTTTCCTTTTCATTATACGAAATACCATAAGTGAGAACGGTATTCTTTATCTAATTATACTGCTTCGTGTTGCAAAGGATTTAAGTGAAGTGCAACATAAATTGTTAAATATAGAATCACCTGAATCGAGTACATTTTCAGGCACTTTCTGTGCAACCCCTCCATACCTAATTAGACGCTTCATTCTAGATAAGTAATCATAGGTGTTTTCAATTACAGATTAGGAGTTAGTCAGCTGTGGTTTTTGTGCATCATCCTGTGTGCAATATTGGCTACCCCACTACACCCTCTCCTTACGGTGCCCTTTGAAGCAGGCTTATTGCTTCTTTCACCTTGTAGTGAGGGACAATTGTATTTTGTCCCAGTTACGCTAGCCATTCTCTGAAATGTTTACTATTGCAAATATAATTATGCTAAATCCCAGAGTTCAGATAATTACTCCCCTTTTGATGCAGGCCTTTACCTGTATTTAATGAATAGATTTTTACCTGACCTCAAGGCCAGAGTTTGATGTTTTGCATTTTCCAAGGTAAGTTGAGTGGATCTTCAGTTTAACCCATTGATTAACTTATATCTCCAGGGAAATTCATATATATATATATATATATATATATATATGTATATATATATATATATACATATATAATATATATATATATATATATATATATATATATATATATTTATATATTATATGTAAACTGTAAAACTGCGAAGAGATAGCTATTCCGGGAGGGAGTGGGTCATCATTTGCCATGCTGACGACGTACCTTTCAAGTGTAGCCGCTGAAGGCTTCCGTGTTTCTTCGAAGCTTTAAAGACGAGTGGTAGAGCGCCAAGGCGGTGGTTTCACTTCCCTTTTGGAATAATGAAATGAAAACCACAATACGCTTTCATGCTAGTGCGTGTACCTGAATGCGTGTCTTTTTTGTGTGGGGGTGGGTGTGGGGTTGGGAGGGGGGGGGGGGGGGGGAGCGAATGGTGTAAAAGTGTGAGGAATGTTACTGCATAATTGTATTGATCGACTTTGGCCTCGGCTGAAATGCTCTCCCATTTCTGGCACGCGACTGAACGAGCGCCATATAATAAAAATAGTGAAACTTATTCGGTGAAGTTTAAATACAAATGACCCAAGAACATTCACTCGGGCAAATACGTTTATGCGATAATGGCGGTATTTGGGAGGGGGTTGGGGAGGGAGGAGGTTGGGGAGGGAGGGGGTTGGG
>NC_087209.1:51577886-51604273 GCF_015104395.2 Macrobrachium nipponense
GCAGACCAAGTAAGGAACATAAAGAAAAAGAACTGGCTCTCCCCAACAGAAAGAGAAGAACTGAAAGGGAAATCACGGGACAAAGACAACGAATTCCACGAAGACGAACTGAGAGACGATGCCACAGAAGACAACAGGAGGGAGGATGAAGTATCAAACAACGACACACGAAGAAACACCGACAACGAATTACACGAAGACGAACTGAGAGACGATTGCCACAGAAGACAAACAGGGGAGGATGAAGTCATCAAACAACGACACACGCAACGAAACAACCGACGAAGTAACAGAGAGGACGGAATGGGTAGAAAGATTAGACAATGGATGGAGCCAGATACAGAGAGAACAAAGATCCCCATGAAAGCCTACACAACCCAAGAAATTAAGGAGAAAAACAAGTGAGGTCAATGAAATAATGGGCCTAATACACACAATCAGTATCACAGAAACAAATAACTTGACATATGCAGGAGCAAGATTAGTAGCAGAACTGATGGGGATTCGAACACCAACACCACCGTCACAACCAACCCAACAGAAACCAAAACAGCAACCTCCTTGGAAAAGGCGCCTGGAAAAGCAAATCATGGTGATGAGATCTGACTTGAGTAAACTGAAAGAGATGGCAGAAAAAAGGCTAAGAAGCAAGAAAACAACGGGAGGGAGGAACTCAACGAGAAATACAAAGTACAAGAGAGGGGACTAAACAACACAATAGAAGATGTAAAACAGAGGCTTAAGGCCAAAGCACACAAGATCCAACGGTACATGAACAGGAATAAGGGATACCAACAGAACAAACTATTCGGAACCAACCAGAAAAGACTATACAGCCAACTAAGAGGGGAAGACAACCACCCAGAAATTCCTGAAGCCGAACCAAGTAAGAGACTATGGGAAAACATATGGAGCAATCCGGTATCACACAACAAACATGCAACATGGCTCCAGGAAGTCAAGGAAGAAGAAACAGGGAGAATAAAACAAAGATTCACAGAACATCACGACAGACACAGTCAGACCAACTAAAGAAAATGCCAAACTGGAAAGCCCCAGGTCCCGATGAAGTCCATGGATACTGGCTCAAAAACTTCAAGGCCCTACACCCACGAATAGCAGAACAACTCCAGCATTGTATCTCAAATCACCAAGCACCCAAATGGATGACCACAGGAAGAACATCCTTAGTACAAAAAGACAAGAGTAAGGGAAATATAGCCAGTAACTACAGGCCTATCACCTGCCTACCAATAATGTGGAAGTTACTAACAGGTATCATCAGTGAAAGGCTATACAACTACCTAGAGGAGACAAACACCATACCCCCACCAACAGAAAGGCTGCAGAAGGGAAGTTTAGGGGGGCACAAAAGGAAAGCGAAATAGGGTCAAACACCAGCTCCTGATAGACAAAATGGTAATGAAGAACAGTAGGAGAAGGAAAACCAACCTAAGCATGGCATGGATAGACTATAAGAAAGCCTTCGACATGATACCACACACATGGCTAATAGAATGCCTGACAATATATGGGGCAGAGGAAAATACCATCAGCTTCCTCAAAAATACAATGCGCAACTGGAATACAATACTTACAAGCTCTGGAATAAGACTAGCAGAGGTTAATATCAGGAGAGGGATCTTCCAGGGCGACTCACTGTCCCCACTACTCTTCGTAGTAGCCATGATCCCATGACAAAAGTACTACAGAAGATGGATGCCGGGTACCAACTCAAGAAAAGAGGCAACAAAATCAACCATCTGATGTTCATGGACGACATCAAGCTGTATGGTAAGAGCATCAAGGAAATAGATACCCTAATCCAGACGTAAGGATTGTATCTGGGGACATCAGGATGGAGTTTGGAATAGAAAAATGCGCCTTAGTCAACATACAAAAAGGCAAAGTAACGAGAACTGAAGGGATAAAGCTACCAGATGGGAGCAACATCAAACACATAGATGAGACAGGATACAAATACCTGGGAATAATGGAAGGAGGAGATATAAAACACCAAGAGATGAAGGACACGATCAGGAAAGAATATATGCAGAGACTCAAGGCGATACTCAAGTCAAAACTCAACGGCGGAAATATGATAAAAGCCATAAACACATGGGCAGTGCCAGTAATCAGATACAGCGCAGGAATAGTGGAATGGACGAAGGCAGAACTCCGCAGCATTGATCAGAAAACCAGGAAACAAATGGACAATACACAAAGCACTACACCCAAGAGCAAATACGGACAGACTATACATAACACGAAAGGAAGGAGGGGAGAGGACTACTAAGTATAGAGGACTGTGGTCAACATCGAAAACAGAGCACATGGGGCAATATCTGAAAACCAGTGAAGACGAGTGGCTAAAGAGTGCATGGGAAGAAGGACTAATAAAAGTAGACGAAGACCAGAAATATACAGAGACAGGAGGAAAGACAGAAAGAACAGAGGAACCTGGCACAACAAACCAATGCACGGACAATACATGAGACAGACTAAAGAATTAGCCAGCGATGACACATGGCAATGGCTACAGAGGGGAGAGCTCAAGAAGGAAACTGAAGGAATGATAACAGCGGCACAAGATCGGCCTAAGAACCAGATATGTTCAAAGTACGATAGACGGAAATAACATCTCTCCCCATATGTAGGAAGTGCAATACGAAAAATGAAACCATAAACCACATAGCAAGTGAATGCCCGGCACTTGCACAGAACCAGTACAAAAAGAGGCATGATTCAGTGGCAAAAGCCCTCCACTGGAGCCTGTGCAAGAAACATCAGCTACCTTGCAGTAATAAGTGGTACGAGCACCAACCTGAGGGAGTGATAGAAAACGATCAGGCAAAGATCCTCTGGGACTATGGTATCAGAACGGATAGGGTGATACGTGCAAATAGACCAGACGTGACATTGATTGACAAAGTCGAGAAGAAAGTATCACTCATTGATGTCGCAATACCATGGGACACCAGAGTTGAAGAGAAAGAGAGGGAAAAACAAAATGGATAAGTATCAAGATCTGAAAATAGAATAAGAAGGATATGGGATATGCCAGTGGAAATCGTACCCATAATCATAGGAGCACTAGGCACGATCCCAAAGATCCCTGAAAAGGAATCTAGAAAACTAGAGGCTGAAGTAGCTCCAGGACTCATGCAGAAGAGTGTGATCATAGAAACGGCACACATAGTAAGAAAAGTGATGGACTCCTAAGGAGGCAGGATGCAACCGGAACCCCACATTATAAATACCACCCAGTCGAATTGGAGGACTGTGATAGAGCAAAAAAAAAAAAAAAAAAAAAAAAAAAAAAAAAAAAAAAACAATAATAATAATAATAATAATAATAATAATAATAATAATAATAACCTTCATGCACCGTCGTTTGGTTTCTGCCTTTTTTTTAGAGATGAAGCAAGAGTGGCTTATATAAACTAGCATGAATGGACACATCTTTACAAAAAAACGTAGAGTAAATGGCTCACTTGGAAGTGAATACTATACTATTCTACTGACTTTAACCACAAACAAAGAGTGGCATTTATGAACAAATTACATGTAATAGGCATTGGGAAATATTTTCAATGTTTCCCATGCATCATATGCATTACATCTTTCAGTTCAAACTGCTTGAGAAGGAAAGTACTTGTATAAAAGTCAAGAAGTGATGGAAAGGAATCTTGGTCACTTCTTTTTCTGCCATTTAATTAAACAGTGACAACGTCATGACCTGAGGCGACATATAATAAACAGCTCTCCTCCTTCCACCTTTCCAGTATATATATGAAATGTTTTACGGTGCTTCATCGACGATATCTATAAAATCACAAATTAAATCTCTAAGAAAATTCCGCATTTTTCACTCAATATGAAACGTAAAGCATTGTACGACCGCAATCACACTATATTCACAGAATATATTTAAATCTGTACGGAAAAGTTATGATTAGGGTCCCAAGTCAAATTAAGAATGAGATATGTTTACACATATACCTGCAATACATCGTTGTCCTTTTATATGGAAAAAAACTGTCTCTCCCGCTCTACGTATATTGTCACTTGAACTTACACATTAGAGCCTTTACCATAATTTTTCTACTCTAAATATCAATTTAAAAAATAATTCAGCAATATCACTGGCAAACTTAAGCACAGATCTGTGATCTTTGTGCTCAATGCGAATGACAATGCTCGTGACAATTGCAGCAATCACGGGTAATCAAAAGACTTCAATTGCGTTAAGTGAGCGAAACTGACTTTGATATGGTTTACTGGGGTGACACTTTCCCAGGTCCTAAAACTCTTGGAGAAACTAAAGGTACTCTTCTAGAAACGATATTTTGATGAATCGTTGATAATCGAAACTCAGATGGAGCGAATCTTCCGTCTAGAGCCATTGTAATAAATGACAGCGTCAGAAGTGTGAGAAAGTTAACGGAATTAATAAGCAGGTACTTTTATATTAAAGTTACTGTAAATTTTGTAAGAAATTTAACTGTTTTATAAACATTAGGCAGAGGAGTTTTGGACAAACAAAATGTTCAAATTCGTTATGAAATATGTTCTTTTAGATCCGTTATGTAGAAATAAGGTAACATCAGCTTTTCTCGTTAAAAATTCAAATTTCCAAGCTCATTTTAGAAAAAAAAAAAAAAAAAAAAAAAAAAAAAATCAAACACCTGCGGATTTCCAGAATAACTTTGGCGATATGACAGAATTTTAAACCTCTTGTAAGAAATGATAATACCGAGAATCCACTGACATGAATACACTTAAAATCCTGTGTGAAAAGTTCAAATTTCCAGGATCCCGTGTAGAAAATGAAAATTTTTTTCAATTATTAGTAAATATCGTTACAGAAACCCTGATAGAAACTAAAATAATAATAAAATTAACAGTTATTATCATCGTGAGATGACAAGAACGAAAAGTCTATTCTTACCAACTGGTGAGAACGATGTTCCTATTTATGCATCGTGATCATTATCATGTCATTTTAGAAAAAAAAAGACGCGTGTTATCAGACCTATTTTGCCGGAGTACATTAAATGTCAGCATGGTCATCATGGCAACATAATGAGAAAATTCTAAGCTTGACAATCCTTGAAACATTTTCATTGTCTGCAACAAATAAAGAAGATAAAAATCTTTACCATTCTTTTCTGAGGCCTTCCCCCATTCGTTGCTTCCACTGCGTATTTTGCTTTTGTGTCCACATTCTCAATGATAAAACCTATCTAGAATTTTGGATTATCTACGACAGCTCCGTCGTTTTAGTGAAGAGAGAGATGGACGTTTACCATACTGAAACGTTCGGAGTGTAACGTTGGCTCAACTGAGGTGTATACATGATTCCTATAATGAATGCGTCTGGGTTCCTATTGTATTATCAATTTCCTCCGATATACCATGTGTGGTCTGCCTTCCTGGTGAATCCCATTCCCTTCTTCCCACATTCGGAGGGATTCCAGATGTTTGATGAAGAAACCTGGCCCAGTTCTGCCGTTTGTTACATTTGTAATCCACTGCACAGTTCCTTCATAGTCTCTGAACATTTGAGCACTTTCCTATAAAAGGTGTTTCAGTTGTCATTTGTTTCCAAGTTGACTTTTGTGAGGACGAATGTATTCAAGTTTCAACAACGACAAATATTATTATTATTATTATTAATATTATCATTATTATTATTATTCAGTAAATGAAACCTATTCATATGGAACAAGCCTACAGGGGACAGACTTGAATTTCAAAGTTACAAAGTAGTCAAGTGACGTTCAAACAAAGATACTTAGCCTGTACAAATACAATCAATTTGAATGTCTTTCTTCTTCACTGTCATTCTGGTGTACATGCACGAGAGAGAGAGAGAGAGAGATTAATAAATTTTGCGCATATATGCCAAGCACTTGAGCAACTTAAGCCATTCAACGCTGAAACGGAAATTGACAGTAAAAATGTTGGAAATTTGTAACAGGAGGACAACCTTCCAGTTACACTATGAATAAATTGTTAGAGAGGCTGGAAAGTCAGATGGAACAAAGAGAATATGAATGGAGGTAAAGTAAAAGGAATGAAAAGAGTTGCAGCTCGGGCCCGAGGGGACGCTGCAAAGTACCTTAAGTAATGCCTACATTGCACCGCATAAGGTTCCCTGACGGCAAAAGCCTCAACGGAGACTAGAGAGAGAGAGAGAGAGAGAGAGAGAGAGAGAGAGAGAGAGAGAGAGAATAATTCTTAATATAAAATTAATCAGGCAATGAATCAATCACTCGCGCCTTGAATTGACAGTTTCTGCTCTGAGGAAGACTTACTGGACGATCGAAAACAAAATATTATAGAACGAAAAAGGTGACTTTCCCGTTTCAAAATACTCTGTTTAATATATAGTCCGTACTCACACACTGATGTTACGTAACTATCACGTATAACATGATGGTTTGTTTGTTTGTATGGTGCTTTTACGTTGCATGGAACCAGTGGTTATTCAGCAACGGGACCAACGGCTTTACGTGACTTTCGAACCACGTCTATAACATACTGGGCACCACTAATACTTCCAAATAAAATATTTTTTACGACAGAGAGAGAGAGAGAGAGAGAGAGAGAGAGAGAGAGAGAGAGAGAGAGAGCAATAAACTAAGGCATTTTTCACAGCATATCATCTGGAATTCAAGGCGATCCCTAATAAGTCTCTTTCGTACCAGATTTCATTCAACGTTGTAAAGTTGAATGAAATCTGGTCGTGATGAAAGGCAATGAGAACACTTGGTTTTCGGTGAGGCCACATAAAATGCGGCAATTATCGATATCATATTATTCGCATCTTGGAATAACCTAGAAGCACCGGGAACTATGATGAGCTGATTGTACACCAAGTATCCGTTGGGTAATCGGCGGCTGACATTAAAGTTAAATCCGCATAATGGCTGATTTCTATGCATCTCAATTATCTTCAAATGCGGCAATAAACTGCATATAAAAAGGGTGTATTTTCGAGATATACCAATGCAATGGACTTCTGACGGGCGTTATAACTGACATTTGTAAGAGATTTCGACCCGGACATGAAATGGCTACCTCCACCTACAAATGAATTATTCATATCTACGTACGCCTTATCAAGTGAAATTAGTCTGACAGCTTATTTCTAAGAATGGCTAACAAAATTTCTGGTATTTCTCTTCATTCCGGTGAAATTAAGTAAGCCCACTAAACATCTAAAGTGATGATGCAAACTGATGAAGAACAACACACATAATGTAATATCCACGACTGAAGAAAATGTAAAAAAAAAAAGCACAGAGTTTTCTGAATAGCGTATAAAGATGTATGAAACTCAGCCACGGCCCATGAAACTTCCAGACAGGACTCTGTGGTAGCCCGTGTTGTTGGCACTTACAGCAGTGCCAGACCCACGATCGCTAACTTTGACCTTAAAAAATTGAAACTACTAAAGGCTAGATGGCTGCAATTTGGAATGTTTGGTGATTGGAGGGTGAATGATCGACATACCAATTGGCAGCCCTCCAGCCTTGGTAGGTTTTCAGATCTGAAGGCGGAGAGAAGAAGTGCGGACGGACGGACAGACACGAAGCCAGAAAACTGAAAAAGGAAACAGTCGGAGCTGAAAATAATGGTGAAACAATTGTTAGAAGAGGATGGAAGAAAGGGAATATGAATGGAGGTATAGTATAAGGAATGAAAGGGGCTGCAGCTAGGGACCGACGAGAGGCTGTAAAACCTACCTTTATACCTACAGTGCACTGCGTGAGGTACACTGATGGCTCTAACTCCCTATGGGGAACGAATTTATGCCACCTTGATATTTCATTCTACTACTGACATTTGATTATGTATTGTAGGCGGAGAACTTGCGGAATGAATAAGCAGATGTCTCTACTCGCATTTTTCTACGAGTTTACATACACTCTGGAGGAAATCATTCCCCAAAATTTGCAAAAATGACTTTCATTCTGTTGTAATTGGCAGAATATATGTATTTTCGTTCCTCCTCTCCGATGATCCCACATGAGCTGCTCTCCTCATTATCTTCTCATGAAACTCCTAATTAATCCCCTTCGAAGTCGCCCTCCCCTTGCTTATTCAATCGTACATATCAAATGTTTACTTTTCTATCTTTCGCAACCTTCTTCGGGGGAATATTCTCGCATTCAGGTCACATAACGTCATCTTTGCATGTGGTAGACATTGTTGAGTCTATGTCAATTCTCCGATGATTGGTTTTTCTCCCATCTCTTAATCTAACATACACAGTCCTGGGAAAAGGGAATTCAGAAATATCTGCAAGATGTGTTAAATTGTGACAGCAGCACGACGCGGAAGGGTCACATCACTGATAATTAAAGCTAAGCTGGTCTCCAAGGGCTGTAGCTATCGGAACACTTTCTTCGGATCATTATTACTGTTAGTAAAAATACTGACAATATTCTATTGGTGTGAACTACTGTCAGTACACCGAACACACGTTCATTATTGAATACTGATTGAGAGGTCGGTAATTCAGTGTACAAGCGTCGAACGGTTGTGCCCTAAGCTTTCAAGTGACATAAGAAACATGAGACAAGCATGCATTGCAATTATTATGGACTCTTTGGCTGAAGAAAAGACGCAAACGTAGAAAGTGGGTCAAAGACTGGATTGGTAAGCGTAATATTTTTACGCATTTAAACCTGTTGAATGAAATGAAGACAACCGATATGAATGATTTTCAAAGTTATTTCCGGATGGATGAAAAGACCTACAATAAACTTTTGGAGATGGTAAGGCCATACATAACTAAAAAAAGACACTGTTATGAGAAAGAGCATCTCTGCAAATGAAACACACATCATCTACAGTTGCGTCAGCTTTGATTGATTTATATATAGCTCTATTAACTTCTCATATGCAACCATTTTCTTGTTCTTCTTCATATAATTTTCGCTTCGAACATCCCATAACTCTGGTTATCCTTGGAAAGCTGAAATAAATTCCCGAAGTAGTTTCCCTTGCTGGTCAGACATTGTACCTCTTCCGATTTCTGACAATACTGACACTCCAGTGAACAAACCATCATTAATTTAAGCCCCACCCACATACTGATAGCTGAAACTGGATTTCAAAGACCACCATTTTCAGGTACCGCCACAAGTCCGTATGATGGACACACCGACAGTAATAATGACAGTACAGGAAATACTGTCAGTAATACTGATCGTCTGTTCAGCCCTTTACCTTTCCATCTTTGGAGTATGATGCTAGAGTATAAAAGCTTTGGCTCTCCCTACAACGTTTTCATAGAACAGAATCATAGGAATTTCTTCTACCTCCTGACCTAACTCCTCCTTCCCAATTCAAGTGCACTGAAAAATGCTTACCTGATCTGCTTAATTTACAAATATCTGAGTATTGCCGTCGACAGCTTCAAGTCACCATCACTTTCTTGGCCATGCTATACATGTCAGGCTTCATACAATCAGTTACTGTGTGGAAATGAAGTCGACAGTTCTACAGGCAACAAGTATCGTGAGCCCTTGCTTTTAATGTGTACGGCCAAAGGCGTTTTGGGAAAATCGTGAAAAAACTGCAAAATCTAATAAGGTCAAAGAAATTTTAATTAGATTAGATTAGATTATGAAATTTTTGGCACATAGCCAAAATAAAAAAAACTCACTGTCGCACAAACAAATATTTTTTTAAAATGTCATAATTTCCTCTGCCTGAGCACCTTCACCTAAAAAATCGGCAAGAATCTTATTTGCCAGCAAACAAGCTCTAAGTTTGTTTTCAAAATGAGGGCACTCCACCAAAATATGCACCACAGTCAAATCCACATGACAGGTGGAACAGCGAGGAACCTGCCTATCCGCTGCACTCATCATTAGAAACCCGTGAGTATATTTAGTGTGGCCAATACGTAATCTAGCTAAAACTATCTCAGACCTTCTATCCATACGGCTTTGAGGCCAAGGATGAACAGAAGGCCTAATCGACTTTAATTTAAGATTATTATCTAAAGTAGACCAGTTGCCCTGCCACTAGTCTCTACAATAAAATCAAATGGTACTTTTAAAATTGGAAACTGGGACGCCCATGTTGGAAATGTGCGTAAGCCTAGTTGCAGCCTTAGCAGCAGCGTCAGCTAGCTCATTCCCAACCATTCCAACATGGGACGGAGCCCAACAAAACCTAACAGAAAAACCTTTTCTTTTAATTAAATGATAAAATCAATCTTGTACTTCTTGCACTAAAGGGTGGCAAGAGACTAGGCATTTAAGAGAAGATAAAACACTGAAAGGGTCGGTAAAAATGGTAAAAACCTTGTTAGTACAAGAACTATAAAAAATATATTTAAGAGCAGTCAAAACTGCCAGCAGTTCAGCTGTAAAAACAGAGGAATTAGATGGAAGCTTCTTTTTAATGATATTATCACTAGTCACTACAGAGCAACTAACACCATCAGAACCCTTCGAGCCCTCAGTATATATATGATGAGAATCACCATGTTCAAAAGCATGATCAAAGAAACTTGCCCTCAACTAATCACCAGAACTGTTGCTCCTGCTTTCCCTAATTGGGCAGATTTCTAAGCGTGTCCTATTCCAAGGAGGAAACTTTGAGGCCGAAATTTTAACTACTGCAGGGGCTAATAATCCCACCTCCCTGGCAGAGCTTGCTAGTCGAACTTCAAGCGGCTTTGGCAGTCTAGGTCTATTTGGGGCTCCATCAGTTGGTTCTCTAACGTACTTATAGTTAGGGTTCAGCTTTGGCGTAAGTACTCTTGATATGCATCTCAAGCCTAATTCCTCCCTACGGATAAATGGTGGGGGAAAACCTGACTCAACATATAGGCTTTCTTCTGGAGAAGCTCTATAGGCTCCCGTACAAATACGTAAAGCCATATTATGGACAACATCTAATTTCTGCAGTGTTGTCTTGCATGCACACCCATAAACTTGACAACCATAATCAATTTTGCTTAGCCATAAAACCTGGTACATCCTCGAAAGGGTAATTCCATCTGCCCCCCAATTAAAATTAGACACAACTTTAGCAATATTAAGACGAAGCTTCACGTTACATACAACTTCATTAACATGTTGAGTAAAAGTTAATTTTTTATCAAATTTAACACCTAGATACTTAATGCTATCTTCATAAGGTAAAATCGAATCATTTAAAAACAGCGTAGGGATCTCTTCCACTCTTCTTAATCGACAAAATCATATAGCTTTGGTTTTTTCTGGTGAAAATTTGAACCCTTTAGCACTGGCCCATAATGTTGAAGCATTAATAGCAGTCTGGATCTTTTGACAAGCTTCGACAACTGTAGACTGAGTGTTGGACTAAGGACGCTTCCCTGAGGTAACCCTTCTTCTTGAGGGTAAGCAAAAGAAATGTAAGAGCCCACTCTTACTTTCAGGTAATGTTCTGACAAAAAATCTTTAGGACAATAGAACAAATTACCCACAATACCCCACTACAAGTTGCATAAGGATACCCCCTCGCCAGGTAGTGTCGTAGGCTTTTTCTAGGTCAAAGAACACTGCAACAGTCTGGTTTTGCACAACAAAAGCATTCTGTATCTCCCGAGTAAGGAACATCAAAGGGTCAGAAGTACTTCTATTTTTCCTAAAGCCAAACTGCCGATTAGATAAAAGAAAGATTCTTTGAATCCAAATACCACACAAGTCGAGCATTGACCATCCCCTCATATATCTTGCTAACACAACTAGTTAGAGCAATTGGCCTATAGTTCTTAGGAAGGAAGGAATCTTTAAAAGGTTTTAAAACGGGTATAATAATCGATATCTTCCAAGACTGATGAAGTTCCTGAAAGCCAAAAACTGTTTAAAATGTCTAAAAGAAATTGTTTTGTACTTCTAGGCAGATTAAAAATCAATGAGTACAGTATATCATCTTCCCAAGGGGATGTTGGGGAAGATAACGAGAGTGCATGATCCAATTCTTTCATGGTGAAAGGAAGATTATACGACTGAATTTAAACTAACAGGAGGAACAACCGTGGTACTGTCCCTAATATTCCTGAATGCAGGAGAGTAATGTAGGGCACTAGATATATTGGAGAAATGCCTACCAAAGGTTTCTGCAACTTCTCCAGAATCAGATATGAGGAAGCCATCAGTTTTCAATATTGGCAAGGAAGGTGGAGAAAATTTCCCTTGCAGCTTTCGGATTCTGTTCCAGACTAATGACATAGGGGAATCATATTTTAATACACTTATATATCTAATAAAGGATTCCCTCTTTGCTTGCTTAAATGTTTTCTTTTGCTTAGCAAGAACTCTTTTATAGATAATTTTATTGACTAAGCAAGGATATCTACAATATCTCTTGTAGCAAGTTCTTGTTATCTTTCGGCTCAAGGCGCATGCATCACTCCACCAAGGTACTAGAGGACGCCGAGGTTTACCAGAAGTTCGAGGAATAGACAGCATGGCGCCACACAGCAATATACTGATTAAATACTCATAAGCAGATGTTGGGCTTTGAAAATCATTTATATCTTGATCAACTTCAGTAGATTTTTTGAAATATCCCCAGTCAGCCTCCCCTACCTTCCATTTTAGTAAACATGGAGATGGAATATTTTTCATACACTTTAAGTGAATGGGCCAATGATCACTGCCATTATCATTCTGTTTGTTTGTATGGTGTTTTTACGTTGCATGGAACCAGTGGTTATTCAGCAACGGGACCAACGGCTTTACATGACTTCCGAACCACGTCGAGAGTGAACTTCTATCACCAGAAATACACATCTCTCACTCCTTAATGGAATGGCCAAGAATTGAACCCGCGACCACTGAGGTGGGACGCAAACACCATACCAACCATACCACTGAGGCGCTCATGATCGTTCTGGTCTACTATCCACTGGTAATCTAACCTCAAAGATGAAGAGCAGATAGTGAGGTCAATGGCTGAATCAGTATTATGAAAAACATCATGTCTTGTAGGGGAACCATCATTCATTAAAGTGATGTCATTCAAGTCAAGCAGCTGTTCTATTATTAAACCTCACCGGTCGCAGTTTGGCTCTCCCCAGGGGGTGTGCTTGGCATTAAAATCCCCCATCAGAATGAAGGGTTTAGGAAGCTGGTTTATCAATGTCTGGAGATCGTTTAATTCTAGCTGACGGGGATTACCCTGTGCATCCTGCAATCTATTTTCTAATGATGGATCCAGGTATAGGGAACACATAGTGATCAATTTATAATTGAAAATTTGAACTGCACAAGCCTGCAACACAGTGTTCAATTGAACAACCCTGTGATTAACAGACTTGCGGACTATGATGCCTGTGCCTCCTTGAGCACATACACCTATCAGGGGTGGAGACCTATGAAATGAGTAATTAAAACCCAAGTTGGGATTGTGCTCTCCCAACTTTGTCTCATGTAGACACATCGCAAATAGATCATGATCCTTAAACAGAACCCGAACTTGCTCTCTATTTGGTATAAAGCCACGGATGTTCCATTGCATGAGAGCCATTATTTAGAGAAAGGGATTTTAAAATTCTCTACTAATTTAGGAATCTGTGTCCTGGTGAGAGAGATCTTATCAGTTTTACCAGTACTATTTGACCTAGATCTAGGTGTTACAGATCTTTTAGAAGATGGGCCTTCACTTGCCCTTTCAATTTTACTTTTGTTTTTTCTATGATGGCTGAGTGACCGTGAATGAGGCGAAGGGGGAGAAAGGGCCCTCTTCTGACGAATAAAGAGGGCCTCCATCTCCTCACCGTCATCTCCACAGTGCACTGTAATGTCAAGATCAGGTGAGGGCTCAATGTCAGGCAATGTCCCTGACAGAGAGAAGTCGTCAACATATTGAGATCTGGCTTGAACCCTTGAACCAACAAGGTTCCCTTGGCTTGACCAGAGTCTCTGCAATATGAGGAACCCCACCAGAGGGGCCATGGGAAGCCCCACCAGAGGGGCCATGGGAAGCCCCACCAGGGGGGCATGGTAAGCCCCACCAGGTGAGGCATGGGGTGCCCCACTAGAGGGGGCGTGGGAAACCCCACCAGGGGGGCCCCGGGGAGCCCCACCAGAAGGGGCCCCAGAAGAAGCCGTATTCAATTGTTGTGCCTTCAAGGCATCTGATTAGGTTTTCCTTGCCAACAGCTTCTTGGCCTGTCCCACACTGATGTGTTCAGCAATAGATTTTAGTAATGCCTCTTGTTCTTTCTTGAACGCACTAAATTCCTTATCACAGGCTCGATGTTCACCCCTACAGTTTATACAAATTATCAGTCCAGAACATTCCTCGTGCTCAGGCTGGCCACATGATTCACAAAGTTTATACTTGGTACAAACATTAGAGGAGTGATCAAAACCAAAACATTTAAAGCACTGGAGCACTCTCAGTCTATAAGGACGAACTTTCATAATCTCACTGTCAAGAACAATTTCTGACGGCAAAAAAGAACTTGCAAATGTTAAAATAAGCATTGACGAGCGGGGCACTTTAAAAACCTTCCAAACCACATCCAGACATATTTCCAAAATTTCCTCCTCATCCATTTCATGTAGATCTTCATTAAATATAACACCCTTCGCATAACTAAAATTATAGTGAGATTTTACCTCTTTTATCATACCCTCGGGATCCAGCTTCAAATTTAGGAGCATTATCGATTAAACATCTATCTTGGTATGAACTAAAAAACTATTACGCCCAAAGCGAGTTACTTCAGGACTCCCAACATTGCCGATCTTCTGGCTTACCAACGTCTTCACTTTGAAGAGGTTGCCTGTCTCACCATGTGTTGTAATAATTAACCACTTAGCTGGGTCTGGTGATCTGGGGGTTTTACTTATTTTACTAGGATCTTTAGTTTCATTTGGTGGTCTATAAATCTCAAGATACCTAGGGACCTCTTCTGCCTCTACAAGTCCAACACTCAATGAATCTGACCTGAACTCTCTGTAGGCTCTGTGAGCTTCCGATTCGTTGTTGAAAAATACCCAGAATTCAAAAATACCATAATTTTTGCCAAGTCTATTCCGTAATTCTTTTACTTTCCCAAATTTACAAAATTCATTAAATAGCGTTTCATAATTCCAGTCTAAAGGGACTGGTTTCACATACAAAATGTTTGTAGCAAGGAGGTCCTTTGAAAAAGGCCCCAAAGTCACAATGGAGGAATTACCAGAATTTTCCTTGTTCTTATCCTTGCGTAAGTCATCAACAGAAGGTTTTAATGTCTCCATAAGACGTAGCATTGATGATTCGTCCAGGTAGCCCCCCACCCACCATGGAGCAACATTTAGAGGACAGTGTTATCCCATACAGGGCTGCCCTAGGGGTACCGCCCAGATATACACCCCACCCTCATTGCTTAAGGCATCATGATGTCCGTCGAGATCAGACCCAGCACTAAGAGCAGGGTTTGACATATAAACTTTCCCCTCGCTCGACCACGTTAGGTAATTGAGTTCTACGGGTGAGGTGGCATGCCCACCATCCTCACCCTCCATCAAATCCAATGAACAAGTCCAAATCATGTCCAAAACCAATCCAAAAGTCATCAACATAAAATCCGCACCTTATAGGGGGAGGAAGCAGAAGGATGAAATGTTTTAAGTAAAAGGAAAAGGGCTGACTTATTTAGTTCGATCAACAGCTGGGCACCAAGGCCCAGCGAAAAAGTAGTTCCCACCAGGCACCAGGGCCCAGCTGCTGAACCCTAAGCCCCACATCCTCGGCAAGGCTTCAGCATCTGGGGGGAAAGAAATTTTAAAGTCACTATTTTGTGTTACAATATTTCAGTCTGAAAACTTGCATCATTGCAGATCATCGACTAACATCAGAAGTCTTCCATTGCCTCTATCCTAAAAATATGGAAATGTCTTCCCGACGGATGCTCGGAAATTTAAGAGGCTGTGCAACAGTAGGTCCCATGTCATGTGGCATTCCGTCAGTGTTCCGACTTATACTGCCGTTTGGGAATAAATAGATTTTTATCAGACTTGGCCTCAACTATTATTTTTATTACTCTATTTTCCTCCATTTCAAAAGCCTGTGCTCTCTCTCTCTCTCTCTCTCTCTCTCTCTCTCTCTCTCTCTCTCTCTCTCTCTCTCTCTCTCTCTCTCTCTCTCTCTCTCTCTCTCTCTCTCTCTCTCTCTCCCTTATTGCAACGACCACTTACAAATGAAGGCAAATAAACAAAAAAAGGATTCTGCCGGTTCCTGAAACAAACGATGGGGTAAAGATTTTCAAGTAACAACTTTCTAGATTCTAGGGATTTCTTATAATGAAGCGAAAAAAAAGTTGGTGTTGTTAAAAGGAACAGTTTGTGATGCTTCACATTTTAAAAGAAAACATGTATAAAAATACCGAGAAGTTCAAAAATGTAGGGAGACAAAATTAATGTAGTTACTATCATGGGAAAAATATTACCTATTCAATATGCATCCCGTCAAAAAGGGGCGAGAACTTTTTACCTATGACCCTTTCGGTTTCTTGAGCAAATCCACTCTTCTTTCATTCACACGAGAGAGAGAGAGAGAGAGAGAGAGAGAGAGAGCACAGGCTTTTGAAATGCATAGAATAGTCGAGTATTTCTATTCCTTTGGAAATCGCTCTCCCCGGCGATTTCCATATTCCAACGAAGGTTAATAGGAATTCCGGCGGCTCCCTCTGAGGTACATCAACTGAGAAAGCCTTCAGATGATACGATGTTGTTGCAGTACGCCGTCATCTTCTGAATTTCAGACCCAATATAATCTTTCCATCCAATCCACTCTTCATGCGGAAGCTTTATATGTACATAAGGAATTTCGTTATTTTCATTTGATCACTTCCACACTCCTTTTGTTATTCGACCTCTTAGCAAGTCTTTCTGCTGAGTTTTTACTACCATTTAAAATGTTGTTATTAATAAAAACATGTTTCTCCAACCATTCAAAATAGTGTTATTAATAAAAACAACGTGCGAGTCCTTTTAATATATACAAGCAAACATGGCGTCGTCAAAAAAAAAAATAAAAAAAAAAATAGACTTGAACAAGACCCAATGTTTGTACATCGGAAACCATCCACGTGATAAAATCTGTAGCACTAACTACGCAACCAAAAATTATATATATATATATATTATATTATATGATATATTAAATATATAATATAATATATATGTAATATGTAATTATGTATATATGTATATATATATATATAAATATATATTATATATTATAATATATATATAGATATATATATATATTATATATATATATATATATGACCGTGTACCAAGGCAAGAGGGCTATGACGGTGTATCAAAGCAAGAAGTATGGAGGTGTTTAAGGGTAAAGGAAGAAGTATGGAGGTGTTTAATGGTAAAGGGTGTTCCTGAAAAGTATGTAAAAGTGGTGCAGAAAAGTTCAACGTGAGGGTTGGTCTCTATCATATCAGTTCATCAACTCTCAGCCCCCTTACTAATATAATATATATATATATATATATAATATATATATTATATATTATACTATTAGAGACTATATATATATGTGTGTGTGTGTGTGTGTGTGTGTGTGTGTGTGTGTGTAGTGAGTGTATATATATATATATATATATATATATTATCTATATATATATATATATATATATATACATACAGTTTAACAATCAGTGTGAGAGACGAGGTCCCCTTAGAGTGCTCTATTCGTTCATGACATACTGTTGATAGAGAGGCCTGGAGAAGGAGGTGAGCTCAGTAGGATAAAGGCGAGCACCTGTGGATGGCAGAAGTAGGAAGAGACAAGGAACAGTGAAACAGGATCAGGACAACATCAAGGTGACAATGGAGATACAGACTCTGGAATCAACCACAGAATACAAGGTACTTGGATTAACTGGAGTAGATCGTCAGGGATATGAGCGAGAGGAGGATTAAAGCAAAGGTCAAAGGGAAGTTTTACAAAAGTGTAGTCGGACCAGCAATGGTTACGGAGCAACGACGTGGCCGATGAATAAGCCTCAAGAACTGAAAATGGCTGGCTAAGGCAGAGATGAGGATATTGACATGCATAGGTGGAGTCACACGAAGAGATAGGATCAGAAATTAAATTATTAGAGGAACAGTTAAGGTAAGGGAAGCATCGAAGAACGCCCAGGAAAGAAGACTACAGTGGTTTGGTCATGCCATGCTGAGAGGAAATCATGTGTAAAAGGAGTGTGAGCATGGAGGCGGAGGGAAGGCGAAGAGGAGGGCCAAAGTTCAGATGGAACGATATAATAGTCAATGAAATACAGCAGAAAGGTTTCAGAAGTCAGGATGCATTGGACTGAAGAAGCTGGAGAAGGCTGATAGGAAACAGCGACCCCATATAGTAGATGTGGACAAAGTTGAACACAAAGAAATACACACACACACACACACATATATATATATATATATATACTAGTATATATATATATCTCTCTAATATCTATCTCTCTCTCTCTCTCTCTCTCTCTCTCTCTATAATATACTATATTATATATATATATTATATATATATACTATATATATATAATATCTATAGAGATATATATCTATATATATATCTATATAAATATATATATATATATCTATATATATATATATATATACTATATATAGATATATATATATATATATATATATATATATATATATATATATATATACATACTGATAGTTACATAGATAGATTAGGGCCCTAAATTCAAGACTTCTCAGAGATAACATATGGCACCTCAACTTCCATATTTCCTAAAAATATTTACTATTCGATTTTTTCCGCCAATTTTCCTATGCTTTCGATTGGATTACTCTGTATTTTTCAGTTATTGTTTTTGTTTTTCGTCCATTCCATAGAGGCCTTCACATGGTGAACAAACAATTATATCTCGTCATATGAAATTGAACCTGACAAAGAAAATCACAACTGAAGGAGAGTAAGAGAAACTAAGCGACGTCCCTACCCATCATTATGGACTTCTGGCACTTTGCCGAAATGCATACAACAATTTTCCTAGTTCATCTCAAGAATCCTCCTCATACTCAACCTTATTCAAGAGCTTACACCCAGTAAATAACTACGTAACGCCAGACTAAGGAAATAAGATCTCTGTGGGCAATCAATAGCTGAACATGTTCCTAATTTAAATAAAAAAATAAATAAAAGGAACGATAACAGAAACCCAGACACAAAATAAAGCCACTTATAATAACGAGGTTCGGAGAGAGGAGTCTATATATGGTAGGAATTTTGTTTAACAGGGACCGTTTTTCGTTTTCAAACATAAATTCCAACGGCTACAATTCTAACTTTCCAAAACTCCAACAATTTTTCTTTCCTTATTAACTAACCATCCAACTCTATCAATCTGTTGTAGAGAAATTTATTCATAAAAGGCAGAGCTGAATTATTCTTTTGAGAGTTGGTTATGAATACAGTGTAACATTTTCAGTGTCAGTTCCTATTTAACAACGACAAAAACGGGACATTTGAAAAAAATAATATTTGAAAGTGTTACAATGTTTGCAGCGTCACGGCAAAATGTGAAGTCTATCTTTTAAAGTCCTCAGCGATGCAACTGCAGTTGGGTCCCTGATTTTCAGCCAAGTTTAGTCAAGACTGCAGGCATGTCACTGACAAGAGCAAAGATGAAAGTCCCCGTCAGAACAATAGGGTTAATCAAGGCTCAGAGGAACTGTGACCTCACTAGCGAACTGAATGCGCGCCATTACCGTCATTTTCTTTTAAAGCTACAAATTATAAAGTAGAAATACGGAACAAAAATATAAAGAATTACAATGACAACTCCAGTAAAACTGGTTACCAGTTTGTATTAATATTTACTAGTCTTACGATACATCATGTTCTACGAAACTAATCATGATAACGCGTCTCTCTTCTCTCTAAAATCCATCAAGGATAGTAAAAATAAGAATACGACTCGGTGTTTCGCAAACTGAGCAAGAAGACATTAGCTAAAGCAGAGACAACAGGGAATACGAGTGTAATTCGCGCAATTTTTATATACTGTCTATTTATTTATTTACTTTTCAGGTAAGGGAAAAAGCAGTTTTATCTGAAGTCTCCAAGTGGTGAAGTTATGTGTAGACTTCCAGACATTTTAGTTTAGGATGAAATCAAACATTTTTCTTCTCTGTTAGTTTGCCGAACTCCCAGCGGAATGCAAACTTGGGAAAATCTCAGGCAAGCGTCTAACTTTTTCATTACTTCATTAGCTACGCCAGACAGTAAATAAGGACAACGAGTACATTTGAAAAAAAAACTTGTAATAAAGCAACCTACTGGGCAACAGCTTTCAATAAAAATGTACTGAGATTTAGAATAAAATAAAAAATATGAAACTTTAAATTTACAAATTAATTATCGCAACAGCAACTGAACCAAACAATAACAAGAAATACTCCAGTACTTCAGTAATCCTCACAATGATCAGTCCGATGATATGTCAAAATTTCGAGAAACACCTGACAGGAGGAACATTAACGTCACAAGAACATCACTTTATGGCACAGAAAAGTTACCAGAAGCTTTTTCTCTAGCGAAATTGTATTACATATTTTCTTTAAATATATCTATTACAACAAGAAATAAATTTCGAAACTTTCATAAGTTAATATAAACTTCTATATAGTAAAAGGGTACAATTCTATATATATATAAATATATATATATATATATATATATATATATATATTAAATATATATATATATATATATATGTGTGTGTGTGTGTGTGTGTGTGTGTGTGTGTATGTGTGTTTATATATAAACGTATACTGATCTTACTCAAGACTTAAACAAACAACAATACAACTAATACCTGATCTGAAATGAATAAGAGAGTGATGACTGGACAGACATTATAAAGTGTAAACAATCCGGCCACCAAGTTGCACATGACATCCAATACCAACAAGTTACATGACGGTGCCAGTAATGAATAAAACAAGTAAAACTTTCCAGTTCAAATTTCCTACAGTGCACCAAGTCCATTTCAATTCCTTCCCGTCCCCGAACGATTCATCTTAATTCGTTTCTCTGTGAAATACTGATAAAGTTGCTGACTCCAGGGAAAGGGCGGGACATTTCAACCAAGGCAGTAAACTTGATATACAGCAATACCATAAATGGAGTCATATAAAACCCACTGTGGCTCAGGGCGCAATGCACAAAAAGACAGGCAGGGGTCTCTCTTCGTTTCTTTTTTTTCTTGGGGGAGGGGGCTATTTTTTATTGCAACTTTATACGATACCACAACATTCTCAAAACTGGAGAGAGAGAGAGAGAGAGAGAGAGAGAGAGAGAGAGAGAGAGAGAGAGAGACTAAATGAAAACTAAGAAAGAAAGAAAATACAGCACCAATCTCAGAAAGTTGCCTGATAAGTTAAGTTCCAAATGTAACGTTATGACAGAGCCCGGAACAAGAATTTCCCCCCAGAAATATGAAGACCTAAGGGAAAGCACTGAGCGCCAAATTTCATAATGGAAGGCTGACACGAATACTCTAACCAACGTTCAATGACTGACAAGAATGGGAACTTATAACAATAAACCTGGTGCACAAAACTTTTACTAAAGTAAACAACCAATTCAGGGTATAGAGCTTTTACTCTATGGAGGTCCTGAAACGACAAATACTAAGCTCTATATTTAAGGAAGTCCTCAAATCTGGAAGTCAATAACCAACAAATGTAATCGACAGGATCTTAATTCATGGAGCTTGAAGAGACAAGGACTTATAACCAAGGGCTTTGGGCCTAAAGTTTAAAATAAGAATAAAAAAGTATTGATCAACGACGCTTATAGGTTCTGGGTCTAAGTTTGTTCTATCAAAAAATATTCACTTCGTTTGTACTTATCAGAGTTTGCTTTCTGTAAATCGTATGATTTTGAAATCAGTAAATGTTGAATTCCAAGTCTAAAGAGAACGTTTTCTGCTAAAACTAACTGATTAGGTGCGATCACGATACTTAATACTGCATCACTTTAAGAAACATATCGTTTGGGTCCTATTTCTTTTCTTATAAGTCCGCAGACTAATTAGTTTGAGAATTTTTTGTAATATTAAAAGTTATAACAAGTTAAAAATAAAACTGCAAGAAAATTCCCTGTTTTGTGCAAGTTTTTAAATACTTTATCCGAATCATAATGGAATATTTCATTATGTTTAGATGTTAACAGTCCTCAACTCTAGCTTCGTGACAGCATACCGAAGCATTTTGAAGTTGGCTTTGCTGCCGCTCGAGTCTTGACTCAACGTATTGTACTGCACTGGGGTGTTGTCATTTCGTCTCCTACAGCCGATAAACAATACATCAAGGGGTTAACATTCTTTGAAAACGATGTTTAATTAAACTAATTTTGTTCTTTGATCAATAAAATAATTTGCATGACACATTTAGTGGGCCTAAATTGGACTTCTAATTTTCACACATGATTAGCCTAGGTCTATTTTCAGCAGTATACTCTCTCGGATATGTAATATAAATGAATAGTTTAATCGACATATATATATATATATATATATATATATATATATATATAATATATATATATATATATACTAATATATATATATATATATATGTATGTATGTATATTAATCTGCTTTATTTGATTTATTCTTGTTTTATTAGCCATGTTTGCCTTTCTTCTTATGCTTTTCATAATTGTTTAACATAATAAACTCAGACCTAGCTATTCAAAGACAGAAAGCAATCATAAAAAAATCAAACGAATATAATTCAGTCTTATTTTTTATTGAATTCCTTGCATATCAACCTGTTTCATTTGGACACGTTGGAAAGCTGTGGGAGTCAAAACTGACGAATACATTAAGAAAGGCTTACTTTCATTAAAGCTTTCATAGTTTGATCTTTCTCTAGCTATTCATTTCTTCTAAATAGAAATTAATTCAAATAAGTTTCACATGTATAGCTAGACCTACTACCATAAGCATATTACAAGTAGCTGAAAGGATAAGAAATATGAAATGTGGCGTTCTCGTTTAAGTCTATTTCATATGTTTTTATTGAAAAACCTACTGCTTTAATCAAGGGTTGCTCTTTGACGGCAACAGGGTGTAACACGAGTGTATGCAGATATTTTGGGGAACGAAAGATAAAGTTTCTTTGAACAGAAAATATTTTAGAAACATTCATTTTAAGGCGTCCGTTGTCGGTGCGGGGGATTTTAAAATAACCGTTATCATTACTGATGCTATCACCATCACGTTGGTAGCGAGAAGTCGGTTCGAGTCGCCTGAGATGTAGAAGAGTGCGGAGGTGGCGTATAGGAGTGATGGAGGGATTATGCCGATGTTAATAGTCTCCAAATAAAATGTATTCTTTAGGTTTTGAAGAAAAAAAATTCATGCATCATTGAAACGGTTTCCCTCCCTATCCGTGGTATTCACTGACCACCGATAAAAAGCAAAACAAAAAGAGTAAGCCTAACTGAATCCCTCATCCATCAAAGATAAGTTTGCTTATTCATTAGACTTATTCATTAGACACCTACCAAAGATTTCAAGTGTAGATTTAAAAATCTCTTCCTCTCCATCTAAAGTATTCATCAGACACCAGTCATAAGCGTAGAGCTAGTCATGATTCCTGGTTCAGCAATGTCGTGACGATGCACTAGAAGTCAAAATTCACAATTGAATGTTGCTCAGCAACGTTTACACTACCGTATTGACTTGCTCTCTTGTGGTGCTTTGAGGTGTTCCATCTCTAGGCCCATGTTCTCAATTTTGCCGTTCTTTAAACAATTTGATTCATCTATGTATGATTCTCTCCGGTTTATTAAGCTTTCTCGATATCTCTCCAACAGGAACTTGCACCGAATGCAGTGCAATAATTGTCTCTCGCTCATCGAGGGATGTTTCTTAGACCGATAAATGACACATTGACGTTAGATTCCCGTGCACATAACATCAAAAGCAATAGTGAGGTCGCCTGGTTCACACTGTTAGGATATCGTTTTTTTTTTTCTTTTTGTTTTTAAGTTGATAGATTTTGTGAAATTCCAATGGAATAGTTCAACTACCTTCAACTTAATATTGAAATGATAATTTAAGGACTATTTCTATGCGATACTACTAGTAATAGGTGTCTCCTATCTATTTGGTAATGAATATCTATGGTTGTGATACGACGTTTTTTATCACTTCGTTTCGTTCACATCAATTTTGCTATATGGAAAATAGTTTTACACAATAACATAACATAATGTTCTAAAGATATCAGTGACTGCTTTTAACGTCATTACATATGATTTCTTCTATCTTTGAAAAGAAAAATCGATAAATAAGGCATTAATCGTGCGTCAGGCAGGTGAACGAAAAATTATGAAACTCTGCCACCAGTTTTTTGGCTGACAGTACACACAAGCAAATTACTGTTGGCAGAGTTTCATAATTTTTCGTTCACCTGCCTGACGCACGATTCATGCCTTAATCTATTTTTCTTTTCGAAGACGGAAGAAATCTTATGTAATGACGTTATGTTAAGTATATCTGAGTTATACCAGACCACTGAGCTGATTAACAGCTCTCCTAGGGCTGGCCCGGAGTAGATATTTTTATATGGCTAGGGACCAATTGGTTACTTTAGCAACGGGACCTACAAAGCTAATATTGTGGGATCTGAACCACACAGAGAAATGAATTTCTATCACCAGAAATAAATTCCTCTGATTTCATGATGGCAGAGCGGGGAATTTGTCGTCGAGCTCGTAACCGACTCGTCCAACAAGAAACTGATATTTATAGAACATCATGTTATCTTATTGCATAAAACTATTTTTCATATAACAAAATTGACATGAACGGAACGAAGTGATAAAAAAGTCATATCACAACCACTGTCATACATTACAAAGTAGATAGGAGACACTTATCACTAGCAGTATCCCATAAACATAATCCTCATATCATCATTTCAATATTAAGTTGAAGGAAGTTGAATAATTCCATTTGCTGTTTTACAAAAACTTTGGAAACTCGCGAAATGCTATCAAAGTAAAGAAAGAAAGAAAGATACAATGATAACCTTAACAGTGGAAACCATAAGACCTCACTTTATTGTTTTTCGATGTCTTGATGTGCGCGGGAATCGAATGTCAAAGAAACATCCCCTGCTCAGCGAGAGACAATTATTGCACTGCATTCGGTGCAAGTTCTTGTTAGAGAGATATCAAGAAAGCTTAATATACCCAAGAGAATCATACATAGATGAGCCAAATTGTTTAGAGAAAGGCAGTTTAGAAAATGACGTGAAACTCCTCGAAGCACCACAAGAGAGCAAGACAATGCAGTAGTGTAAATGTCAGGAATCATGACTAGGTCTACGCCTAGACTGGTGTCTGATGAATACTTTAGATGGAGAGGGAAAGATTTTTACAAATGCACTAGAAATCTTTGATGTGTGTCTAATGAATAATTCTAATAAATAGGCAAGTCTACCTTTGATGGATGGGAGATTTAGTTAGGCTTACTTTTCTCTTATTTTTCTTTATCGGTGTACAGTGACTACCACTGATAGGGAGGGAAGCATATTTGATGATGCATGCATTTTTTTTTTCTTAAAAAGCTGAATAAAACATTTTATTGGGAGATACTATGTTTACATCCGCATAATACCTCCATCCGCCTCCTATGCGGCACCACCGCTCCCCCCCACATCTCAGGCTACTCCGACTTCGTCTTAAAATGCATAAGTTTAAAACATTTTATGCTCAAAATTACATTTTCTTTCATTCCCCAAAATATTTGCATACACTCGTGTTACCCCCTGTATGATTGTTGCAGCTGTCAAAGAACAACCCCTGATTACAGCAGTAGGTTTTTATTGTGTAAAAATATCTGAAATAGACTTAAACGAGAAAGTCACCTTTCTTATTTCCTATCCTTTCAGCTACTTATAATATGCTTATGGGCCATAAGTTATGGCAGTAGGTCTAGCCATACGTAAGAAACCAATTTGAATTAATTTCTATTTAGAATAAATGAATAGCTACAGAAAGATTATCCCAAGAGAGCTTAATGTATCTGTCGGCTTTGACTCCCACAGCTTTCCAACCATAGAGGGTATATACATGGAGTTGCGATCTGTATGCCAGTACTACATAGTTCATGGTCTTCCACCAGGGAGGCGCTGCAAAGCCTTGCACCCGCAAATTGAACAGGCGATTAGTGCGATTGTGATTTTTTTATCGTTAATATTTGATGAGTTGGTGTTTAGCGAATTTTTTGGGTTTAGTGAGTAAGTGTTTATGAACGTTTATGAGTAAGTGTTTAGTGAATGTATAGTTTAGGCTTTAGGGTTTATAAATGTTTTGTG
>NC_087209.1:51604773-51624773 GCF_015104395.2 Macrobrachium nipponense
CAATTGGCTTAATTAATTTTCTTGATTTTTGTGATAAATTAATTTTGATTTAATTTTACTTAATAATTAATTCAAGAATTAATTAAACTTTGTGTTGTTTTCAAGTAACAGTAAATTTCCCTGAGATTGTGAATTTCACTTATAAATTTTGAGTTTAATAATAAATTTTTTGTATTTAAAATTTTTATAAGTGTTTTATTTTTCACCAGTACATTTAATTTGTTTAGCTAGAAATGCAGATTGGTAATGGAGCAGTTTTCCTTCAATTTAATTGAAGTGAGTTAGAACCAGGTAAGTACTCAGACTTTTAAAACCAGGGAAATTCAGACTTTTAAAAGTTGTCGATGGAGTGATGCCCTTTAATTAATTTAATTACATATAAGATTACCTCACACCTGTTTTAATGAGCTTAGTCTGATATTCCACAATGTTGATAAGTTGCTTTAGGGATCACTGTTGCCTTTAAAGTATTCAGTGGTATTTTATTTGTGATGAAGGTTCAGGTGTCTGGCTGTGGTGAGGTAACTATTTTATGATTGGTAAGTGTTGTAACCCGATATTTGGTTCTTCGTCACAATATATAATATATATATATATATATATATATATGAATATATATATTATATACTATATGTATATATATATTTTATATTAACATTAAGCTAGAAATGTCGTTTTAATATCCAATTTACGCTACTTCGGAATTACCACCGATGGGGAATTATAAGTGACAAATGGATCGGTATAGAAGAGTCTTGAATCCTCGATACAGCACCGATCCATTTATCTCTTATAACCCCCCCTTTGAAAATAATTCCGGATATTCCAGAAGTAGCGTGAACTGGAAATTAAACGGCATTTGTTACTTAATGATTTTATACAATATATTAAATATATATATATATATATATATATTTTATATATATTATATACATTATATAGATATATTATCTATATATATATATATTATATAATATATATATATATATATGATACCTTATATATATATATATATATATATATATATATATATAAGATACATTATATTATATATATATATATATATATATATATACATAGTATTTAGTATATTATTGTGTACGTCGTGCGCGCCTGTTTGTATACAGAAAAAAGCCTTAAATGAATATAAAATATCAAATAAAAAGAGAAAGAAATTGAGACGATCAACCACCACAGTAAAAGCGACCGACAAGAGACACGAGGAGGAAGCGGGTCTTTGGCCCCGGTCGCCTCTCAAGACTGGTTTCTTGGCAGACAGAAATCAAGTCTGCACTCTTCGACTTTTATTGTGACGTTTTTTCTTTCTCTTCCCAATAACTGAATATCAGAGTTTCGGGGAGGGGGGGGGGGGGGGGGGAGGGGGGGGGGGGGGGGACCTCAGATTGGCAGGCTCATACTGACCCTATGACCACACAAAATGCAGTGTGCATCGGTCTGCACCACTGAGAGGTCACGTTGGGCTATCTCTCCCGTAACTTGTGTGTTTGTGTTACTATTTTGTTGCATATATCTGGAATGCACCTTTTCAGGCAGACAACTGGTGGGGGGATGACACTCCGACATATGCTAAAATTGTGCGTGGGCCAAAAAAGGTTGCGAACCAGTGCCCTAGAGGAAGCATTAAGTTTAAAATTAGCATCACGTTATTCTAAGATCATTAAACAATACTTTCTATATTTGTTCGTTCATTATTAGAACAATTGCACATGAAAACCATAATTGCGCTATCTTTGACACTACAAAGACTTGTAATGAGCACCTTATATATTAAATGGAAATAATTGCAGAATGTGAGGCATGTTATTCACGAGTGATAAAGTCATTGTCATATGCACAGCAACCCTTTTGTAATCGGGAACAAACACAGAGTTTATAGAGTGGCCAATTTGAACAGCAGAAATTCCTTGCCAGTCACAAATTTGATATCCTCTTAGAAAGGTGAACTTGGCACAGTTCTTCGATCTCAATAATCTTTGGCTTCTGAAGACTTCAACTCCGAGCACAGAATAGTTGTTAATAGATGTGACTGCTCTGCTTAGCATGGAGTCAACTGTAATTCCGTCAAACTGATGGTGTTCTCTTAAAGGAACCCATTCATATTTCTGTTGGCGTACACATTCAAATTTTGAGGCAATGTTTGTACGTCCACTGTTATGTGCCTTGACCACCGTGCCATCATGTGGAACATAGTTTTAATCCGAAATTAATATCAGGCCAAATACCATAATAGAGTTTTACCAAATTCGGGCTAACAAACAACCTTGATTTAATGATTCACGGTTCGCAAACTGAGTAAATTATACGCTGAAATAAAATCGAAAATGCCAGAACTTCACGAATTTTCCTGAAGGCGCCAGGAAGCAAATGTGGATAAGATTTGCTAAGGAAGGAGCTCATAATCATAAAACTTGAAAGGAAAACAATCCTAAGATATACTGTTTCTCAATTCTTGTGGAACTCAGACATTTTCTATCTTCGGATCTAATACATCAACTACTCCTTTTATCACTTAATGACAGTAAACTCTTAGTTATCCTTAAGAGCTAATCACGTCTACTTCATAGGCTCTTTCATACTTGATCGTTTGCAATTGCACCTTTTCCCTATACCACTATACCTCTTGTCGCCCTGCTTTTTATTTAAGAGACATTAAAAAGATTCTGAGTAGACTAGACAGCTGAGGTAGAAAAGATGAGCCTCCGAATATTCTTTCAAACAGGTTTGAGCTCCTTCTGCCAAACTTGGTGAAATTTAACACTCGTTTTCTAAACGGCTGTTACCTGATGACTGGAAATTCTGCAAAGGAGTGTCAAGTGAAATTGCAAAAATTATGGGTTTCTCCATCTTTCCATTATACTACGCTTGTTTTCCAACCAGCATAGTATATGCCTACCGTAAACAATTAAGTTTCATACAAAACAAACATTTACGATGGTTGTTAATTTCCAAATACAAATTAGCATTGCCTAGGGTTTAATTAACTTAAAAGTACTTATGTGTAAAAATCATATCTTGTGTCACAAACTAGGCACTAAACCTTATGTACTTTTTCAGAAGAACAGAAACAGTAGTTGTTGATTTTTCAGTCAGCCTTGATCTTCTCGTCTAGTCCTCAACAGAGTAATGTTTCGGGCTATTTGTAGTTTTTAGTGTTTACTCGCCCATATTTGATGGTCCACCCGAGTGCAAACTGAAGTTGCTGCTAACCTTAACAAAGATCTGGAATTGATTTGTGAGGTGAATAATCTATGGGATGTGGCTCAACTACAGCAAAACGATGACTATTAATTAACCAATCTTGTCCTATGCTATGCTCCTGTTCTATGATCCACTTTGCAGCCATTAATCTGTATTACTGTTTTAAACATTTAAACATAATTGTATTACCTTTCACCCTTACCTTTCTTGTCACTGCATTTAAATATATAACAACCAATTTTATCAAAGCTGCTAGTGTTCATTTGTCTTCATGTATCTACCACCTATTGCCTTACAACATTGCTCTCTGTTTTGGATGCAGCAGCCTTTGGGATCTTGACCTTTGGGACAAAATTGCACGAACAGGCAGTTTCCGTCTTCCCAATAATGTTGCTTGTGACTTAAGCTACAACTAAAAGATATCCTCTTAGCATGTCTTCCATATACTAAGTCAACACGAAACTTTCAACGTGCACCTTCCATGAAGGCCTAGAGCGAAGTCAGTGGATGCTTCCTCTTCTATACAACAGGCTGTTCCACAAGAAAGAGCCCATGCCCACATTTAGCCTGCTTAATGAACAACAACCGAAACTTTTTGGATATCAACTACACTCTGCCATGTAACTAAATCATACTATCTAGTGTTAAAAGCCTTACTTTTCATTCACTAACTTTTGAATAATCTTCCCTGCAGTGCTAATGATCCCGTTGTTCTTGAGTCTAAAAAGAAGTTGGAATATTAAATCCCATGCCATATTTCTAGAGTTTTCATAATATACTCTTGCTCACGGGTCTTGTATCTATTTTTCTTATTTTTTTTAAACATTTTGAGTTCTTTATTCTGTTTCCATTTTTCACTTATGAACTAGTTCATAGTCGTTCAGGGTTCCAAACGATTTGTTCTTTTTGAAAATGAAACTTAAAAAAAGATTATAGTCAGATATCGCTAATATTTCCCAAAGCTCTTCTTGGTCTTAAATAACTCTCTCTACTCTTCTCTCTTCTCTCTCTTCTCGTCTCTCTCCCTCTCTTCTCTCTCTCTCTCTCTCTCTCTCTCTCTCTCTCTCTCTCTCTCTCTCTCTCTCTCTCTCTCTCGGGGGATTAAGTTAATTTATTCTACAGCCATCACTTATACCCTTACCTAGCATATTCATAGGGATTTACTTGGGATTTAGGGATATGCGGCAGCATGATAGACGACCACTTCAGCTGGTTCAAATGATAAATTATATATCAACACAACGAGATTCTGTATATTAACGTCCGGGAAAAAATTACAGCACGATTCAGAGGAAAAAATATGCGCATCAGTGAATCCTGACATCAGTTCAAGAAGCATAATCACAGAAAAAAAATCGTCCCGAACAAAAGTAAATCTTTCACAACACACTGCTTTGCAAAACAGTATAAGCAATCTGGGTCGCCACTCAGTGAAAGCGGTTACTCACACTCATGCTTGACTCACTATGGCCCCTTTTGAGGAGTGTGACCTCAAGAGGGGCTGGGCACCAATGAACTGTTACTGCAGGAAAAAAAAAAAAAAAAAAGAGGTGTGTGTGTGTGTGTCATCTCAGAATTCCAAAGGAGACAAAAGTGAAGGGGTTGGCCTTTACAAGACTCACTGGCACTTGGTAGACCTCAGTTGTGGAAAATGGGAAATAATTGATGAAACGAGAGATAAACAGACCGACAGAGAAGAGAGAGAGAGAGAGAGAGAGAGAGAGAGAGAGAGAGAGAGAGAAGAGAGAGAGAGATGAGGAATGAGGGTACTGGGTTGCATTCTTAATAACATGATGGTATATGGGTTCATGAAATAGCAAACAGGATGCCCTTATATCGAAGGCCCATAATAGCTAAGCGTTACGCTGCTCATCAAGGTTAAGTATAAGGAAATTATTATTTCCCAACGAGATACTTAAAAGAACACACTGAAGAGTTCAAACCTCACCTACGTCAAATGACTCAAATGATGTCTCGCGTCTATGAAGGGGTTAATCACCCTCTGATCATTTTGACTTCACTTTCTTTTGGGTATTTTGGCACTGTTCACCTCTATTCCACTTCCGGATACACTATTATAGATAAGGAACATCATTTGATATCACTAGTGATCTGTTTACTAACATTTCATGAATACAAGTCGTGAACATTATAATTATGGAGGTAAGACAAACAAAAACTAATATGGGTAAAACTGCAAATTCAATTTCCTTTCCAAACATTAGTAATGTTCCTTCAGATAAGCAACTATTTATTTTCCTATGCACTTATTTCTTTTTGCTGATTCGGTTCCAAGACTGATAAGGACAATATTCTTTGTGCATAGAGCAACTTTGATTTGACCTTTAATACAATGTTACTATTAATATCCATTGATTATTGCATATTCAGTATCCGTTTTCTTTCTGTAAAGTATGGAAGACTTACACTAAAACCAATCACATTCCAGGTGTTAGACATTTCATAGTTTAAATTATACATCTCTCACAAAAGATGTTTTAGCTACGACTCTCAGCACCGAGCATGTTTTTCTAGTTGTTCATTAGAGATACAGTAATTAAACAATTTATGAACATCAAATCGGAACCAAGGTATTTTCGGTCACTATTCAGAATGAGTTCCACTTGCTTAATTTTATAAGACTGCAACGATCCGGAAACTGAGAGACAGACTATTTCAGAGGCAAACTGTACCACCAACACAACATATAAAATGTACGGAATTTTAAAAATGTTGAAAACGAAAAAATTCATCACAAAGAGCAACTTTCATCATCAGAGAAAGAGTTAAAATGTTGGTCCTTGCTATGAATGAAACAAGAAATTTAGCCAATAGAACCCAGCACCAGTGTTCTTTTGTATTTTCTCTAATACTGACTACTTAGACCAAAGATAGCGAGATCCCATAAGAAAGAACTCATTCGTGTGGCGCTGCCTTCAGATGTGGGGATCTATGAATCCCGATTATTTAACCAGAGGCTTCTAATGTCATAAGCAGCAACTGAATACGAAAAGTAGAATTTTATCCAGCCATACATTTATGGTGCACAGTATCTTCCCTAATATGGACCAAACGAATACATATATAAATGTACCGAACACACTTCCGATTTGAAGACAAATTTATTAAAAATCATGATAAAAACAAATTTACCATATTTTCAAGCATTCCAGGTTTCCCTTAAAAGAATCTTTTGGTAAACTCTATTTGTTGATGAAGACTTATCGACAAGCATATTTCTGCATCATATCCATAAAATTAAGAAGTTTTGATAACTCCAGAATTGTACCTTCATACAAAAATGAACGCTTACCGTCCATACATTGAATGCATTAATTATACAGCTTTTTAAGCAATACGTCCAGCCACTACATTATAAAAGACTTGGTATTTTCACACGTTTACGGTCTCTCGTGACCCTGCACAGACGATTAACGAAATAAGGCGAGCCGAAAACATGCCAAAACGGCAACAGAAATGTGAGAAAAGGAGTGAACGAAATGTCGCTAATATGAGGAGCTTCAAAACGAAACCTCCTCCTCTCCTCCTCCTCTTATTCATGAAGTCACGCTCTGAAAAGATATTCCGAGAGTCAAGCCTACCAAATAGAAAGGTGATATTTATATACGAGGAAGGGGGAACGGGAAGGGGGAAGTGGCAAGTGGGGGGTTTGAATGAATGAATGTAAAAGCGGCTCACGAATAGAAACTTAGTCAAGCGATAATAAACGAGTAGATCAGACTACTAACAAGCTACACTAATAAACGACTTAAAGAGGACAGGACAAAATCAGAGAGGACTAAAGCCGACTAAGGAGGAAAAAAAAAAGAAATAAAGAGAGAAGTGTCCCGTATTCATTAAATAAATGATCGCATGTTAAGATGATCAGTCATAGGCATTATATTGTACGTGCTGGAAATGTTTCTAAATGACTTACATCTATACGTATAACTTGCATCAATATACACGACCACACAGAGGTCTGCGAACAGCTCAGTGGAAAAAGAGAGAGCCGCTGCCACCCTCACTCAGCGGTCTGGAAAAAATGGGAACTAACTTTTTCACGGGTGGATGGATGCATTTATGGAAATAAGGACATAGTAGCCCAAGCACTGGGGTCCTAATGTCATCCAGCTTCGTAGGTCCCCTTACTCCTGAGAGAGAGAGAGAGAGAGAGAGAGAGAGAGAGTGTAATGTTCCTACTCATCTTCCTGGAAATATTCTACCAGTAAGGCTTCCTCCAACTCATCCCCGAATCTCGCCTCCAGAAGAGCCACACTTCCCTCCATCCTCCAAAAAGAATGCCCACTCCGAGACCCACCTTCACCCATCGCCCCCAACCCCTCTACTTCTCAGGTGACTCGCGACCGACATACGTCCTTGAACTGGGAGGAGCGAGATCTTCCTTCGGAAGGAGGAGAAACCTGCCAGTCCCTCGCGTGTAGGTGGAATCTTTCCTTCCACTTCTCTTTCGGGTCTCTCAACCCGGTTTTCAGATAAAGCTACTTTATGCATGGTAATTATAATACACTTACAAGCAATATGTACCCAAAAATGTTAAAAGTTACCAAGAGCCGAAAGCAAAAGTTTTGCGTCGAAGCGACAAGCGTTTCTAAAATATCGTGCTGACACCAACCGGTACCCCAACATCCTGGGTTCAATTCGCCTTAGAATCTCCGCCTTCGTTATAAGGAACGTGAGCTGGAATCTCAGTCGAGTGAATGTATGAGTGGCAAATCTGCGTCTCCTGCAATGGCACTGCAACGACCACTGTTGCAGTGCCAAAATTCTATATTCCATTCCATTCCAATGGACTTAATGGAATGGAATGGAATATAGAATTTTGGCCCAAGGCCAAGCAATGGAACCCATGGGGCCTTTCAGCGCCGAAAGGGAAATTGATAGTAGAAAGGTTTTGAATGTGTAGCAGGAGGAAAACCTCACAGTTGTACCATGAATCAATTGTTAGGAGAGTGTGGAAAGTAAGATGGAAGGAAGAGAATATGTACAAAGGTACAGTAAAATGAATGAAAGGGGTTGCAGCTAGGGGTCGAAGGGACGCTGCAAATAAGTATTGCCTACAGTGCACCGCATGAGGCCGCACTGACCGTTCATTTTACAAAGCACATTCTTCTCTCCGTCACTATCATCTAATTTGAATGAGTGTTCTTCCAGGCGGAAGGACATGTACGTAGTACGTCCTCCGCTAAACACATCTGAGCTCTTCCTGACCCAGCCAGTAAGTACATTATTTACCTGGTGGTTAAGTGACTGCAGTAGTCGCAACTAGAATTAAACAAGTGCCTAGAGATAGCAACTTAATTCAAAAAAGAAAAAACCTTATTAAAGAAAGGATAACACACTACTAAAGGGAAAAGCCGTTTTTGCAAAAAATAAAATAAGTAAATAAAATATAACTTGCAGTATACACTTCATGCAGTATACACAATAAATATGACTATCTACTATATAGGTATATATGTACATATGTAAGAGATTTCATGTTTAATAGCGCACACTGTGCTCCCAAGAGGCACGAATAAACTTGAAAGGGCTTCGTACTGAACGTCTGTCTATTATTTTCCCGTGGTATTCACTTATAATAAAATCACTTGTATCACCTGGGATCTTTTGAGATGTACACACACAAACACATAATTTCTGTGCGCAAATATTATTTATTTCTGTCAGCAAATATGACGTTGACCCTGTCTCGCAAAAACAAGACTATGAACTTGACCAGTTGTAGGGTCTTGATATTTCAAACTGAGACATTCACTTTAACACAGAAAACAAAGGAAATATGAGATCCGAAGCAAGCTCGTTCACCACTTACACCACAATCAAGTTGTGTTTGTCACTGGAAATGTGATCGGCGAAAATAAATGTTTTCCGCCAACTTCGTTAATGTTTTCAATTTTCATTCCCCTCTGAATACATGATCTATATCGGGTTTTCAAACATTTCAGATGAACTTCTGAAAACAAAATGCTAAGTCCACGGAAATTCCGTCACAAAAGACATAGAATACAATTCTCCGGACCATTTGAACAGTATCAAAGAAAAGTTCGGTTGCCAAGCGACGCTCAATACTAATTACAAGGGCTGCGTAAAATTGGAAGCTAATTAGTAAGGTTAGGGGGGAAAGTATTTCATTCTTTTCAACGCTAATTAAGGTTTCGGAAAAATAAAGATGATGGTTTATTTGGAAAAAGGAATGACATGAAATGTGACATTTCGACCGAATTCAGCTTCTAGGCCAAACTGGAGAAAAGAGTGGCGGGACTTGTCGAATAAACATCTACCTTCCACAGCGTTACCTGGGAGAAATTCAATCTCCACCTCGAGAACAATGGGAAGAGTACAAACTTCTACCTCGAGAACACCGGCTTTGTCGTGAAACATGCTTTGTTTTCTATCATACTGGTGTCACGAGAGGCAAATAAAGACTTGATCAACTAACTCCTATTAGAGGTATCATCGTCGTCATTGTGATTTTTGTTATTCATACATGAAACAGTAAGGTTAACAGTATATATGCACAATTTTCCCAATCTTGTATTGTTTCACGGTAAATATTTTTTTTTTTTTTTTTTTTTTTTTTTTTTGCTGGGGAAGGGGTTGTCTATAGACAAACCTGAGGCATTTCCATTTTCAGAAACGCTATGTCACCACTATTATATCTCATGCACCTCTCCAAGTCTTTCAGTTCCTATTATTAGAAATTGAATCGGCAAGTCTTGAAATATAGCATTCATGAATAGCCTGGGTTCAAAAGTGATTTGTCTGTAAATTCTACGCAGGGTGAACATGACCTTACAGCACGCGATCAATATTGCCTTAAACTTACAGAACTGACAACTAACGTGGACTCCACATCAGGATGAATTACTATGTTCACTATTCACACTGAATTCCCTTGAATTCACCCATCATCCCACAGCTGCAATTTCGAGAGTGAAATGGACTGACTGGTGCTGACACTATCCTGAACTAGAGAATCTACGTCAGTTGTTAAGCATCTTCAAGTTCATCAGGACCCACTCGAGGTTCTGAAGTTCATCAACCACTCTGCACAACTTCGTCCTATACTATAGCGTTTGCCACTTGCAGGCCAGCAAGGATGGACATCAGCTATACCAATCTGGTGTCTCGGCGTCCGCTTGTTCCTGGTGATAGGAGCTACAAGTTTTGGAGCATGTTATTCGAAGGTTGGAAATTGCATTGCTTTCATCCCGGTTTTGCACAGGTGATGGGAGAATCTGCTGCTATAATAAGCATAAGTCACCGCTGCTAAGTTGCCTTTGGTAACGTGTGACTGACACCTCTACGCATATCAAGGGCTTCCACAGCCTTAGAAGGAAATCTCCATTTTTTGGGTGCAATAACACCAACCACTAAGTGTGTCACGCTAATTACTCTGTACAGAAGTCCAGCGGATTATATAAAAAATGCGTTCCTTTTCATTTAATATTTCTTCTATTCTACGTGAATTAGGATTTCTTAATTTTTTTCCGTTAATATATACGTATTATGTTATTTCACTAAGAATTCTGTCTAATTTCACTCCTGTGGCTCACAAATGTGGGGAGAGAGAGAGAGAGAGAGAGAGAGAGAGAGAGAGAGAGAGAGAGAGAGAGAGAGAGAGATTCTGAAACTGAAATTTTAGCCATTAATAGATAACAACGATTGAACATCGAACACCGACATCTCAGAATATGCTACAGCACCCGCGAAACTTAACAATTGAATACCCTGCATGCCTGGCATCTTGCTTTTTCGCCACGGGTGTCTCTACACTACAGTGGAGTCCAACATCAGCGCTATGGCTCAGCGGAAGGGTTTAGGTACTGCTCACGAGGCTATCTTTACAGAAAATATCAGTTGGAAACTTGCTCTACATACTCTACAGGCAGGCAAGGCTTTCTTTAGAATTAGGCTATCGTTAAACATGTCCATCGTGGCTAAGATCCTGGCAGCGTTTTAATTTGAATCTCAATTACCACCTGTCGAGGTCATGGATAAGTAGTTAGTGCATGCTACTCGTTTCACTCCTTTTAATGGAAAACTGCGTTAACGCGTTCCTGACAGTGTAACCGATGTTGATGCCAATCTCAAGAGGCTGTGATATTACTCTAGGTGTGTTTCTTTTTGCCATCATGTCTTTTTTATATATTCGTTGTGGTCAAGCACAAATTTGACTTCTGATATGTTTACTTTTATTCGTTTATTACTCTAAAGAGTACTTTACTCTTCGCCTTTTCACATCTCACTTTTTCCTCTTCACAAACAGCTATTCTATTTCACTCTCGATAATTAACAAACTAAATGAGTTGTGCCAACGCATGTTTATATTTCAAATATCAATTTCAATAGTAAATCATTTTAAATTATTTGATTTCACGGCCGTTTTCCTTTGACATCATTAGAATTCAGGTGTAGCCTTCCCTGGCTTCAAGCCCGACCATTACTGCTAATAACGAACGTCAAAGCTCCAGCCCAAGTAACAGAGCATGCGAGATCAACTAACGACCTTTTGATTGTCGCGTTCTAAACGTCAAAAAACGTCACCCAGAGAGATCCGCTGTCGACTGCGACAAAGACTGCTTTCCATTAGCAATAAGATTTACAAAAATATCTCTGCGATACGTTCTCACAAAGATGAAAGCTGCTGGCAATAATAAACTGCCTCCTCTGCATCTTTTGCGGACAGGGTCATGAAACAAATGAAATGGAGATCACCTCGATCCAGCCTCTGAACAACGCAGTTAGGTGGGAGGCCTTTCACCCTTGTCACTCTGAAGGGTGTCATCATCACCCGGGGGATAACAACAAATACAAGAGAAAAACCCTCGCAAGATTCCACCGACAAATATGGCTCCAAACAGCTCTTGTGAGATTCGACTTCATTCTTTTGATAGAGAAGTAACAAGTCAACGTGTCACTTTGTATGTTAATTCTTCATGAGCACAAAAGCCTGGAAGTCGGGTTCATTTCGGAAACAAAAATCAAGAAGTTCCCGAATCACTGCAAATAAATAGAAATGTGTTGTGATTCTGTAGAGTTTATAACCTGACCTGAATGAATGTACAAAATTTTCTGATTGTTTTTATATACTTACATGACGTTCTTGTGCACAATTTGATATACTGATCATCACAAACAATGGCTTTTTATAGCCCTCGCTCCGGGACTTTCGTAAAGTGGAAGCCTGTTCCTTATAACGGAAAAAGTCGTTCTCAAACCTCGGAAGCCATAAAAAAGTTTGCACAGAAGATGAGTATCGTATTTACTTGTATCATGTTAAACTGTGCTCGTTAAAGAATTTGCCTCTAGGGATAACACAAATCTTTTTCCATTCTGAAAAAATAGTTGTTCACAGACCATAGAATTTCAGCAGTAAATAAAGAAATCATTTAAACTCATATTCACAACTAGAGAGAGAGTCTGTGAATCGAGACAATAACACAGAGTAGAGTTAAAAGGATGAACGTTTGGTGCGGCCTTCGGGGAGCTCAATTTGTGCGCCGCTTCCCCCAAGCAAAATAAATCGTACCAGAAACACGAGGCCTGAGGGACTGTGTGAGTCGACGACCTCACCGAGACCATTCCTTACTCAGTCAGTACAAAGAGGCCATTTGTCCCATTACAGGTCAGCATCGCGGAGATTACAGGGGATTGTATTTGCCAATACATGGAAAGCAACTTCATTTCAAATAGAATGGAATTCAATGAACCGAAGAATGAGTCGGCAATACAGATAACTCAAGATATAAATTCATCGAAAGCGTTTGTAAACAAGCCTTCAACAGAAACAAACAGATATATTTTATGTATATATGTATGTATATGTATATGTATATATACATACATACATACATATATATATATATATATATATATATATATATATATATATATATATCTGTTTCTGTTAAAGGGTTCGCTCATACAACTTTTCCCTTTAGACAGGGGTGTTTCCACAATACACCTGCATGACGGAAATGCCTTTTAAGTCCAAACTTGAAGTAAGGCCTGAGCTTCGGTAGTGGGAAAACCTCCATGGATAAATGGATACTTACAGATATAGAAAACAAAAACAAAGCAAGTTATTACCACTTTCATGAATATACATTATCAGCGTCCTGAGAAGTTTCCCGGTACAGATTTCGTGAGATGTTTCTGACGCTATAATTAGAAATCTTTACTGGAACGAAATGTAAGAGAATGCATATCGCCAAAAATGAACACGCAAAATTCAACTTTTCCGTCACCTTGGCTGTACGATCAAAGAAGAATAAATACGTTAACAACATCCAACTTTTATGTCCATTGGAACTGAAGGAAATCATGAAGGAAATTTTCTAAAAGGAAAACAGAACACAATTCCTAATATGAGGATCTGATCTAAGAAAAAAAATAGTTCAAGGTTACAACGATCTAACGTAAGTGCTCAATTTGAAGAGCAAGAAGAAAGAAGAAGAAGAAGAAGAAGAAGAAGAAGAAGAAGGGGAAAGCGGTTTTTACATAATAAAGAGACATACAGTGTAATGCGTTTTGAATACATAATTTACTAATATACATGCATATATATACATATATAATATATATATATATTATTATTATTATTATTATTATTATTATTATTATTATTATTATTATTATTATGTTGATTGTGAATTTTCTAAAGACGCTATGTGTAGTCTTTTGTGTAATGTTCATCAGGCTGAATATGATTGTTAAAAATTCGTTGAATGGTTTGTTTCATTCTGAAAGACTGACTGATTTTGGGATTATACTATATATATATATATATATATATATATATATATATATATATATATATATATATATATCATTCAACGAATTTTTTTGATACGCAAAACTACACATAGCGTCTATTTGAATTCACAATCAACACCTAACAACAACAACAACAACAACAACAACAACAACAACAACAACAATAATAATAATAATAATAATAATAATAATAATAATAGGGGCATGGTAATGATAACGAACAACGATAACAAAAGCAACAACAGCAATCCTGGTAATTGGATGCCTTAAGCTATCATAAGAGAAGAAGACGCCACATCACAGGGTAATTTAATGTTAGAATTTGTGCAACGGTTTCACAGAACTTGACAACTGGTCATAGTCAACCACTGGGGTCAAATGATACGATTAGTTCAGACAGGTGTGTGTGTCCCCAATATGATCAAGACCTGAGCCAAAAAAAGTGGGTTAGAATGAATAATTAACGAGAGGCTGATAAAAATAATTAAAGGCGTGAAATACTATAAGAATGAATAACAATAATGATAATTATATACGTTAGGTGTAGTATTGCAGAAGAAAACAGACATTTTTCTTGTTACTTCATTTGCAGTTCAAATTTACAAAGATTGGACGGCGCATGTTTAGGCTCGGCAATCGTACGAACACACGTTCGGCGACCCCTAATGCCAACACCTGGAGGGCGCTACGTTCATTTGAGCCCTGGGTGAGAAGGCCATCCATCCAACTGCAATTCTCTAAGTCTTTAGCCCATCCTGCCTGCAATGAAAACAAGTGAAAAAGGCGCCGAAGTTTCCTCGGTGTAATCGAGATTTCTGTACAGCGTTTCATCAAGGCCACCGAAAACAGATGTCTTTCGGTGGTATCGGTATAATGCTGTATGAGCCATGACCCACGAAACTTTAACCACGGCAGGGTGGTGACCTGTTTGTATAGATGAGAGACGGACGATTCTGGCTAATTTTAACCTTAAATAAACTAAAAACTACAGAAGTTATGGGGCTGCAATTTGTTATGTTTGATGGTTGGAGGGTGGATGTTCAATATACCAATTGGCAGCCCTCTAGCCTACAAAGTTTTCAAGATCTGAGGGTGGGCAGAAAAAGTGCGAACGGACAGACAAAGCCATCTCAATAGTTTTTTCTTTTACATAAAATAAAAAATCTATCAATTCATAATGAACACCACGGCGCACTTCCTTTCCTAATTAATGTTAGCTCGCATACATCAACTCAGAGCATTGCTCAGCCACACTACTGAGGATGAAACTTCCACATGAGAATGATAAAACATATTTCTCAGTCAATACTAGGATGGCCTTCACTAGCAGATGGGGTACAGCTTTCATTTAAAATCTTCACAGCACATATATATATATATATATTATATATATATATATATATATATATATATATATATATATATATATATATATATATATATATATATATATATATATATATATATATATATATATATATATGTGTGTATCTTGGTTGAAACACTATGCGCATTCCATTTTGCTGTGCTACTGAATAACCCAACCACCGTAAGTAGCTTATACGTGAAATAAAATAAGAAAACCTCGATCAAAGGTATGGTTTACTTTAACCCAGAGCTGCTTTGAGACCAGGCTTACAACCAACGCTGACACACCCGAGACAAAAAGCCAAAAATAAAAAAGAAAAAAAGCCGGGCGAACCTGGAGCAGAGCTCAGAAAGAAGGATCACGGGCAAAAACAAAGACACAGAAAATGAAATCTAAACACCCTTTAGACGAGGAACAATTGCCCAAGAAAATGTCGTCTTAGCTTCGAAGAAGACCTCGGAAAAACGCACACACACATCGAGGTTTGTCTTCAAAGCCGCCTCCTTAGCGACGTCGGGAAATGAATTCCTCCACATCTCTCCTTGAAAGATCTCATCGAAACCCCTCAGCGTGATCAGCATCAGCATCTCTAATCTCTCTCTGCTCTGATCCTGTTATCTCTCCCTCTCTCCCCTCGCCCACCAAAGGGGCTATCTAGTCATGCAGAAAGAATGCACTGATTCGCTTCACATTTTTCTCTCTCTCAAATTTACGAACAGACCTACGAGCACACTCAAACATTTAAATACGCACACACACACACCTATATATATATATATATATATATATATATATATATATATATATATATATTATTTCAATTGAAACCTATGTAGGAAGTCAACATTCCTGATAAATATCTTTTGCAAAGAAGACTGAACTGAATTTTTAGGTGTTATGAGGACTAGAGTTACTTCCTCCTATGATTTTAATCGAAGAGACCAGGTAAAATATAACTAACTAGAAAACTTGTTGATTCAACAAACCAAAAATCGAGTCAGCTGATTTCCATCTTCAAATGATGAAAGTCAATGACATCCTCTAACGGAGAACATAAGAGGAAAAAAAAAGAACTGGAAGATAATAGAAAGGCGGGAATAACTGCCAAGTGTAATGCTAAAGGTGAACTTATGAAACAAGTGGCTTAAATAGAAAGCAACCATTCGCACCCTGAAGACGAGCCCAGTATAGAATGGGACAAGCAATTTCAGTATGAAAAAGGACGAGCAATCTCAAATTGAGCCTTGGCATACCGTAATTAAACCTGCGGGAACACAAGACACAAACAAGGCTGACAGGCCCCATCCTCCAAAGGTCGTAAGTCATAATCATGAAGTTGCGATAAGTGAAGATTGCAATTTGTCCCTGTGCCGCATTGCAAAACATATTCGTAAGATGGGTGAGTACCGCTTTCGGTTTTGACATGAAGTACTTAAAGATGAGGTTGCTAACCCCCCCGCTTTTTAGGGGGGGGAGGGGAGGCGAGGTAGCAAACGCTAGCACCCATAACATTTAGGTGGAGCCAGGAGCGATCCACAGACCTAGTAAACACAAGCCACGCACTACACCACTCGCCACTTAATGCACCTTCAAAAAATCAGCATTAATCAAAACGAGCCGTCAGTGGAACTTTTTCATAAGGCATTCCGTTACAACTTTCTTTCATTCCATTTCTCAGTCATTCCCTCTCAATGGCTTCCCGTGAATCTATTGGTCTTAAGAGTCATTATACAAAATACACTACAGGAAAGGTAACCGATTACCTACCCATAATGTACACATTTGCTCATCAGAACCATGTTTTCGTCATCATATATCTTCTCCCCAATATCAATACAAATTATTAGGCGTCACATCAATGTCAACTCAATGCTCCTCCCTCCTGGTCTCCATTTACGTCGGAACCCTTCCTCTGGCTGACAGTTAGTTACCCTCTGGTTCTCTTTTCGAAAACAGTCTCAGACTCTTTCACTAACTTTGCTGTTTCTCTCTCACTATCCCAAACCGGTGTTATCTGCAAAAGCACCAGTCTTTCAAAACTCGATTCATAACTCTTTTTGTCCACAACTTTCCAAACCGATGAAAGCATTCCTGTACAGAGGAAGTGTGGACATTTCATTTCTTTTTACATAAACGTTAGTCTTCACTAGAACCATGATAAATAAGCACACATAAAAAGTAGATAAGAACATATAAAAAGTATAAATCTAAAAGGATCTAAATCCGGGTGAGAGAGAGAGAGAGAGAGGAATGGTCACCGGTGCGTTGGTGTGAAAACTTCGTCCTCCAGAAAGAAATGTCTGCCATCTGTCGAAATATTCGCAACAAGTCCCTTTCCACTAAGCGCAGAGTCAAATAAACTTGCACACTGGATATTTTCTTCTCTTCGTTTAATCCAGTTTCCACGAACTGTGTGGGGAATATTTTCTAAAAACCAAAAATGTCACTCTGATCATAAAAGTGTGAACTAGATTCTATATTCTTCCCCTGTTCTAATTTTTTATTTGGCTTTTTTGATACGTACCGGATGTCTAGGCACGTTCTTGTTCATAACTACATCACTGGAAACAGCGCTATTTAGTGAAGTTCAATTTGCAATGAGAGAGAGAGAGAGAGAGAGAGAGAGAGAGAGAGAGAGAGAGAGAGAGAGAGAGAGAGAGAGAGAGAGAGAGAGAGAGATGCAAACCACTTACCATTAGTTAAATATTTAGAAATCTATAAACATCATACTACGGTAAGCTCGCAAAACTAAAGGAATAGTTTGCAATGAATAAATTTGTTGACGTAAAATATAAAGCTCTATGCTTTATATTTTACTTTTCTTTTCTATCCTCAAATGTATTGTTCAGTTGGTAAAGTACATTCATTCGTAAATACTTTTCCAAGTATTTGTATTTGGACCAAACACTTTGAAAGGAATTTGTATTTGGACCAAATACTTTCGAAGGTATTCGACCAAACTCTACCTTCCTCACTCTGGAGCCGACGTCCTTTGAATCAGCCTGACAACTGACAATTCTCTCTCCCTCAAAGGCCAAAACTTGAACGGGAAGGGCAGCAGGTCAGCTGTTGTTTCTTTGGATGCGTGGAAAGGTTTATGGCTCTTCTTTCCCCAACTCCCTTCCTCCCTAGTCTTACTAAACCCACTAACAGTAATACTGTGCCTCTTGGAATCACGGCACGATCCTTTCCTGCATCAGGAAAATACTTAAATGTTTCGTGGTACAATGCCAACTGCGTATTTGTATCTCCTTTTGTGGAATGAATCAGTTTTTGTTGCTTCCACGATCACTCTTTTCTGAATGGCCTTATCAACAGCTTTAACGCCATTCAGAATTACAAAATTATAATTAGATCACGCTTTTACCCTTCTCTGTTAAAATGATCAAGTTAGGTTTCTTTCACGACGCATTCGATCATGATTTTTCTCACGATCCGTTTAAGAATGACGGCAACCATTCTATGTATATACTCCCTATTAAATGAACAATTTTCGGGTATTCGCCGCAGTGAAAAAAAAGGAAGAAGGAAAAAAATTGCATTGGTGATAAAGCCTGGCATGAGAGCCGTCTGAACTTCAATTGTTGAAACCAATCAATTTTTTCTTCATTTCTTCATGGAAAGTTTAATTGTTGAGCCTTAACTGTTGTTTCCCGATTTTGAGATCCCGACCTTTTAAATCTGTCAAACGCAGTGATAAACTTAAACGGCTTCCTTTCAGAACCTTTTCAGTCTAACAGCCCGACATGTTCCCAAGGCGTTTTAGGGCCCTATTCCCTATCAATCATGACTGCACAAAATCCTTGATTGCGCGAGCATATCGAACGTGAGTGGGTATGATTGGTAGTTTGCGCAAATGACTGAGTAAGTTCCAACACAGGTTGATATTTTTAGCTCAGTCATAGTGTTTGTATGTTCTTCTGTCTTGAGTGATCGTTAGTTGTAGTAAACCGCGCAAACAGCTGTCTTTTGCCTGTCACCATGGCAAGTACACCGGGCTCTCAGGAATTTTGGAGAGATTTCATCAAACTTTATCGTGAATTTCCTGCTCTTTGGGAAATAAAGAGACAAGGATATAGAAACAGAAATTTAAAGAACGAAGGTTACGCAAAAACGATTTACAAATTAATGGAAACAGACCCCAACGCTACCCGGGCTTCAGTAACGAAGAAAATAAATACTGGAGTGTCACTTGGCAGCAGAAATTGCATCCTTCATCTTGGTGTCCTTCTCTTCTATTAAAGGCCTAAATCTCTCCAACAAATCTGTGAATGTTTCTTTCTCATTACGAAGAAAATTCTTTAGTCTGCAGGACAAAAAGATAAGTTCTTGCAGTAGGTTTTCGTACGTAATTTATTTTTATACCATTCTTTCATCAACAGCTATCTTTTCACACTTTTCTTTTTTCAAATTCTTCTGAGGCCAAAGTAATTGCAACACTTGTAGCCTCTTTGCTCATCCTCACTACTCGGGCTCTAACAGACAACTGATGAGTGTACAATGCAGCCCTCTAGCGAGCGGACAATACCAATGATTGCACAATCACCAATTTGTACACCCATGATTGATAGTGTAAGGGGCTCTTAATTCAAAAGAAATGTATGATCTA
>NC_087209.1:51634773-51639773 GCF_015104395.2 Macrobrachium nipponense
ATGCGAAGGAATTTTGCGGAATAGCGGCCAAAGGCGATGAGAAAGTCGAGTCGACGATTGCGCAGAATACTAATACGGGATTACTATTTATTGATTTTCACGGACTGGCGTCACAGCTCTTCTGTTCAACGACACCAAACTAATACCGAAAGTAGAAGGAAACACGAGAAGTGCGACACATAATGAGATTCTCTCTTCCACTACAGTCAGAATTCACCTCATACTTGATTTGTTTAAATCTCATGAAGCGAAGATGAAAGAAGTCAACACTACAATGGTGACAAATCCATTGTTCTCTCTCTCTCTCTCTCTCTCTCTCTCTCTCAGCTGATGCTGTTAGTTATAATTATCATCATCATTCAGAAAATGAGCCCTATCATATGGAACAATCCACAGGGGTCCTTGACCTGAAATTCAAACTACCAACGAATATGGTGTTCATTTGAAAGAAATAAGAGAAGATAATAGGAAACACAATATGAAGAAATTAATTATTAGAACAAAAAACATTTATAACAAAAAGATAAAAATGTAAATAAATGATAAAATACAAGAATTGCTTTATAATGGATCTTCACTTGAACTTTTGAGGTTCCCACTGCGCACCTTTCTTGGGGAGACCGTCCCACAGCCCAACCAGCCCAACAGGATGACGATTAAAAGACCCCTGGAACTGAGAAGTTTGAGAGCAAGGCATATTTACTACATACTGGTGCTGCTCTTCAGCAAATCTGTTGCATGTCAGTGGATGTGACAGAGGCCTTGTACTCCGGAATCCTGAATCACAGCCTGCACTCAGTAACCTATCGTCCTCCATTTTTCCACATGACCTCACTATCTCAAAGTACTCTGAGCAATCCTCTAAATTACGCCGAAAATGTTAATCTACGCACAGACATACATGCATATATATATATATATATATATATACCATATATATATATATATATATATATAGAGAGAGAGAGAGAGAGAGAGAGAGAGACCGAGAGAGAGAGAGACGAGAAAATATATTTTAAAAAGAAAAAAATAGCATAGTAAAACAGGGGTGAAACGATTAAATCATTTAAATGGCAAAATGTGAAATCAAACTCAGTGCCAGAACAACTACCAATCATGGAAGTTTCGACACAAATTCATCCACTGCTATACAGATAAACTTAAAGAACCTGATCAGTCTCTTCGTCTCGCCCCTCCATGACTAACTGAAGTATGAAGAGCTGCTCATAGTCATACTTCATCTGCATTGCGGACAGTCTTCCTTGAACGGCCGAACGAAAACACTCACATCACTCAATCTGTTGGCTTCAGATGAAATTTTCAAGATCATTTCTGCCACATTTTTTTGGAACAATCAATCCTAGTCTGATTTCGAAGCCTTTCTTACATGGACAATAAGCATCAACGTGTTCTTTACGTCTTCAGTTTGTTTTGGAAGTATCATGGAATTCGTCTCAAGTATAAATGCCGCGTCAACAAAGCCAGAAACTAACTGAGCTCTTTTCAGTCCTAACACCTCCAGGTCATCCTTATTCTCTTCATTCAGAATTGCCGTCAGATGTTCATTTCCTTGACAGCTTTACAGTGAAGTTCATTATCTGTATCGCTTCTTGATATTTATCATGAGAATGAACATTCGCTGATTCCTCATGGAATTCACAAACAAGACGATATCAAAGCACAAAATAAACAAGTCAAAAATGTGCCGAAGTTTCTTAGCCATAATCGAGTTTTCTGTACAGCGTATAATGCTGTATGAAACTCTCGATGTGCTGCAGTATGAAACAGCCACGACTGGAACCGCTCAGTTGATCCCCAGATGCGGTAAAGTGGAGATGCTTCAGCGGCGCGGTGCCAGACGCACTATCCATGGCTAACCGTAACCTTAAATAAAATAAAAACTACTATGGCTAGAGGTATGCAATTTGGGTTGTTTGATGATTGGAGGGTGAATGGTCAACATGCCAATTTATAGCACTTTAGGCTCAGTAGTTTTTAAGATCTGACGATGGACGGTCAGACAAAAATCTATCTCAATAGTTTTCCTTTACAGAAAAGTGATTCTCTGCAAACGTTCGAGAAAAAGCAGACGAACGTGAAGCTGGGCGGAGTGTCCACTTCTACAAAATTCGACCTTGCGTGCGGCTGACACAAACTGAAAAGTCGGTGTAGTAGCTATTTCAACGATTGTTATTGTTTTTGAATATTCGTTACAATCGCTAACGAGAAACAATAACGTAGTACGTTTGGTGGACGGTAAAAATGAGCAAATTTGAAAAAAAAAAATGAAACTGAGGCGGATTCTCTACTTGCATAAAAAGAAGGCCTGTGGATTTTTGTTGTAATGTAAAACATCAAAGTCCGCTCGTAAAATACCCAATTAAGAATTTTCGTTAATTTTTATCGTGAATGTAAAAATTCAAGATAAAAAATGGCTGACATTTTATCAGTGTCGTAACTAGAAACACAACAATAATCATGTAGAGTCACGAACCACTCATTAAAAAAGAAGAAGAAAGTAGAAGTTTAAATTCATGACAGAGGATATGCATTCTAAGGATGCAGATCGATGTGCGGCGTAATTATCAATAAATATTGAAAATGGCCGTGAAATTAAATACCTCAACTTTTACTCACAATGGCATAAGCACAGTAAACTGTCAATGTGGAAATCACTGGTCCTCTTTCGTTCTTTCTTTCTGCCTATGAACGTCTTGAAACTTGACATATCGAGAGAGAGAGAGAGAGAGAGAGAGAGAGAGAGAGAGAGAGAGAGAGAGAGAGAGAAAGGCAAATAATATACTGGACTTGGAGATCCTGGAAACTAACTCTTGTAACAAGCTAAGCGTCAAAGTTGCCTATAAAACCCTGGTAATCAGAAGCTGAAACCGGAAGTAAAAACCATAAAAGAGAAGTATAACTTCACGGAAAACGTCTCCCAGTACACAAGGTAGCTAGCTACTCAATCCCATTCAATGTCTACGGTAATTTCAGCTCATTTATGATTCACCACAGAATAATGAGCATGAAGAGGAAGTACGCTCCGTGTTTCAGCTTTCTTCAATAGCCTTTATTCTGATGATAATCATCCCTTTTAAAACATCTGTAGGACTGGGATGGGAAAATAAAACATATCGTGTATCAACACACTCTCTCTCTCTCTCTCTCTCTCTCTCTCTCTCTCTCTCTCTCTCTCTCTCTCTCTCTCTCTCTCTCTCACGAGATGCAAACACTAAAATCCCAATTTTGCAGCAGATTTATATGAGATTTTCATCCATAATCAATACTATACCTAGCCCTGTATAACTCATCCAATGCAATCAGCACAACCCTGTGCCATCTTCTATTTTATGGGCATTGTTAGGTTTAAAAAATCACTGAAAATTTTATATTTATGCAGTACAAACATCTGTTGCTCAAAACAAATGTTTTACAAAGACGATTTGAAATTACACGAAAACCATACAAAAACATGTTACAAATTCATGCTTAAGCCCAAACTTGATTAAGTGCAATCTATGCTCACAATATAAGTAAAATTAATTAATAGCTGCGTGAACAATAGAAAAGTATTAAAATACTGATTTTGCAAGAAAATTAAGAGATTTTTTAAAGTTTTAGAACCTTCGATACATTACTTTGCTGAGTGCAAGTTATGTGCCAATGAAATTCGATCAATTGTGAGACAGTCTAATGGAGGACTTCCCTATTTTGTCCCTAACTCCTGTGTGTGTGTGTGTGTGTAGTTACTCTAATTAATTAAATAATTTTAAGGAGAATAATAACAATGGCACTACGAGACGCATTAAGGTTCAAAATGCACATGCGCAGTTACTACCCAGTTACACCACTGGCTGCCTCATTTCATTTCAAATAAAAATAAAACGCTCGGTCAGACAGTCTGCTCGTCATTCACCCTTTATACCTTCGAATTTTCTGTGATATAGTAAATCCTTTTACTCAGCTGTATATATCAAAGAGACTTGTTTAATTTTTGTTTACGACCATCTTTAATGCAGGCCTCACCAACCCTTCCTGGAGTTAGTGAAGATCCCATCATCTCTCCGATTCCTCCCTTCCTGCTTTTTTTTCTTCTTCTTTTTTCAAGGAATTTCGTTTTTGTAATTTCTGTACAATTTCATCTTCAATGCACCAGCTGTTCAAACTCATTATCTTACATAATTAGTTTTACAAATACATGCATATATTTTGAGAAGCTAATTATCCGTTGCATTTAATGAACTCGGTCTTACCAAAGTAAAAACTCTGTGTTTTCGGATTAAATGAATAGAACTTATGATAAAAAGCGCTTAATGACCGGAGCTGGGTTTCCTCGTAAAGTAAATTTTCTTGTGTACACGCTTGTTAATCAGAGACAGCATACGTTATTTACAGACGCATTTATTCATAAGAGCAAGAAACATTTTTCACTGAAATAGACAAAAATAAATAAATAAACATAAAAACAGCGATGAAAATCACTGCTTTTGCTCACTGGCTTGAAAAGGGAGCAGCTAAACAACATCCACATGCTCCTTTAAACAGTAGATTCAAATCAGATATTTAACGAGAAAATTTGATATGAGGCAATCTAGGACATGCTCAAATTTGAAGCGCGTGTGCTTCTCTGTAGGCGATGTTTTGTTCTCACAAGGAGGGACTTACTTTTAATTACCAAACTGTAGAAATGAATACTGTAATAGTTACTTCGTAAGCAATTCTAATTATTAAACACAATCAACTGATAATGAGGTTTCTGTCAATTACGTCAATTACCTATCATAACAGGAATACATGTATGTGTGTCTGTGTGAATATAGTGTAGAAGAATCACTGGAAATTTCCTGGTCTCACAATCTTACTATAACACGCACACACACAAACTTTATATATATATTATATATGTATGTATGTATGTATGTATGTATGTATGTATGTATATGTATATATATATATATATATATATATATATATATATATATGTAAAGTGTGTGTTATAG
>NC_087209.1:51642273-51644773 GCF_015104395.2 Macrobrachium nipponense
ATATATATACACACACACACACACACACACATATATATATATATATATATATATATATATATATATATATATAGAGAGAGAGAGAGAGAGAGAGAGAGAGAGAGAGAGAGAGAGAGAGAGAGAGAGAGAGAGCAAATCTCGACTGGGTATATTATGATTAATCTGATTCATAATGTCAGCGCAGGAAATGAAGCATTATCCCTTAAGCAAAGTTACAGAAGCCAAATAAATTCCGGGGTAAGAAAACCTACAGTGAAAACCGACTTCAAAGCAACTGTAACCTTCCATTTTTCTTCCAATAACAGATAGTACTGAAATCTAAGAAATTTTTTTCATTTTCTCCTGTTCATTTAATAAAAAAAATATATGTATTCTTTTTTTACCGTTACTCTGACAGTAATCAATGGCTCCAGGAACAAGAAGTTTACTTAACGGTATAACTATTGGACACAGCGAGAGGATTAGGCAACATGAAAATAGGGATTCACGGAGAACGAGATAAAGCCGCAGTCATTGGTTGCTCGTAATTTAGAAACTGAATATCAAAACTTGTGCAGAGGGTCTGTGGACGTGAGGGCAATTCATTCTGGTAAAATCCCTTCACCTTTCTCATACTCATATTTCAACACCATTGTTTATGTCTTGCATTTCACGTCCTCGCATACAACTTCTGAAGTTCACCAGGAAACAATTTAAAATGAAAATCGGAAACTTGACTGCACCACATTTAAATTGAAAGTCACATATGAAAGTTTCATGTCATAACTCACAAGTGCCGACAAAAGAATATACCAACTGCCCATGCCAACTAAACTGGGACGACGTTAGCCTATCTGCGTATGTTCCGACGGCGAGTGCGTGCGTGCATGCGAGCTTGCGTTTGCATATGCGCGTGTTTACCCTAGCAGTTTGGATGACACTTGGAATTATGTTTAAAGCGTGATTTTCTCAAGAGAATTAACTTTTGAGAGAAATCTGCCGAGTTAACTGTCTCTTATCATGGAAACCATTTCAGAGATGATTAAAAACATGACACTGGCGGTCATAACATATTTTAGTTATATATATCCTTTTCGTACTGTATGTTTATTACCTATGGACATTCGTTCATCAACTGGTACGATTTCTCTTATTAGGTTGGCAGAGCACGCTCTCTACAATTTGCTTTGGTAACGATTAAACTTCTTACCTATATTATCCGAATCGTCTTCTATTCAAGAAAGTTTCATCGCTGTAATACATCACCCATAAACATTTTTTGTTCCTTCTGTTTGTTTCTGCTACTTACTTGGAACTGCCCTGATTTCATCTCTGTCGTAAACCTGTCTCCGGAAATATTAGCTGAAAATTTTTCAGTACAATCTTTTTTAAAAGAAAAAAAATATATATATATTTTCAGGTAAAGCTTCATATGCTGTCGACCCTAACTCAAATTACAGGAAGAGTCGAGCTAGAAGAATTTCATTCCCGTACCTGACTTTTTCCAATAAAGCTTTCCCTTTTTAGAGAGAAATTCTCTCTCTCTTCTCTCTCTCTCTCTCTCTCTCTCTCTCCTGGTCCCCCTCTCTCTCTCTCTTCTCAAATCTCTCCTTCTCTCTCTCGTCTCTCATCTCTCGTCCTCTCTCTCTCTCATCTCTCTCTCTCTCTCTCGTCTCTCTCTCTCTCTCTCTCTCTAATTCATGTAGAAAAGTATTTCCCCTGCTCCTCATTTATGACAGACACATAAGAAAAGATTTCTGACTGATTTGCGCATCGTATGAAGTTCCCTCTTGGATCTTCAAACGACACAACTCTCATTTATTCTGGAAGTGAATATCCATACAATGTATTACTAGGCAGGTTATAAATCCGTGCTCTCCTCCTGGCAGAAGGTCAGCTGCGCTAAAGCTTACATATTCCAGCAAGCGCTGTATTCAGGGCAAATCATGATTCTTAAACTGTGGCAAAAGCTAAATCTTTATTAGCACCAACAGCGCCAATAACCTTTAAAAAAGAACGATGCCATAAAAACTGAAAAAAGGACGTTTCTCCCGTGTTTTTTTACAAATAAGATAAAGAATGAATCGTACGGGTGTGAACCTTACAACTGCAGGTTAGGAGATCTCTCCTTTTATTTGCAAGGCGATCAGAAACCTCGAGAAATGTTGCCCTTGCATCAAACCTTTGTACATGCAACTGCTGCTGTTCGAGAACCCAGAAACACGAAAACGGCTGTGTACAGTACGTCACATTCCGTAAGGAATACTAAATAAGCATACACTAATACACAAACACAACGCTCATTGCATCGTACGCATCACTCCACTCAGTACAGCATGAAATATTGCTTGTAAATTACATATAAACAAATTTAGTTCAATTTAAAACTCCCTAATACTGAGCATCCCTTCTGGGAACTTTGGATGAAGCAGCCAAGGCAGAAAACATGGAGGGTATTCTCTTGACCTCTGATCTTCTTCATTTGTCGAGTCCTTTGGTGAAGCAAAGCATGTGGAAAACG
>NC_087209.1:51647273-51674773 GCF_015104395.2 Macrobrachium nipponense
ACAAATATAAAATAAATGTTTTCAAGATAACTTCATTGTCGCTACGTAGAGACCTATGTTACACCAGGTGGTTATTGTTGCACCGACACTCTTATGGTTACGTCAACCACGCTCCTTTCCCACTTTGATGTCAGTGGGCGCATTCTACTTTTGTATATATACATATTTACATTTTTTCAGCGTTGAGGTGTAAAAGCAATCAAATAGGACTGTCTCAAATTTTATGCTTGATTTGGAAGCAATATTAATGTTATAACAATTTTTTTCGTTTTTTTATTTAACATTTGAACTGAGGTTTAATGACGACCTCGTTTTGGTCAAATGCATTAGCGATGTGAGAACGAAAGTTTTGAAAATGTTTCGCAAGAGTTTTTTCTGAAATTTGGCTACACGTCACATTTTCTTATAGTTTAGAAATATATGACAGATTTCACTCTTATGAAACATATTATGTCCTTATTGTGTGCAATAACCGTCTTTTCACATTGAAATAACACATAAATATGGAGGATATTAGGTTGCCAGTTAGTGAATTTTGAACGAATTCCTAAGCAGTCAAGTAGCATGAGTTCTGAGCATAGCTATACATACATACACTAATGTACATACATACACAAATGCAAATATATTGTATGTTATAGTCAACATACACACATGCATGCATACATACATATGTATATAAATACATACACACTGTATATATATATATTATATATATATATATATATATGTGTGTGTGTGTGTGTGTGTGTGTGTGTGTGTGTGTGTGTAAATGAATTCTGTTGTTAAAACAGTGTACGTCTCAAGTATAAAAGGCCCATTAAAACACTCTGGTTTCAAGCTAATGACTATATTTCGGTGGTCTGGTCCCACCCTTATCAAGTAGTGAATGACAGAAGAAGTTACATTTGCGAAATATATATTGGGAGATATGCCCTTACGCATCATCTAAGGGCATATCCCCCGCTATACATTTCGCAAATGTAACTTCTTCTGTCATTCACTACTTGATAAGGATGGGAGTCAAGACCACTTAAATATAGTCCTTAGCTTTAAACCAGAGTGTTTTAATGGGCCTAACTTATTATTTATATATATATATATAATATTATATTATATATTATATATATATATAATATATATCACATACAGTGAACGTTTATTACGTCACAAACACTAAGCTACAAATTTTGTTTAATAAACATTTACCGGGGTGAAGTGAACTGGATGTTAAACATTTGTTGCTTACTGTTAATATATATATGTATATATATATAATATATAATATATATATATATATAATATTGACAATACAATAATAAATATATATACATGCAAATATATATATATATATATATATATATATATATATATATATAGTATATATGTATGTATATAATATATATAGAGCACGCAGCCCAACGTAATCAGTATGATATCAGACGTATAAGAGACAAGAGCACATACCTCGTTACAATGTTATGACATCCATCATACTAGCAAAAGCTATGCCGCCGCTAAGCATGCATACACAGCATCCACAAATTACCTGAAAATAAAAACGACACGAATTAGTGAGTACTTTGATGCAGCCGATTTTGACTTGCTCTTTTCTTTACTTTCACCATTTGCGTCCTATTCTTCGGAGACGTGTTTACCATGAGTAAACCATGTCAGAATAGTGAAGCTGATGGAATGCGGTATGTTGGAAAATACTAAAAAAAAAAAAAATAAAAAAAAAAAAAAAAAATAAAAAAAAAAAAAAATAATAATAATAATAATAAAGAGTGCATGGGAAGAAGGACTAATAAAAGTAGACGAAGACCCAGAAATATACAGGACGGGAGAATGACAGAACAGAACAGAGGACTGGCAACAACAAACCAATGCACGGACAATACATGAGACAGACTAAAGAACTAGCCAGCGATGACACATGGCAATGCTACAGAGAGAGCTAAAGAAGGAAACTGAAGGAATGATAACAGCGGCACAAGATCAGGAACCCTAAGAACCAGATATGTTCAAAGAACGATAGACGGAAATAACATCTCTCTCCCATATGTAGGAAGTGCAATACGAAAAATGAAACCATACACATAGCAAGGGAATGCCCGGCACTTGCACAGAACCAGTACAAAAAGAGGCATGATTCAGTGGCAAAAGCCCTCCACTGGAGCCTGTGCAAGAAACATCAGCTACCTTGCAGTAATAAGTGGTACGAGCACCAACCTGAGGGAGTGATAGAAAACGATCAGGCAAAGATCCTCTGAGACTATGGTATCAGAACGGATAGGGTGATACGTGCAAATAGACCAGACGTGACGTTGATTGACAAAGTCAAGAAGAAAGCATCAACTCATTGATGTTGCAATATCATGGGACACCAGAGTTGAAGAGAGAGAGGGGAAAAATGGATAAGTATCAAGATCTGAAAACAGAAATAAGAAGGATATGGGATATGCCAGTGGAAATCGTACCCATAATCATTGGAGCACTAGGCACGATCCCAAGATCCCTGAAAAGGAATCTAGAAAAACTAGACGCTGAAGTAGCTCCAGGACTCATACAGAAGAGTGTGATCTAGAAACGGCGCACAGAGTAAGAAAAATGATGGACTCCTAGGAGACAGGATGCAACCCGGAACCCCACACTATATATATATATATATATAATATATATATATATATATATATATATATATATATATATATATATATAGAAGAGAGAGAGAGAGAGAGAGAGAGAGAGAGAGAGAGAGCTGGGCTTTAACCACCAATAAACTTTTACAACAAATAGATACAATAAATACAGAAACAAACGACGATTCTCGATTACAAAACCAGGAACCCGGGGCAAAGGACCCTCAACCTTCCTACTTTTCTAGAACTGACGGCAACTTCTATATTGGTGCACCTCCCGGCATAATTCCAACCCCTCTCTCTCTCTCTCTCTCTCTCTCTCTCTCTCTCTCTCTCTCTCTCTCTCTCTCTCTCTGGTAAATACCCGGAATCAATAACGCAAACATATTTTGCAATCAAACCGCAATCAGGGAACAATCTTAGCCAATCTCACATTCTTGCTTTCCTCAGGGAGCGACGAATACGAGACCACGCAAAAGCGTCAGGGAACATAGAAAGGGAAATCCGTTCGGAAACCGAGAAGGGAAATTGACGAGAGAGAGAAAATCAAGGAACAAGTTCCCGTAAATAAATAGTCAACTCGGGAGTTGGGTGAGATAAGGGAGGACCGTATTGTAGATGTAAGTGATTAATCCTTCCCCCGAAATGCGGTGGCTGGATCCAGGACCGCTGGGATTTCTGAAGGTTTCCCATCAAGATATCCAATACGCAGATGGATGAATGGGTAAGCCGCTGAGAGAGAGAGAGAGAGAGAGAGAGAGAGAGAGAGAGAGAGAGAGAGAGCCATTAAGGAACAACGCGAAAACTAACGAGTAAGAAAGCTTGACATAACCAAGATAATGTGGCGAGGCTCAGAGATGAGAAGAGGGAAACAGGCATCTCCACACTGACAAAGCAAGCAACTGTCAGAATTTAAGAATGACACAACTGAACCAAAAAGCTAATTTAAATAGGACAAAAATCAATCTTAGAAGATACAAGCATTGTACTGGAAACAATTACAAATACAGTATACTGGGTATCATATAAATCTAACAATACACCAATGGACTAAATTTCTTTACATTATTTTTGCCTTATCTAATCAATCATAAACAGAATATCTGGATGTCACAATTTGCCACAAAGTGACACTATCTCCACGTGCTTTCCCTCATTGCAATTTATATGAAGATTACTACGGCCATATCTGGTAGGTGTCATAACATTCTAAAAACATCACCGAAGCAAAACTCAATAACAACAGTATAAGTGTAGAGCTGAGCCTACGTGACAAAGACATGCTGGTTTGTCATTTGGAACGTTTGTTCGTGAATGCGTTCGTTTAAATACGCACATCATAGCGTCCAGTGTCACTCTGGCGGAAAGACTTTATGACTGGAGGCTCAATAATGACTGCAACTACGCAGTTTCAGAAAACAAAAGTTCTTGCAGCCTCACAGACTATAACAGGCATGAAGAAGGAGTCAGGTGCAAGTGTCGCATGAAGTTCACGGTCTCGGAAATAGTTAATCAGTCAGACGGTTCACAGCATGTCAGGTCTTGCATTAAAATCGAGCCCTTGAACAAATATGTAATAAATATGCTTGAGCTGAGAGGTTACGGGGAAGCTTTGAAATTCTGTCCGATAATTTAGAGGCACCAAGAATGTAAGCAGCAGCCTGTGGACATAACTATCAACTCAGTAACTCTGAAAGGCAGTACTCATGTTAACAGCCACCTCTACCTTATATATTTGTCACATATACAGAGTTAAAATTGATCGTCAGCCGATATTGCCAACTTACATAAATGTATAATTCATCTCAGAGCCACTAGGGAAGAGGCATACATGCGTCCAGTCACTGCTCGTGGGGTGGGGGAGGTTATGTCTGTTATGATTCCCGGTTTATATGCTGTGGCATATCTGGTTCCCATCTGAGATCGGGTGGATACAACTATGAGCTGCTGGTGTTTCTTTGGTTGGGGGTTCAAATGCACAAAGAATAGGTAAGTGAACATCGGCTGACAATGTTCCTGCATGATATCGGTGAACTTCAGTTTGAAAATAAAAATAATTAAGTATTAGAGGTTCATCGTCAAAAATAGTCTAAAGGCGTAGTGGAAGCTACGTGAGTGAGTGCACACAGAATAAAAAGTAGATATGAACTACTCCAAAGCTATACAATATGTCAATAAAGATGAATCATGAAGTAGAGACGTTTTTGTCCACTGAACAACAAAAAATGACAAAAAGATACATTGAAATAAGCACGGTATACAGAAAAAGAACCACACACGAACGTGAAAAAAAAGATATGGTAAATATTGAACATGCTGTTAATCAGGTCTCAATAACTGCAGACACCAACAATGCCGTAACTATGAACTCTATGATTTCAATACTTACTTTGCCTCTTGAATTATTTTAACAAAATTTAACTAAGAAATAAATTTTTTACTTCAGTGCGTGCAATACTGCATTCAATAAAAAAAATCTATTATCAAGATATGGACATATAAAAGTGTATTCACTTGCTTTCAAAGGATTTAAGGCATAAATGATTTTGCTAATAAATTGTCATAGCTATCATCTGCTATTAAATCACTTCACACATTCAGTCAACACCTTTTCGACGACACAAACAGAAAAATAGAAATAAAAAGCTGTGAATAAATGTTTTTACAGGCTCATCATCCAATTCTACAATATAAATTAGATTAAAAAACCCATGATGCTTAGTATTTCCCAATACAATGAAACTGTCAACATGAAATGCTCTTGAAGGCCCAAGCGTCACTAACTGCAAAAAGCATAAGAGCGGGCAAAACAATGTGACTTTAACAATGGTTTTTGTTTTGACTAATGATGATTAAGCACCAATTATATGCAACACATCTCTGTAATTAAGAATTACATATTACTCCATTCTCTTTAATCGTTAATAACTATTTCAGTAATATCATAAAAACTAATTGATGCGCTATATATTAAATAACAAGTTATCAACAATTTCTCGATTCGCTAGAGCTCCTGCTGGGCGTTATTTCATTCTCTTTTCCATCGTCCTTCATATCGATTCTAGCATGAAAATAAAACTTCAGCAGAAGACAAAGATTTAATGCATCTCTTCTCTTACGGCCATTCATCCTCACATGAACCCCATTCCGTCATATCATTGATTTTCACATTGCTCAAACTCTTGGGTAATAAAAGTTTCCCTTGATTCATGTATTCCTATTATCAAGTTTCTTCACCTTCTCCTTAGCATCTATTTTTTTCTTTTCTTTTCTCGTTTTTGATCAGATTCTCATCCCTCTCTGTTTCCTTTAGGTTTTTTTTCTGCGGCAATAGGCGCCTTTTATTTTGACACATAATTTTGCTTCAGAGATCAGACCTGGCACATCAGGAGTCTTTCGCATCTTCTCATCTCAGAGCTTGAAAAGCACCCTTCTCTTCTTATTCTTTTCAGCCATGCCATATGGAAGGATTAATGCAGCTTTAGTAAACTAGTATACTTCCACCTGCCGAGAAAATTAGTTTGGTCAATAACATTCTGCCAGAATCGGTCAACACGAAAAAAAAAAAAAAAACTATTACCTTTGGCGGCGTGCCACGCTTCAGTTAAGTCCTCTGTTTCTGTCTGAGTGACTGAGAAGCTTATGCTACTCACCACCACCACAAACCAGAAGTTACAATACAAATACATGGCCCATTCCGAAGCAAGATAAAGACTTCAATAACATCAGCTACGGAAATTAAAAAAAAACAAAAAAACAAATCGTTTATGCCTATGACTCGCATCGTTTTATCAATCCGCACCAAGCAAGAAGCCCTTGGTCAGCCTTGCAGAGGAGTGGATGAATGAATGAGACCTTTCAGCAACGCATTTCCAAACGGATTTCGCCATTTTCTCTTTTTTTTCCCCGAGAACTTGTTTCATTCCATTGTATCCTGCAATAAGCACTTTCAGTTGCAGAGAACCACTTCAACCGATGACCATATAGTTTTTGAAATCTTATTTGATAATATTGTGGTATGTAAACATTCATAGTTCAAGCCATGTACGACTATGGTATTAAACAAGCGCTAGTAACAACTTTGTAAGTACAGTGGTATTCCCGGTTGTTAAACAAGAAGCCTACAAAAAAGCAAATGATTCGGGGAAGGAAGAACAAAATTGAACTATGAAAGCATCACTGCATTTCCTATTCCAAACACCTCTTGAAATAATGTTAGAAATAAAGTATTTATAAAGATTTTCTCCGCATAAACACTGTATAAGGAGAAGTTCTTGATACCGAGACCGACGCAAATATGTGCTGCAGTGTCTATGAGCTTCAAATCCAACATTTTCTTTAAAAACAATCAATTCTGAAACCAACAGTTATTTCGATAAATATTGGCCGGATATCACCTAACATGCACAAAACATTTGGGTCCCTCGTCGCAAGGCACGGCCAACGAAAAATGCATTATGTTTCCCAAATCTCACTTTATATATTTATAAAACGTTATGACAATTTTAGCTCAGAGCCCTTGACAGAGCCTTGAGGACGATTTTAAGCCTCCAAACACTGCGAAATGGCATGCAAATTATGCCGTGGGATATCGCATTAAGGCAGCTAGCTTCTTTCTGCTCCAAATTCTATTCTTTTTATAGAATGATCTCACTTCAGAGGCAGGACTGGGAGAGAAATGCATTTCAAAGCTGTCCAACGTCCCATTAACATATTAATATTGGTTTTAATTGATGGCATTCTAATTCTATGCTTCAAGAACAAAAAACCACATGGCCTTAATATCACCACACTATAATTGGATTACTACAAAAAGAAATATTTTTAGGTACATTAGCAGAATTATGAAAGTGGTTGGGTATCTCTTCGCCAAGTAGGGCCTATCAAAATTCTCGGAATATATGTCTAATTTCCAAAATAAATGAAAACAAATACCATTCCTAATAAAGACAAGAAAATGATGCTCATATACGTAAAGCATCATGAATCAATGATTTAGAAAAATTAAACAGAATGGCCTTACTATATTAATTTTGCAAAATTTCATTTTCAAAAATGAAGTAAAAGTAGGAAACGGCAGGAATATCCCCCAAAACAAATGAAGAAGTTGACTGACACAATTGAACAAGTAAAGTACGAAAACAGGAACGTACGAGAGAGAGAGAGAGAGAGAGAGAGAGAGAGAGAGAGAGCGCGCACCTCAGTGGCTGGAAGGAGTCCAAGTGACCAGAAAACACGATAGGTAAGTGTCGTGGGAGGTGTTGCAATAGCATTCCATCCCTGGATCGCCATAAGACAAAGAAAACGGACACTGAATACCAGTCTTTATTCTACGATTTTACCAGATGGTCTAATATATTAAAGCCCTTTGTTCAAATATCCTCCTCCTCCTCCTCCTTTCACACGCACAGTTCAAAGCTACTAGAAATTTCAAGTTGACGATTCAAATTGTGACCAGACGGACAGAAACCAAAGTTATATTTCATATAAAGTGAAAAGAGAGAGAGAGAGAGAGAGAGAGAGAGAGAGAGAGAGAGAGAGAGACTGTAAAACTAATCACATCTTTTAGTCCACGCTACCATATGCCTTCATAATCATATTAATGCCAGTAGCTAACGTGGAAATTGTTTGCTACAGACATTCCACACCACCAAAATATTTATAGCCACTCGAGTATAACAATAACAGAAGTCAATACTTTCTCCCATGACAACAAAGCAAACAAATACACAAAAGCATACCACTGCCCTCCCTTACAGCCAAAAAACGCAATATTCAGTTTCGTGATCTTCTCTATATTGCAGAACGCAAAACACAGTTATGGTTTCAGCTTAACAGCAGAATGAATCAGATTGTAGACTTTCCGATGAAAATTCCTGACAATGAATGCACTACTCTTTATCATAATTATTGCAACAATCACAACGTCACTGGGAAATCTGATAACCCATCCTTATTACGTTACCAGAGGTATTGTACTCAGTATCTAGCTAAAGTTCGAATTCCGAAGGATTCGTCTAAAAATTAGGAACATCGAAAGAGCTGATGGACCAACTGGCCAAAAGACATCCTCGTTATTCTATTTATCTTATAATTGATAAGGAATGTAACAAATTTTTTATTTATAAAGAGAAAAAGCAATGAAGCCACGCTTGAGTAAATATAATTTCTTTTTGATCTCTGTAAAAATTTTAGTCAACCACAGACAAGTAAGCAGTTACCAATAAGATATTAGTTGAAATATAATTATTCACTCAAGTATAAGATTCTTTTACGCTATGCCGATGCCATCAAGGTCCCGATACCACAGTAACCACAGGTAGGGTGCCTCTCGTGGACTCTTCTACGACTTACTTTCCTCTCATGCGACCCACTAGTTACTTTTATCCCTCTAAGTTGCCTTGTTACTTCATGATTCGTGGGTCTTATTTTACTTGTGAAATTTAGGCTGTTTAGCCATTCAGGACTTACGAAAATGCAAAGGGACTTGGTGCGGTTGAAGAGCAAGAAGGTGATTCAGAAAAAAAAAATGAAATTAAATACAAAGATCTACATTTAGAAGGAATCTGGAGAAAACTCCACAGCTGCACAAAGAAGAAATAGTTAGAGGTTCTACAGCAAGATTGAACAAATGTAAAGTAATAGGGATAAAAAGTGGATGCAGCTAGGGGACGAACACCCCTTAGGTAATGGCTACATCGCACCATACAGGGTCTTGTCAATAAACATACCACCTTCAAAGGTACCTCCTGAGCAAAGAAGTCGGCGGTGCCCAAAACCGTACCCTTTCATTTGAGTTATGGCAGTCGATACGAAATCTGAGCCATTCATTACCTTCGGCTGCAAGGTCACATTCAGTTTCACATTGACGTACATTTTCCGATTCATGACTACACGATCAATGTTCCCAAATCTCCTATGCTACAACCTCTGGCCATACATAGTCTTGGATATTTACCTCATCGCAGTCGTTTAGTCGTTCGGGAATCTAATTTTGGTAACTGGTTATGTATCCTTCCGTTGTCAATTTTATATGTATTTAGCCTGTAGCTTGTTCTGTATTTTTACATTTTCCCATCCATATGAGGATTCTCATCAGTGGCAAATTAATATTTCTTTTCTCAAAACGGATGGGAACTTTTATCAGGCTGACGACTGTGGTATACTGATCAGTGAGTAATTTGTATGAAATTTTTGTGTTGAAGCTTCATAAATAATACCTCACTGGTGGGCAGTCCTGACAAGCGTAATCGGAGTAAGTTCTCATGAACTCTGTGTTGACGGTTAATCCATGTAGTTAGTGAATGGAGTACCTTGTGATCTGTCGAATACTGAAGGTCGCAACCGAAAGATATCGAAAACAACGATGCGTGATCAACCCGTGTCAAAAATACGATATTACAAATGAGGTGTCCACATAAGGCCTTCACCTTGACTGGTTACAAACCATTCAACACAATTTTGTCCCTCATTGGACTGCTTCAATGTCTCGTATCTAGTTTTCATGAAGCCAGAAACGGAAAATAAGATAATGATCAATACTAAATTGTAGACTCTCTCTCTCTCTCTCTCTCTCTCTCTCTCTCTCTCTCTCTCTCTCTCTCTCTCTCTCTCATTTAAAAGTGTTCAGGTTGTGCTTTATCTCTTTTATTGTTTCTTTTTGGTTTTAGACTTTATAAATCTGTAGCAGTGTTATCGAGTAAACATGCTTGTGTTAACCTCTTATTTTCATGTAGTTTATGTACTAGATGGATTCATTTGCATAGCACACTATTAGAAAATTATGATTTTTGAAAAAAGTTCAAACCATATTTAAGTGACCCAAGGATCATGGACGTAATATATGATAATGTTGCAGCAAAATCTCACTTTTATTTTCTTATAGAAAATGCAAGTACACAAAAAGAAAAAACTTTCTTACACTATATATATGTATGTTACAGGCAGATAGCGAAACCAGGCATTTCATGAACTGCCTGAAATTTCAAGCAGGTATCGAAAAGCACTTAGGGACATTTGATTGCCCCCCCCCCCTCCCCCCCCCCCCCCCCCCCCCCCCCCCCCCCCCAACTGATACTAAACTTTAGGCAGTTCGTGAAATGCCTTGTTTCGCTATAGCCTTTAAAACACACACACACACACACACACACTCACACACACATATATGTATATATATATATATATATATATATATATATATATATATATATATATATATATATATATATATATATATATAGCACATTCACATTCAACCAGTAATTGATCCACTTTCTCTCTCTCTCTCTCTCTCTCTCTCTCTCTCTCTCTCTCTCCAACACACTCGTAGCTTTTCTTTGAATCTGCAGTATTGGACATTCGGCAGACGCTGCATAGGCCCTACACGCAACGGTCATTCAGTCTTCAGTAAAGACGAAATGAATGACGACATTAGCTTGAATTGAATTGAATTGAATATAGGATTTAGGCATTAAGCCAAGCACTGGGGCATCAAAGGCCATTCAGCGCTATATAACAAAATTCATTCAATCATAATATCTGTATACTCACACCATTTAGTACCATTTTAACCTTTAATATCAATCGCAACACTTTCATACAATAAAATCTAGATGTGAAATAAATAAGGATTAAAAGGGTAAAATAAATAAATAAATTAATAAAATCAATTATAGCTCGTAATATAAACCCAATACTTTGTATAAATTTTCTCAAGTTCAGGGTATTATTACAGTTTTCCCCAGTATATCTCTCAAAGGTTTGTCCTGGAGTAAATGTGTCCTCCTCTGAAGATTAAAAACAGGACCAATCAACTAAAATATGCTTAACATCCATTGTCACTTGACAGGTATTACAGTGAGGGGCCTGTCTCCCTTCCCCACTCTTCATTAAATAATTGTGCGTTGCATGTGTATGGCCAATACGCAGCCTAGTTAAAATAATGGTATCCCTCCTACTTGTAGCATTACAAGATGACCATTTATCCACCAATGGGTGGATTTGTTTCAATTTTGTATTGGTGGTCAGTTCAGACCATCGAGCCTGCCACTTATTTTTACAGTAAAGATGAATCTCACTTTTAAGATCTTTGTAAGGAATACTAAAGGGGGATGGATTACTTAGCCCTGAAGCTTCCTTTGCTGCCTTATCTACTTGTTCATTTCCATCCACCCCAACATGGGCAGGGACCCAACAGAAGTGAACACTGATACTCTTCCTAGATTGCAGAAGTACTAACCAGTCCTGCACCTCTTGTACTAGATGATGGCCTGGCATAATTTGTTTTAATTAGAGTAAAACACTATTGGAATCCATAAAAATTGTATACAAACTATTTTGGTTGCCATTTTTAAAAATATGTTGGACTGCGAGAATTATTGCGTACAGCTCAGCAGTAAATATTGAACAAGAGGATGGGAGTTTCCTTCTAATAACAATATCCCCCACCACAGCTGCACTTCCAACTCCTGCAGCCGATTTGGAGCCATCTGTAAAAACATGTTTCCCCATGAAGTTGAGCAGCATGATTTAAAAACTCACTTTTCATTACCCTACTAGGTAAGGTATTTTTCCCTCCTGCCGTAAAACATACTTTAACAGGTGGATTACACCAAGGGGGAGACTTGGGATATCCCACCTCTGCTATCTGTGCTGTTAACAAGCCTACCTCTCTAGCATCATTTTTCAGCTGTACTTCCAAAGGCTTGGGCACTCTGGATCTGTTAGGAGCCCGATCTAAAGGCGCCCCTAAACATATTTATAGTTAGGATTGTTTCTCACCGCAAGGGACCTAGCTAAATACCTCAAACTCAACTCCTCTCTGCGAATGGAAAGGGGAGGTATGCCAGAATCCACATAGAGACTGTCAATGGGAGATGTTCTGTAAGCACCTGTGCAGATGCGAAGCCCAGCATTGTGAACAATATCAAGTTTTCCGAGTAAAGTCTTTGCAGCTGACCCATATATTTGGCATGCATAGTCTAACTTGCTCAGACACAAAGATGTATAAATTCTAAGCAAAGTTGTTCTATCAGCACCCCAATCAAAATGCGATACAACTTTCAGAATGTTCAGTGACTTCTTAACCCTGATAGATAGGTCATTTATATGGGGACCAAATGTCATTTTCTTGTCGAAAATGACTCCAAGAAACTTGATATTATCCTCATAAGGCAAAATACAATCATTTAAGAAAAGGGTGGGGATCTCTTCCCTTTTACGAGTACGTGTAAAGCGAATGGCTTTGGTCTTCTGAGGTGAAAACATGAATCCACGAGAATTTGCCCATGCGGATGCAGCATTTATTGCAATTTGAAGATTTTGGCATGCTTGTAGTGCAGATGATCCACTACAGTAAATTGCAAAGTCATCGACAATAGTGATCCTTGTATGCCAGGAGGTATGTGACTCATGAGACTATTAATAGCAACAGCAAATAAGGTCACACTCAATACGCTGCCTTGGGGGACACCTTCTTCTTGCATGTAGGATGAAGATAGTTCTGACCCAACTCTCACTTTAATTGAGCTGTTTGATAAAATTTCTTCAATAAAAGAGAACATATGTCCTCCTATACCCCACGAGGCCAATTGCTTTAAAATACCACCCCTCCAGGTCGTGTCATATGCTTTTTCGAGGTCAAAAAAGACACCCACCACCTGGTTTTGGTTAGAAAAGGCATTTGAAATTTCCCTTGATAACATCAGCAAAGGGTCTAGAGTACTTCGGTTCTTCCTAAAACCAAACTGCCTGTTAGATAATAGATTTTTGATTCTAGATACCACACAAGTCTGTTGTTGATCATTCTCTCAAATAATTTGCATATGCAACTGGTCAAGGATATGGGCCTATAACTAGATGGCAGTTCTGGGTCTTTACCAGACTTGTGGCCTGGAATTACAATTGATGTATGCCAGGAATCAGGAGATGTATGGGAAGCCCATAGTCCATTAAAGGTTTCTAATAAAAATTCCTTGGTATCCACTGGAAGATGTGATATCATTTCATACCGGATGCCATCCTCACCTGGGGCAGTTAAAGAAGAGCTAGAGATAGCATCTTTTGCATCTCCTCCATACTAAAAGGCAGGTTAAAAGCTTCAGTATTTGAAGAAGCAGGAGGAACAACAGATGTTGATGCTCTAATTTGTTGAAATGCTGGGGAATAGTTGTCAGCACTTGATACATGGGCAAAGTGCTTTGCAAGAACCTCTGCTACATCTTTGGGGTCAGATATATATCTATTATTTTCCCTAATATTGGTAGAGGCTTAGGGACGAATTTGCCTTGAAGTTTTCTAATCTTGTCCCATATTTCCTTTGAAGGAGTTTTTGGTATTAATATTAGATATATATTTCTTCCAAGATGCTCTCTTTGCTTTTTTTAAAAGTTTCTTTTTTGTTTGGCACAGGCTCTGAGGTACGCTATTCTATCTGCTACATAGTTTGTTCTCAAGTATCTTCTGAAGCAAGTTCGGGTCACTTTTCTTGCGTTGGCACATTCTTCACTCCACCAAGGAACTACAGAGCGATGAGGTAAACCGCATGTTTTAGGTATAAACTTGCTAGCATTATCATCAATAATATTTTCAAGATGTTGATAGGCATGCACTGGAGATGTAAATTCATCATACTCTTTATCAGTGTGTGAACACTTTTCATAAGCTGCCCAGTCTGCCTCGTCTATCTTCCATTTTGGTGGACACTGAGAAGGAAGATTATGGACATATTTTAACATTATTGGCCAATGGTCACTGCCATGTAGGTGTTCATTTACTGACCAAAGGTAGTCCAATCAAATGGATGAGGAACAGATTGACAAATCAATGGCTGATGTTAAAGAGTTTTAGGTTGGGAGGAATACATCATACCTAGTTGGAGAACCATCATTCATTAGTATTACATCTTGTTGTCGATTAATTCTTCAACAAGATTACCCCATCTATCGCATACATTTCCACCCCATAAAGTGTGCTTTGCATTAAAATCACCCATCAAAATAAAAGGGGCAGGAAGCTGATTGATCAGGTCTTGGAGGTCAGAAAGGCTAAGCCTTGTTGGATTCCCAGCATGATCTAAGAGGAAAAGTTCTAAAGATGGTTCAATAATATAGCGAGCATAAAGTAATTTTTTTTCCGATATGAGTTCTAACTGCACATGCCTGTAGTGGTGTATTGAGTGGGATTGTTTCAAATTTTACAGATTTGTGAATAATAAAACCTGTACCACCTTGAGCTCTTGCACTTGCAAAGGAGGGGATCTACAAAAATGATAATTGAGTCCAGGATTAAATGGTTTGTCACTGATCTTGGTTTCCTGTAGACAAATTACCTTCGTGTCCAAGTCCCTGGTTAAAGTTTTTATTTGCTCAATGCTAGTACTTAGACCTCTGCAATTCCACTGGATAATAGACATTATCTTTTGTTATTATTTTTCTTTGTCTCATTTGTCTTTTGGGACTTTTCAGATGAAGCCATGTAAGGCCTGGAGATGGAAGGCTTTACTAGGCCACCGCTCTTCTTTTCTTTCTTTCTGTGATCTTTATACAAGTCAACCTTGGGATCATGAGCAGTAGGGCACTTACCTGATTTGGATGAAGGTGAGGAGGATGGGGACCTTTTCCTCTTTGGAAGATCTTGTTTTCTAATCTCCATCAAATCAGGTAGAGATTCTGCCTGAGACAATACATTTGAGGTGGTGGAAGCCACATTGGCTTCCTTGGAGGATTGTGCTAGAACTTCAACAGTTCGAGCACTTGGCCCAGAAGGCTGGGCTACTACCTCTAGGAGAGATGCTCCTATCGGTGACACTACTTTTGGTGTGGTGGAAACCATCTTGACCTCTCTGGAGGTTTGTGCTCTGGCTTTTATAAGCTGAGCACTTGACCCAGATGGCTGGGCTACTACCACTAAGGGAGATGCACCTGACGGGCCAGGTGCTACCACTGTCCCCCTGTGGTAGTAAGGGGTAGTGGATTATAATCTTTTGGTGGCATCTTAACCGCTTGAGCAAAATTAAGTTGTCGATCGAGTAAATGCTTTGCATAACCTACACTAATATGTTCAGCATTTGCTTTCAAGATGGCAGCTTCTTCTTTCTTGTATTCTCTACAAATTTTATCATTTGATTTATGATGATCTTTACAGTTTGCACAGGTTGTATCTCTGTTGCATTGGCCATGTTCTAACGAAGAACAGTTAATACAGATCTTCGTATTATTGCAGTACCAAGGGAAGGGTGACCGTACTTGAAACAATTAAAGCATTGTAAAGGCCTAGGTTTATATTCTCGAACACGTACTTTTTCATTCTCAATAATTATATGATCTGGTATGACAGGGGTTTCAAATGTTAAAACTACCATGCTTGTTTGAGGGATCTTACTTACTTTCCAAACATTATCAGGGCACAATGTCCAGAATTTCTGGTTCTGAATTCATATAGATCTTTATCAAAAAACTACTCCTCTACCATAGCTGAAGCTCATATGTGGTTAATATCCTTAATAGATCAATTTCTGCAATCTTCATGCCACAAAGCATGTGAGCTTGAGTATCTGATTTTGCATTAATCAAAACAGATTGCTTACCGTATCTACTAATATCCTTACTTTTAATTAAACCAACTTTTTTTTGTATAAATTTACTCATCTTATAATAGTTATAATTTTCTATCTTCCCAGTTGCAATTATCCATGTTGGGGGCTTGGAGGTTCTTACTTCTGGAAGTCCATGCTCTATTTCTTTTTCCAACCATTCTTCTGGTTTATATACCTCTAGGTGTCTTGGTGCTTTATCACATAGAGCCCCAGAAATCAAACAATTGTCAATTCTTATGCTCTCTAAATTTTTATTTGCTTCTAAAGCAATCTCAAAACTTGAAAATGATACCCAAGCTTCCCAAATTCCTTTCCTACCATTAAGCTCCATTAAAATTTCTTTGATTGCCCCAAATCTACAGAAGGCTTCATGAATTATGTCATAGCTACAACCAATTGGTATGTTTTTTAAGTGGAGAATTTTTAGATTTTTTGTTGTATCTGGTAATGAGCCAGAACCAGAGAGTAAAATATTACTGTTACTACTAGAATTATTTTCCACCAGTGCCGATAAATTGTCTTTAACAACATTGGTCAGAGAAGTATTGTTGGAGGAATCCTGTTTTTATTACCGAGGTTGTCAACAGAGCTTTTCCTTATTTAAACAAGCCGAAGTCGTCTCTAGTGTCATGGGGTCACATTTTCCAGGGGACTGAGTTCCAGAGTCATATTCCATTTTTCGTTTTTTTTTTTTTTTTTTTGAAATTACAGAGAAACCAACTGCAAGCCATGGTAAAAACTGGGCCTCCTCTCAAAGACTTCCCCCTCACCAAAGACACACAGCAGAGACCAATTCCCATATGTCCACTCCCTACCCATACCCCGAAGGGATGGCTCTAACATAACATGATTGGCTCAAGTGTAAAGCAGAACCCACTTGATAGGACCGAGGGGCATAGCTAGTATGCAATCATCCCCACTCATGTTATTTTAGAGGGCAATCCGGATAAATTGCCGAGTCCTACCGTGGAGACTATACCTCCCCGGATTCCGTAGGCAAGGCCCCACATGTAGTCCCGGCCCCAATAAATATTGATGTGGAATCACATCAATATCCTCAAGGTCTAAACATAATCGAGCGGCGGACCAAACCGCTATAGTCCCTGCCATTTGGATCAAGGTAAAGCCTAAGTTCAGAGACCCAGCTCCTTCCCAACCTACACGAGGGTTTTAGTGAAGAGAAGGAGGACAGCTAGGGGGAGTAACAGAGCGAAAGAAAGTAAGAGATTGGAAGATGATCAAGTAAGAGAAAAATTGAGACATTTAGATTCAAACTAGGAGAGATAATTCTCCCAGTTCGAAAGCCCTCTTGCCCGCTACGCATTTTCACCATAGGTTTGGAAAATGCGTAAACTCCGTCAAGGCAGTCTCAAATCAAGAGGGATGACGACATTAGCGAACAGTTTCGTAACTTCACTTCCAAGGCCAGATGGAGCAACGCTTGAGAGATCTAAACAACATTATTTCAAAACTCCGTCGCTTGCTCGCAATTTCTCCCAACAAGTCTTATATGCAGTCTGAATATTTTCTCCACTGCGCCTAGCTATATATACAATAAGCGTGTATATAATATCATAATTATTGCAGTATCTAAATCAGCGGTTCTCAACCTTTGGCACTTCGATGAACCCCTGAGACAATTTTTCCCATCCCAAGGAACCCCAATATTAATATATATATATATATATATATATATATATATATATAATATATATATAGATTATAGAGATATATAATAATATAAGAAATGATCAATACATAATCACGTGTGGAACAGATCCTGATGTGAGTTAGAAATATATATATATATATATATATATATATATATATATATATATAATATATATGAATGTAGGTATATAGATTATTATATATATATTATATATATATATATATATATATTATATATATATGGGAATACAATCCACAATGAAGTAAAATCCTCTTGTAGTTTAAAATATATTATCTTGTACAGGATTAAATCTTTCGACCACCAACTGTGGTCTTGTTCACTAAAATGAACAAGACCACAGTTGATGGTCGAAAGCTTTAATCCTGTACAAGAATATATATTTCAAAACTACAAGAGGATTTTACTTCATTGTGGATTGTATCCCCATTTACTTAGAGGTACGACATAGTACCTGGCTTCTGCATATATATATATATATATATATATATATATATATATATATAATATATATATATATATATATATAGTATTATATATATATTATTTATAAGCATTTGTAATAATTACCTTTAGTAAAACAGAGGAAAAAAATCTCGCACGATATGTTACGATAAAATAAATTATAGAACTACGATTTCTCACGCTATGTTTAACGAAGAAAAATATATACTTATAAATAAGAATTAAATAAAAATGAATTCTCACGGAACCCCTGGCGATCGTTCACGCACCCCTAAGGTTCCGCGGAACCCCGGTTGAGGATGGCTGATCTAAGGTAACCATGCCGTCAAAAATGACGGCAATAGGTAAAAGAAAGGGACGAGAAGGCATGTTCCTAGATTATAGAAGATCTTTTGACATCTTGGCATGTCCTACCGATCTCATGACATTACGTAAAGGTCTGACCTGAGGTCCTTGGACTATAGTGCCGTACTTTGTCTGTAAATATACTTTAGTACACACAGGCAAGTGATGAGAGAGGCTAAACCCAGACTGGATGACAGCAAGAATTAATGTTGCTATAAGAGGAAAAAATAAATATGGTTACACATTTATATAGGGATTATTATTATTAATATTCCAGACGAGCAAAACCCATAAGAACCATAAAATGACGTTTAGTAACCAGGCAGGCTTCAAAAGAAAGCAATGACCAAAAAGAAGAATATGAAAGAAAAAGGTAATCGCCATCTCGAGCTATACTGTTTTATAGATAACAAACTAAAGAATAATATTCTAAAATCGGTTGAGCAAAATATATGAAAGCTGTGGCATTACTGCCATCATAACTGCAGATTTAAGAAGCTTTTCGTACAATATTTAGTTCTCTGCCTGACTTATACGATTTTTAAAATTTTTTATTTATTTATTTTTATTATTATTATTATTATTATTATTATTATTATTATTATTATTATTATTATTATTATTATTATTATTTTAGTGCTCTGAGGTTTGTTGTACACATTAATTATCATCAAACATTAGAACCTTCAGGTACAGTATTTGCTTATTCTAAGCAATTCATGGAGTGGAAATACTATTTCAGACTGAGTAATCCCCTGGTAATGCTATAGGCATCTTTATTCCGTGCATGGGAGAGCAAGTAACTGCAACGACAGTAGCATCGTCAGCATAGGTCAATATCTTTTTTCTTTTTAACAATATTCACGTCTTTAAAAGGACTACAACAAGGGTCACTCCCCATAACTGAGATACCAGACAAGATTGCATAAGCTAACTAAAACAACTATTAATTACTTTAAACCTAACTTCCAGCAACTTGAGATGTGTGGTTTGATACAAGAGCCAATGACTATTCAAGTTAAAGGCAAAACTCGTCATTCTGAAGAAAACATTTTTCACGAAATCCTGTTATAAGAGAAACACTGAACAAGCAAACATTACTTAAACCATGGCCTCCTTGGTGGAGCTTATAAGCTTACTATCAAAGTTGTTTTGTAAATCATTCGTCTGATGTGCCGGAGCACCAACAGTCCCTGATCGTTTACTGCTGACACACTGATTATAATAAACTTAACCCCCCGTCTTAATAAAGCATGGGAGTAAGAGGAATTGCCCAGCAACTTTTGCAATCGCCACTTTATGTATATAAAAAGTGCATAACTTCAGCTTCATCTCGAAATCCTGCTATAGCTGAGAAGAAAGGAAGCCAGACGTCTGGGTCTTCTTCACCTACACGCCTACACGTCTGGCTTCTCCAAACTTTTTATATTGCGAACTCTTAATCTGGCCACAAGGATTCTGGCAACCAGTTTTTGTCTTTCAGCAAAGTAAAGAATACCCAGGCCCTTCTGAATAGCAGTAAAAAAAAGGTTGGCGTAAATAATCCTACATTGATTTAAATTTAGGATTTATTCTCGTCTTTTTTCATGAACATCATGAATGTTGGATCGATGCAAGCAAACCTTAGCGTGATAGACAAAAATAACTTGTAAAAACATGAATTTTTACGGTTATAAGTCATGGCAGTATCAACAGAATACAACAAAGAATGTGTATGCAACGTAGAAGAGTAAACATTACAAACCCTTATGTTTAATTTCTACACACGGATGAAAAATGCAAAAATATCTGTATGATTAAATTTGAAGCTTAATTCTGTATTTCAGGTTCATCGCCAGAAATTCTCAAACACAGATCGTACATTTAAGCTCTGCTTCACACGGATCATCAATATGAACTGTAGTAAGAATGAAATATTCAAATGAAACATGCAAAAAATGTTCTCGATCATCATTTTCGTCAATTTTTACTCATTATTTTCACTGTCTCCGGCAGACATGTAGACAGGGTCACACGTATACTCGATTAAGTCTCTAATCTGCATTTAGCTTTAGATATTAATCTTGCCAATGCTAAACCAGAAACTCTACTGTCTTCTATGAGGGCACTCTTGCGAAATGCTGAAACAAAGGCAAGATACAGATGATACCTCGAGTTTCCATCATATTCCATTCCAGGAGAAAGATTCAAAGTAGAAATCTGTGAACCTTCATTATTAACAGTTCTGGAAAATAGTACCCGATACTCTCTCGTAAAGACGAACAGAAAAAATGAATCATTCTTTTCAGGTACTAATCCCTGGAATTCAGCATTAATGTTATCTATAGATATTGCACCAGTGACGAGGACGTGCATTGAACTTTCAAGCAACATGTCCAAATTTTCACAAAATGACCGGCTTCGTGAAACTTTAACTTAGTCACCTCGTCGAAACTTGACCGGCAAAAATGTGCGCCGATTCCCCAAATCTTACTTAGAACCTGATCACTTTCTACTTTCACTTTCAATAGAATATGACGAAATCTGAGATGAAAATACTTGAGAAGATACAAATGAAGTTACCTTGCATCAGAAATCAATCTTACATCGCTTCTTCTGGCGACTATTTCCATTTGATTTAGGCCTAATAGCACATTCATTCACGTCCAATATTTGAGAGAATTATTTGAGACAGTTGGATTTGGAAATACGTCTCGATGTACATTACCGGCGATTATACCAAACGAGCTTGATGGCTGCGCTGGACCCAGCGGTGGCCCGCCATGCAGCCCCTACCCTCCCGACCCCCTAACACACCCTGACTTCGGGGGCTCAAACAGGTTTGCAGGAGGAGGGTTGATGTATCATGTCTCCCCTACCCTCCCAACCGCCCATCCTACCCCGTCCCACCTGCAGCGGACAAACAGGTTTGCAGGAGGAAGGTGGTTGTGTCATGTCTCCCCTACACTCCCGATCCTCTACTTACCCGGCCCCACCAGGAGCTGACAAACAGGTTTGCAGGAGGAGGGTGGTTGTGTCAGGTCTCCCCTACACTTCCGATCCCCTACCTGCCCTGCCCCACCTCAGGCTGACAAACAGGTTTGCAGGAGGAAGGGTGGCTGTGTCATGTCTCCCCTACACTCCCAATCCCCTACCTACCCCGTGCCCACCAGGGACTGACAAACAGGTTTGCAGGAGGAGGGTGGTTGTGTCATGTCTCCCCTAACTTCCTGATCCCCTCCCGACTCTGCCCCCCTGGGGCAGACAAACAGGTCTGCAGGAGGAGGGTGGGTGTGTCATGTCTCCCCTACACTCCCAATCCCCTACCTACACCGCCCCACCTGGGGTGGACAAATGGATTTGCAGGAGGATTGGGTGTGTTATGTCTCCCCTGCCATCCCGATCCCCTGCCTACCCCGTCCCCACTCGGGGTGAACAAAAATGAAAGATCCACTCGGATTTTATTCCTATAGACAAAACGAAATTACTTGGGCATGTTGTATTGAAGTAATCTTTCCCAACTTTGTGATAACCGTTTCCTAAAGATTAAGTACTTTATTTGGGCAATTTATTGAAAAGCAGATCCGTGGAAGTCTTCAATGTGTGCGAGAATAAACTAGATCAAAACGCAAAGATTCTTGCTCACCAAGTTCGGCGGAACAGACGAATCTTCGTTTAGTTATTCGTTATAAATGAAGCTGGGCTCATGGCACTGTCTACGTAGGTCCAGTCTTGAAATACAAGTTTTCTGCTGCATGCATGTTATGCAAAAAGTTTGATAATATATTCTCTCCATGTTCTTACAGAAAAAAAAAGTTGTTAAAATATTGAGATTCTGTGATAAATTCATTTAAATAACATCGTAACATCAACGCTAAGTAAAGCAAATTTGTAGCTTTGTCTCTCGATGAATCTCACTATCACTTTCAAGTGAAAAAATTATAGATGACAAACAGAGAAATTAGCCCTGATACAAACATACACCGATATTTACACAACACTCGAAGAATATGATATACAAAACTCCGTCACCCAACACAGAAAAAAATAGCAAAGGCATAATAGGCTCCAATTGCAGTGCGGCATTAATTGCAAGTCGTCACTATAACTATAGTACTAACCGATGGGCAGCTATACTGCAAGAGCTGACACATGCCAGCAGAGAGTTTATAAGCAAGCAGAATGACAACTCTTGGAGACAGTAAGGCTGGCATAAGTTGAAGACTGCAGAGAGAGGCGGGGCAGAGGGAACCTCCACATGGCACAAACAGGTTTAGTGGAGACGAGTGATGGAACGCCCCAAAGGACGCCACGAACTGAAGAGGCAGATCAAGGAGTGCCTCCCACAAGTCATCAATAAACGATGCCTCCAATAACGGAGGGGGCAAGGCATGGAGTGCCTACCACAAGGCATGGAGTGATTACCACGCGCCACAGCAGACAAGTGTCACAGGAGACGAGTCCCACAGATGAGGCCTTCAAATAAAGGCCTCACAAGCAGAAGACAACACTATCGCGTAGTCCAGACAACACAAGTGCTTATAGTACCTCTCCCCAATGAACAGACTGCTCCAAAAAGCAGGAGAAACGTGAAGAGCAAAATAATTCTACAGCTTTAAAGGATAGAACCAGCCACTGAGCCGAGTACTTTTTAAACTATTATTTAACCACAGAGCAAACTTGTTTGTGCTTAAGCATCTAAATATTCAATGCCAATCTTCCCAGTATACTTTTCAGCCCATAAATATGAAAAAATTCATAACTCTGATCCGTGTAAACCTTAACCTGTGTACCGGGAATGATCATTTTCTAATATAGCTTACGCAGTTTCAGACAAAAGTAAGCATTAATGTTCTTTATGAAAGAGTAAAGATACTATAATAATGCTAAGTATTTCAAACCTATGTGACGTTGAATTCTGTTATATTCAAAATTCTTGCTACTGAAAGTAGATTCTAATTTTGATCTAACCCAGTTGCATGAATTTTAGCAAACCCTTTAACGTTTATCCAATATTCGTTGTCATAGAGGCCTTCTTGCTGGCAAGTCCGACAGAGTGAAAACATATTACTATTAGGATATTGTCAGGCTTCCTTCCCCTTCCTCTCTCTCTCTCTCTCTCTCTCTCTCTCTCTCTCTCTCTCTCTCTCTCTCTCTCTCTCTCTTGCTTAAGACCTTCTTGCCTAGAACTTTCAACGCAAATAATGATTTTAGGGGTATCTACTATTCTTCATCTGGGAACAAATACTTCCTGCTCCATCACACCGGCAGCAAAGAACCTGCAACAAGGTCAAATTAATTTACCATGAATTGCTGCAGTACATACTGACAACGTCTGTCAATTAAATGCAGTCAATACAATTCTACATTTTAGACAACTGACATAATTGGATTAAAATTTCTCATGTTAACAAGAGAACAGTTATTAGCAAAACTTCCGATCTTTTTCCATTTCTCAGTAACAATCTAAAGTGAAAAGCTTCAGCTCTTGATGGAATCCAAACTTTCGAAATACTACTTTAAAAATAACATTTCGGCAAACTGAAATAAAGTGGGGTCATATAACACAGGGTTCTTCTTCCAAAAGTTGGGATAAATCATTCAACAGCGACAGCGAAAAAAAAATTGTAACATTCAATCATATTATATAATAATTGTAATAAAATTCTAAAACCCACACAAATTGTTTTGTTTAGTACACGGCAACGCCTACAGTGTTTGAAGTCTAACAAATAAGTCGTGAATAATCTGTAACACAATTGGTAAGAACAGCTATCCTAGTAAATAACAATGAATAACAATTTTGAAAAATAATCGGTAAAATGTGTCTATAACAGGAGGTTCACAAAATAGTACGGCATTTAAAAAATCCTCCCTTACACCCCTTGATACAAGTCTCAGCAATAACATTTCAAGAGTTATTGCAAATTGTATTTCACAATCTCAGTACGTGAATGTACATGGATCACAAGCAAGAGGAGGAGGAGGAGGAGGAGGAGGAGGAGGAGGAGGAGGAGGAGGAGGAGGAAAAGGGATTTGCTCTTGTAACGGCTTCATGTCTGTGTCAAGTAAACCTTCGCTGGGGTCTCATTCAACTCAGCTTCCGCCGGGCTCAGAATTCCTCTTTACTTGTTCTTTTATGACAAAAATTTAAATCTGTGTATGCTGGAAACAGACCTTCTTTCAAACATGTTTTATTAAAAATAATGACAGAATTCACAGAATTGATTTTATAAAAAATCCTTTCAATTCTCCTAATAACTTATCTTTCTGGCACGCTGGTGTTATAAAGCAGCTGTCCAATATTCATCGTGCTGTAGGTCGTCAACGGAATTTCGGACTGGTGTTATCAAAGGCAACTGGTTATCAGAGACAGGCTGGGGTCGTCAAAAGGTATACAGGTGTAAATCGTAGGTCGGGAACAGGGTCGGTTGACGACCTACTACAGCACGATGAATATTGGACAGCTGCTTTATAACACCAGCGTGCCAGAAAGACAAATTATTAGGAGAATTGAAAGGATTTTGTATAAAATCAATTCTGTAAATTCTGCCATTATTTTCAATAAAACAATTAAAATCATCGTCATATCGTATTGTTTTATCTTAATCATTTCTGAACAGTTACTTACTTCACTAAAAATCATAAAATACAGTTTATGTACCTATTTCCATGAGTAAATATCTCCTGTGTACGTACATGTTCGTTTACAAATTCATGACGAAGCAGTCACACGCGCGAGCGCGCGAGTTGGTTTTCTTACAGTTCTAAAACACCATTTTTATGTTGTAAGCATCAAGACTGGGCTATTAATGGTCTTCACTGCATAATTATCCAGACTAATTTCCTGATGCCACAAATGTAGCATATTATTCCAAGTTTCCCCAAATAGTTGTCTGCATATCTAACCTCAGATTGCAATTTTCGTGTTTGCTTGAAAGAATGTTGATTTTTCTGTTTTTTTTTCCTTTCCCGCCAATTACAGTCTCCTTTAGTATAAATGTTCCATAACAACCATTTTCAATCTCTCTTAGTTTAAATGACTCGTAACACCCAATTTTCGTTCTCTTTTCATAAGATTGTTTCATAACGCCATACTTTCTCTCAAGTATGAATGTTTCATAACACAAAAATTTCATTTTTTCATAACTCAATAATTTAATTCTCTTAATTATGAATGTTTCATAACACAATAATTTCATTCTCTTAAGTATGAATGTTTCATAACACCCTGCCTATGTGAACTCTCTCGAGACTGAGAGTTTCCAGCCCTGTGATTGGCTTATCAACAGCCAATCAGGAGCGTCGTAAGGGACTGGCCTAGACATCATATGCACGGTTGATGTGAATCTACTATAGCAGTTATCATGAGAAATTACCTGTATCAGCTTAATGTAAAACAACTTTTCCGTTTCACAAAAAATAATAATAATAAATAAAAAAAAAACGACGAAACATCATCCTAATCTAAATTCACGATGAACTTCTACCAATCCTTCTGTCTTTTCTTACTTCTGCAAAATCCAATCAAGGACGTTTCCTAGTACACGCAAGTCATATTTTGACTTGATATTTCTTTCACACACCACCTCTATCACCTGAGTCTCTCACCGAGACCGCCTCGATTGCCCAGATCCCTTGGGAACCTTTCCCTCATCCACGAGTACCGTACAAAACCTGATCAACCACTCACGACGCGTCACCAAAGTGCCACAGCAAAACATTTCATCTGCAGTCCTCACTGCTGAGGTCTTTCCTTTCATTACCCTTGTGATGAACCCCACGACATCACCTACAGTTGCTCCTACTCCTGCAGTGTTTAGCTTTGTCCCTCTTTTCTATTCTCTTATTTCAACGCATCTTCAGAGTGGTCACTCCATTAGCCCCGGGCTACATTCCCTTTTGACTGCAGCTCTTCATTTCCACCATTTATTCGGAGATTCATTTCCCCCGTGACCTTTCTCTCTGCATTGACGTGATGTATAACAAACGTTTGCTCTCTAAAGTAATCACTCAAATTGATACCTCTATACCGAGCAGCTTTCATCTGCGACGGATAGGCCATTCAACAAAGATATTTCATGGACATAACTTTAATCCTCTACTTTGTTAACGTCAAGCTATTCAAGAAAAAAAAATGTTTGAACCAAGAAGGAAAATGAATTTCACGTTTGGAGTAGCATTCCAATCACATGAATTAATAGTCGCGGCGTTTTCATAGATGTATTTGAAATTCTTAATCTAAATACTACCACATGTTACACACACTGACACCTCCCGACTTGTCTGTGAATTATTGTCCTCATCAGGGTTTCAATTAATCTTGAAATACTCTACGACCCAAAGTAATTAAATGGCTAAAAACATAAAAGAGAAGAAGAGGTTTACAACCGTTAAGCTGTGCATCAGCAAGGTCGGAAGTAATGAAAAAAAAAAAAAAAACTACTTTTTTTTCTTTTAATACAATATGAATACGGACCTTGGTGAATTACGTCCCTAATGAAATCACGTTAAGCTTACAGTGGATGTGTAAACTTTATTTATACCGAGCCAGCAATTAGCATCAAAGCCCCTTCTACTACTTATATGCAGAGACAATTCTTCGCCAACAAATAAATCTAAATAACAGCTACCGTCCAATTGCATTAAAATTTATCTCTCATTCAAATAGCAAATCCTCACCTATGTTCTTTAAATGAGTCAGTCAGCGGGAGTACTGTAAATGTACAATCCAAACACTACAAGATGCAAAAAAAAAAAAAAAAAAATAAATAAATAAATAAAT
>NC_087209.1:51679773-51682273 GCF_015104395.2 Macrobrachium nipponense
ATTTTAAAAATGCGCTAAAGTACTTACACGGACGGATGAATCTATAGATTGATGGATGGATATGTCCTATTCAGGTTGAAACCTTAATAGGATACATCCATCCTATTTAGATTATGTCCTCTTAAAGGTGAAAACCAGGCAGTCGAACAATTAAGTCAAGAAATGGCGAAATAAGCTACACGAATACTATTCTCTCCAATGCAACGCACTTGTTGATTTCACACATGAAAACACGTCAAAACAAATTCTTGTTTTAAAAATCTATGCAAAAATGACACACGATGGGATCATTATCTTAATAAGGACATTATTTGTTGAATAAATAGGTCGTCATTAGCATAACAGAACCAAAGATTTAGTAGGAACCAACCGTCCTGAAATAGCAGCCTCAACAGAAATAATGTTGAATTAATCATTCTGGAATATCAACAAAGAAACAGAGGACAGAAATATACCAAACTAATCGTTTCGAAGGAAACCTCTCCCACAATAAATAAATAAATAAATAAATAAATAAATAAATAAATAAATAAATAAATAAAAGCGGGTATGCTCGACGCTTTCTCCACTTCCGCGACTTTCTACTCTATTTTCAGAAAGAATTTCCACTCATCCACATAACGAGCTCCAGTCAGTCGATCAATCCGAGGAGAACTGTATAACGCAGAAAACCTAGTTAGTATTTAAACAAAATTGGATATTTAATGGAAAAAAAATATATACAAATTATGACTAAAACGGATGAAATTAGATCAAAAGTAACTGTCTCTCTTTGCGAAAGTAATTTTTTTAAGAAGCCGGTATAACTCGCATCTCGGAGAATACAAACAAAAGGTTCGCACTTACCCCATCACAAAATAGCATAAACTTTGGAGTTTTCGTGTTCGTTGTTTGACTTTCGCTGTGGAAAGTACACACTGACCAACTATTGAGAAAATTGCCAAATACACGAGTACTTCGAACGAATGAATGATGGATTTGAGCCTGAATGTCGGGTCAGGAGTTCAGTCGCTGGTCAAGCGTCTTGAACTATAGTGTTTGTGAACTTGGTTCGGCTAATAAAGTTAATTGAATATGGAGTTTAGGCCAAAGCCAAATCTGGGACCTATGAGGTCATTCGACAATAAATAGGTTTGAAAGGTTGCTTTCACACTATGCGACTTGATGCTGCAGATAGATGCGTTCGCCACACCGCAGAAACTGCGGATGTTTTTTAAAAAGTTGCCGCGCACAGCTGCGTTATGCAGAATCAACAATATTCGCGACTTGCTTAATGTTCAGTTTATGGCGGGCGATTTGTTTATACTCAGTCTAAGGTGGGCTGTACGGTCAACTACAACGAGACATTAGGTGCATTTGCCAAGTTATTTGGGGATCTAAAACGGGATGGCAACCAGATTTTCAATTGTTTCCGTATGTCACGACATCAAGGAGATCTACATAGATTTCACGTTCCATTATAACAAGACGTATCGGACCAGGGTTTCTTTCACGGGATTCCGCGTATTTAGACCAGTTTTGTTTCCCGGGATTTTCATTTTTTTTATATATATAATTTACATGCATTCTATAAAAAATGGCCGGGGAAGAGATTTAAAGATTCAAGAGGTTCTGCAATGAACAAGTTCAACCACAAGCAGGTGCTTAGTTTCTTACAATTCTTATACCATAAAAACAAAAACATATTGATAAATATATGCACCATACAATAAAACTAATATTCTTTTCATTAATTAGGTAATTTAATATATATTGCAAGTTATATATTTTTTTCTCATTTACAAAATATCTTCTTATTGGATCCAGTATCTTTTCATCTCTTAAAAATTATGACAGAGAGAGAGAGAGAGAGAGAGAGAGAGGAGAGAGAGAGAGAGAGAGAGAGAGCAATACTGAGAATTTTACTTGGTAAAATCATATAATTTACATCAATCTGTGCTCAAATTTACAGTTTTAAATACGAAAAGCACCATATAGTATATACCATAAAGATTTCTTCCGTTCAATAAAAATACATAATATGTAATAAGAAATTCAACAAGTACCAAGAGATAATGATTTTCATAGGGTATATATTTGTTATCATCCCGGGCCACTGGAGGGTAGTTCAGCACGTCGCGCCAAGTGCGTGTGATAGGCAAGGTGTGAAGATGTGCATTGAACATGATGGTCCACTGGCCAGTGCAAAATCCATCTGCGTCGACGCGGAAGCCTGTTGGTACTATGCACATCTGCGGCAACGCAGCGGCGATTTTTGTGAAATCGCAGCAGCGTTGCCCCATAACATGTGTGTGGTACCACCAGGCTTCTGCGTCGACGCAGATGGATGCGGTGGCCAGTGGACCATCATGTTCAATGCACGTTTTCACATCTTGCGTATCACACGTATTTAGCGACGTGTTGAACTACTCTCCAGTGGCTGGCCCGGGAAATCCTAGGATTAGGCATAATAACAAATATACCCTACGGATATCATTATCTATATTTATATAAATATATA
>NC_087209.1:51689773-51697273 GCF_015104395.2 Macrobrachium nipponense
AACTTAACGGTTGTGAAACTGATTAATAACTTTGCTTTGATGGTGACTGACCGGGACTACACGAGAAAATTCAGTTTTACCTTCTTATCGGTTGGTATAAAAATATATATTTAAAACAGATATTCTCATTAATTATACTTACCACAAAAATAACCAAAGATGACAATATACATTTAGGATGTAAAAGAAATGAAGAATGTCGACATATGACATAAAAAACAAAAGGAAGGAAAAGCTGTCGTGGGAAGACCCACTCCACACTAGTTTTAGATTAATAATAAACAAAGCCACTCGTGATCTTTGGCTGGAACTCGGTCTGCAAAATAAACTACCGACTCCTTCCCCAGTAATCACTTCCTGCTTCTCGCTGGAGATGGAAATGATTGGGCAATGGAGGAAGAGCCGCAGAAGACAAAGGAAAAAATTCCGAGAAGGAGAAGCAGAATTTATAAGAAACAGGAGAGGAGGAGGAGCCGAGTCTCTAGAAATGAGAGCTCTCGTCATCCTTCAACCAACTCCCAAACACTCTCTTCAAGAGGCAATCGAGCTAACTGAATAACGACTGCATGTGACAGCCACCATTCTGTCCCCTTTTCCTTTGTGAAGATGACCACGGTGATAATCGATATCGTACTCGGGATGCCATCACCATTATTATTATTATTATTATTATTATTATATTATTATTATTATTATTATTATTATTATTATTCGAGATGACGACAGGGCTGGAGGTTCGTTTCGCCACCCTTTCCGAAGGCTGCTTGGCCACTCCCATCGACACTGGGCATTTGTAACTGGCTGCAAAGGTCTACAGAGGATCAATTAGTCTACAAGTTCTCGGTAGTGGTGCTGACGACGATGGAATATGTTGTTCAGGATAAATGAGTCAGATGAAATACAAACTAACAGATTGATTTCTTGAAATTTTACGAAATTATCAATCTTAGGAGATGAGCATAAGTTTACGCAGACTTTTACTATGCACGAATTTATAAAATATTAGCTTAGCAGGTAACATACTGACCTTAATCATAGCCACGATAATGTAAATATCTCCGAAGAACAAGGTATGAAAACTTCAAATAAAAACAAAACATATTAGGTAAACAGATTAATAAACTATATAAATTAGTGAGAGCGTTTACAAAATTTTACAAAGTCCACCTACGAAACATTTACAATTAACATCATAACAGCCAGATACTGTCATTTCCAGAATACGCTAATAATAATGAAAAAGAAAAAAACAACCCTTGTATGAGAGAGAGAGAGAGAGAGAGAGAGAGAGAGAGAGAGAGAGAGAGAGAGAATGCTATGGTAAAACTCCCGGCTACCGAGATCCATTATTGACTCCAAGAGGAAAGCGACAAGGAAAATATGTCAACAAATAAATTAAGACGTTGCCACACTGTCAACCAGAAAATCTGTAATCGCTTAATTAAAAAGGGTCTTCTTCGCTTTCACCCTGTCTCTTTCCAGGTGTAATTTAAATATCTCATCTTTCATTTGTAATTCAAATCAAGGTCTTAGGAAACTCTCTCTCTCTCTCTCTCTCAGGAAAATTTACTCACTTTTGATAATTTATTCCTCATTTTTTCAATGACAAACTAAAAATAAGGCTTCCTTCATGCGTAGAGGCTAATGTTCATTTCCGCTGAAGCTCTTTTGGATCAAGAGTTTTGACAGCCATTACATGTCGACATTCATGCGAGTTGGGTTACAGATCTTAAATCACAGGTCAAGCCCAAGGAAGAAATTCATACGAAAGAATATGAGTTACGAGAAAAGAATAAACATAAAAAAAAATACTGATCCTTCCAGTGACCAAGGTATTGGTGAAATAAAAGCCTAATGGAAGAGAAATTAAAAAAAAAAATTGAAACATTGAATAAAAAGTGCATCTTGAATGCCAGCGTAAGAAAAATATAAATAGAATAAAAGTTGAAGCTGTCGAGATGGATTATTGGCTTAGATTATCTGGAATGAAAAACAGTACACGAAGTAATGCCGAAGAAGCGTAGGTGAAAAGATGAAGAAGTGTGTTTCTAGATGGTCTGGCCATGTGAAGAGAATTGAAGACGACAGGATAGGTTGGGGGAAAAGGTGTGTGAATCAATCGTTTAATGTGAAACGGTGATGTGAACAGTTGGAGGGAACCTACAAGGCGAAAGCTGTTTGGACCAAGAAAAGCTCAATGTGAAACTGATGGGGATGCAATATGGAGGGAGCTTGTATTGGATAAAATAAAAGGTAATTTGTTGAGAGTAATTAAAAGTTTTCATAATGGGAAAAAAGATTATGTTGAAATATGTTGATGGGGAAGACTGATTTGACGTAAAAGTGGGAGTGAGACAAGGGAGCAGTGATGCCTGAAGTTAAAGAAAGGTACAAAAGAGCAAAGTACGGGAACAAGAAAATGGGTCATGAATGGAGTTGGAAATCCTGTTGTTTGCAGATGGTATATTGCAGCTAGGGCCAGGGAAGAAAACTATAGAACTACTTAAAAACTATCAAATTAATAGAAAAAGGGAAGCGCTGAAGGTCAATGTTAGCATTATTACAAGGGCAAATAGACCCTAGGAAGATGGAGCACTGAATGTTACTATGGTTGAAGAACAGAAGCTGCTGATTTGCACAAGTATTTCGGAGTGAAAGTAAAAGACGAGGAGTCACTTCATAGGTGAATCGAAGAAGGAGAGTAGGTAGGGTGCAGACGGAAGATTTTTAAGAGACGAGGAGCACCTATGAGAACCAAAGTCAGGAAGTAAGGCAGCATTGATGAGTCAACTTTCTTTCTTGGATGGGATATGAAATTCTTTAATGCGATTGGCTGGGAAAAAAAAAAGTCACGAAGGGAAGGTGAGATGAATTGGTCCTGTAGAACTGACAGGGGAGACGTGTGGAGATACACAAACAATGGGTAAGGGGTTAAAGAGATGAACTGGATTCTTGTCAGGTCTTGTGGACTGAATGGTGAGCGATTTGGAGACAAGAGAAAATACCCACCAATAAAAATGCTGGCCAGATTCTATGGAAGAGGTACTGGCAAGGATATTAGCTCTCAGGATATTAGAATATCTGTCTTCCCAGTGCGGATATTCTAATATCCTGAGAGAGAGTAAAAAACCCACAAGATAGAAGTGGCTGGAGCAATACGTGTAAGTAAAAGGTGGCTATTTATTGAATAACACTACATGATACGCACACTATAAATATATACTTTTACAGAGGAACAACAGTTTCTTCTGATGTCCCTCTCTAGCCCACCTCATTAGAATAATAAAACGAAGGGATACAAAGACAGCGTCTGAATTTAGTCACCAAAAATACGGGGCGACCCTTTATTACGAGAAAAGTCTCTCAAACAACCTTTCATCCAAGACGCCTGCGTTAATTACAAATTAGCATGACAACTATCCCCACACCTTTAACATCAATCCCGTACCTTAAGGCAGCTCTTCCCTTAATTCCTACATTAAAAAAGAGAGCGCGAGAGAAAAAAAAAGGGAAACGTGTTTATCATACTTTTTCACTCTTTCATGTTACAGCTTATGCGATCATTCTAATCAAAGACGTGTAAATGGTCACGGTTTACTTTCCATTGCAAAGTAATGTGGAGGTTTACTATTCCCTTTGGTCACAGCGAGTCTGAAAGAAATTTTACCATTCAATTTTTTTTTTCACATCGACTCATTAAACGATCCAATCTCAAAACTATCATTATCCATGCTTGAATTTACTTACTATTAAATGGCTCATTTTCTTTCTCCTCTGCAGATTTTTTTTTTTTTCTATCACTGCCATCTTTGAACAAAACTAAAAAGTATTAATCCACCACTATATTAAGTAGTGCAAAGCCACTGACAGCCTTAACGAGAGCCTGTGGTAGTGAACTCTTGAAGCAACGCTCAAAATCTCTGAAATTCCGTCTTCAACTCTATTCTATTCCTTTCCAGCATCTACCCATCTCTGGAAGTCCAAATCACATTACAGGTTTCTCAGATGCATGTAGTACGTACTACGTGGGGAGCGCATCCGCTCCCAGCGATAAGCAACCGCAGAATGACCTAGTAGGCATTCGGAAGCTCCGTCATTCATAAATCCCTCATTCATAAACAGCTGAAATGCCAATATGGTGTTGTTGTTCCTGCCTTTTTTCATTACAGAACACAACCAAGTACGTATCGGTGATAATTCTCCGTCCACAATGTTTACTTTCCAACACAAATAACGATGTGCTCTCATTTTCAACTGCGGAATCTTACCTTATTCCACATAGTGTATGTGTGTGTATATATATATATATATATATATATATATATATATATATATATATATATATATATATATATATATACTGAATTATGCAATACAAGTACTATTTAGAATGATTTACTGCGTAATATTGATCCTACTGTAGACTAACTGACAAACGCAAAATAATAAATCAGACCCTGCTGAGAAAGATTTGAAATGTAAAGTTATGGGAAAGGGCAATAGAAAAGAAATATTTAGGTTAACAGGTGAAATTTACAAAATGGGAGAGAGAGAGAGAGAGAGAGAGAGAGAGAGAGAGAGAGAGAGAGAGAGAGAGAGAGAGAGAGAGATGACTAAGACTTTAATGCCAATCTTAATCATAACATGAAAGAGGAAGGTCTAATGCTATACGATCCGTCTAATTAGGCGATTAGAAATGATCTGGCTCTTCCAATATCTGACTCGCACGTTGGGTACTCTAAAGGCGCTGTCACACTTGCGAAATTTCCGTCGACTTTCCAAAGAAGTCGACGTCATTCCGTACTCTGGTTGTCACACATGTTCTTCTTCATACCGTGGTTGTCGTCGTCAAAACGTAAACAAACCATCTGAGCTGTGACTTCCCGGAATGATAGTGGGTCGTGCTTGCATATGTTTGATGATGCTGCATAGAAGTTTTTAAAAAAGTCTTTGGGTTCGATCCTGGTTAAAAAGACGTGAAAAGTTATATTTAAAAAGATAAGCTAGGGCTAGCCTAGATAGGCTATTCGTAACCTTGTTTACACAACCACAGTCACTGTATTATAAATTAAGCTAGAGAAACTGCAAAAAATTGTAAGATCTTTGTTAATATTATATGCTATTGCAAAAAAAAAAAAAAAAAAAAAAAAAAAAAAAAAAAAAAAAACAATGAGAGCAGACCTAGGCTATATAACAATCTGATATTCACGATAGGCTATAGCATGCTTGTCTGTGTAAAGATCAGCAAGTTCAGGAAAGTTTTCCCCGAGTCGCAGGCGATCTCTTGGTAATTTTTTCATTTAAGACCCTTTTTCATGAAACTATCATGCCTATGGTCCCATAAGCATCGTCTCTCCCACATATCTTCGACCAAAAACTGTTCTGCCAATCTTGTCCACTGTACCAAGAACTTCATCTTGTATCTGATGACTTGAAATGTGCGCTCTCCAAAATATAAACGCACAATAAAGTCGACGGTAGCGATGGGTTGAATTCGATCGGTACCGTTTTCAAAATTCGTGACGACGACACCAGAAAGTTGTCGTCAAAACATGAAAAGTCGACGTCACATTCAAAAGTCAACTGAAATTTCGCTAGTGTGACAGCGCCTTAACACTACGAGTCTAACCGTCTGAACGGCTTTTTTCCCATTTCTCAGAAGTTTCAAAATGCAAAAAACCATCCAGTTAAAAATGTGCGTTTACTTCTTCTAAATTCACGTACTTTCTCTTTTCAATGCTAAATATTACAGTACTTGCTCAACAATCCAACGCAGTTTTTTTTCGTAATCTTTTTACTTTTTCATATGTAACTAATTCCACTCTAAATCAATATTTTCTGTCAAACTGCTGCAGGTCTATTTACGGTTGGGAGCTCGTTTACATTAAGTAGGCTTATGCCAGTTAGTGTGGTCAGATAACTGAAGAGGCATCTATCTTGCTTACAACTGAGCGATGTGGTGTACAATTAGAGAGTAAATGCAGCATCTCTATTCCTTTTCATACTGTAATATCTTTATGAATTAGCAAAATTGTCGTCACGGTACTACTGTCTTGCACGATTGCACATTTCCTGAATGAGAACTAGGGAGTAGAAACGCGTGACTGCTGGCATGATGAACTATTTGCGAAGAAATAATTACAGTAGAGACTAAAGAGATTTTAAATTATTTCCTGAACTACAATCTACCTCTTTCCGCATGAAAAAATGAGAATGCCTAACACAGACAGACCAAATGGAAACCTAAAAAGAGGAACAATAATACAGAAAGAAATCAATCAACAAATTTATCATAATAAGGTAAAAAAACAAAATTAGTACATATCTCTGACCATATACTAAAATATACAGCGAAATATAGACGTTTACGCAATTCTTTGTCCTTCATATGTGTGTGTGTCAGACCCAAGTTAACTACTACCTCAGAGATCAAAAGAAAGACCTATATAAGATTTTGTTCACAAAAATCAAAAGGATTATGAAGAAATATTTTCCCACAAAGGCAAAACACAAGGACCCCAGTAAGTAGTGATGACTAAAATTATGTTGACGACACCAGACCCCGACAGAACGAAACGAATAAGCTGCTGTCCCCACGGTTCCCTGACACTTGAGACACCCAGTACAATATAGAATAATAATGGAGACGCAACTCATCCTACGAAAGACAACAACACGAGGACAATCATTTGAATCTGAAAACCATCACGGTATACGGGTCTACAAAACGGCGAACGGGATACACTGATGTCGTATTATGCAATAGAACAAGTCAACCTTTAAACTGTGTATGATACGGAATGGTAGGCACAAATGATGGTTGATAGAAAGATACGGGCACACGTAAGTGTATATTCATTCATAACGAGAGTATCACAGATTGGGTCTGATACACTACACTGGATTTCTTCATCTCCTTCAGATCTAAAATTATTCTTGCTTTTTTGTCTATGGTGTCATCGAGTCTTATGATGTGTCTTCGAGTGAAGAGTTCTCGTGCAATTCTTTCGATCAGTTCTAAAAGATTTACGATACCTCACCATTTTGTCTTCAAGGCTCTTATTATTGTTATTTTCATCAAACGCACACTCATTTGCATACATAAACTTGTGTGTAATATATATATATATATATACATATATATATATACATATATATATATATATATATATATATATATATATATATATATATATAAATAGAGAAGAGAGAGAGAGAGAGAGAGAGAGAGAGATGCTGTTGATTAGCCTAATTAGATAGTGTAAGAACCAAATAATAACATGGAATTATTCTGCAAAAGGGTCATCTTTGATTCAGCAGCCGAATGAAGAGTTCTTTCTTCGAGCGACGACCTATCAGGGGCAGGCCTTTTGTTGAATGAGTATACTACAAGATTTTGTATCAAATCATCATGACACTTTTTGTATGCACAAACATGAAACTACAAACGTTTAATATTCAGTTTGCTCAACCTCTAAAATAATACCGAAGGGGAGTTAT
>NC_087209.1:51702273-51724773 GCF_015104395.2 Macrobrachium nipponense
GTGCATACTGCCAATCATGCAAAGCCCAACATCTTAATTTTGTCACTTACGACTCGATATTTTCTTCACTATCAGTGAATATTTCATTTCATTTATTGCAGAAGTGGGGGAAAGGGCGAAATGCTGATGATCTCAAGTTGGGAAACACTGCAACGTTACAACTAGAATGATTCACTTCTCATTAAGCCTCAGTTAGTTGTAGACAAGAGTGCAGAGATCCACACCAGACCTCACTTACGTGGTCAGCCCAAGGTTAGGACCCGTGCTGACGTAAGTGAACTTAATCAAAACCGTAACACTCCATTCTCAACTTGTCATGAGATTTATGAGTTCACTTCATCATAACGTTCATTTTCGATACTTGAGTGTGTATCCCAGATTTCCTCTATCCTGCGATTGTCTCATGCGTACTCTTGCTTCAAATGAAAGCATGAACCTCATGAATAACAATATCTGACAGAATCTGTATTTTCACAAAAAAAAATATATTATTCTTATTCTGCTGATTTCGCTTCTCGTCACGTCCACTGCAATGCAATTATCAGCGTGCACATTCATAAAGCTCACCCACCGATCGACTCCACTTTTACCGGCCAATCAGTGGCAGAGCTTAAATGAATTCGTGACAACAACATCGACTCAAGAGCTGATACATTCATCTACGAAAACGACACACATCCAAAATAAGATTAATCTGAGAATTCTTTGTATACACATACACACACAAGCACACAGAAAAAAAGTAAGTGACACTTGATGCTTTATTTAATAGTAGCCAAAGTCATGATTTTTTCCCCATAAAATGAATCAAGCCAAGATCATCAACAAACAGACAAATCTCTGCAAGTGATAATGAAAACGCGTCTGGAATGCATAAAAGAACACCACTCCATTCCAGAATGCCAATAAAGCAATTTGATACTAAGCTTTTAGGCCTTCAAATTCGTTTCCAGTCAGCTGTAACCCAATCGCTCAGAAGGGCGCAAGTGATGAGGCTGCGCGCCAAATGATATATAATAGCGCTTCCTAAAGTGACCTCCATCAACAAAAACAAATAGCGTGTGAATCATAATGGCTTTTCCGAGGTGGGATATAAAACCGTTTCACGTTTTCACGCGGTAAAACAACAAGTCTTTTAGCTGAGTACGGAATATTCAAAGACAAACAAAAACAAATAAAGATCTGAATGAAAGTCGGCCAAACGTTCAGATCATACTTCATTTTAAATCATGACGAAGAGGTGACAGATATAAACGCTATGAAACACTGTAGGCCAGGCCGCGCTTTCACGGGAGAAGTAGTCGCCAGGATCTGTATAATGATCAAAATCGCAATCAATATCCGGGACAGAGTCTACAAAAAGTCACTGACCGTGACGCCCACACAAGGCCTCATTACCTCCGGAGGATTGCCCAGCCATGTAATGAGCTCCGGCAAATCTGCATAACGACGCTTGACAGCTCCATTATAAATCTGAAATCATGACGCTGTTGTTGCTCAACTCTTCCAGCGAGTTTTGAAGTGCCATACTTCTACATTCGTCAAGCAAACCTGCTACTCTTTTTACATTTTGATATCTTTCACAAGTATTCATGGAACGCTTCAGACCACCAATCAGAATACATTCTTATTCATTGAAGAATTCGGTGTTGTTTCAAACCACAGAAACAGCACCGTTTAGTAAGAGAAAGATGCACACGGGAAGCCTACTTGTTATGCTCAAATGTATGTAACGTATCATGAAACTTAATTTAATGGATTTTCTATCAAGCAATGTTACAAAGGTTTATGCTTCACAATACTTCCGTTCAAGTCCACTACAGGAAGAAGAAAAAACCAACCTATATATAGATATCACATATAAATTTTATGACCACTGTGTGGATACAATAGTCATATAATATGTACGCATCTGTTACCAGTAATTTAGTCGGTATCCACACTCTGGTCATATAATATGAAGCGTTTTTCGATTAACTTGAATCTTGCGGTTTTCCTTAATGCGCTGAAAGCATTTCGATGAAATTTTCCGCATAACTGAAATAAAAAACGACTCAAAATACTTTTCTCAGAATAGTGGACTGCTTATCTTGTTAAAAATTACCTTTATTGCCAAAAGAAAATATTCAAGAGGCATTAACAAAAAAAAAAAAAAAAAAAAAAAGTGCTCATGAGACGGTTCCATTTGACGATAAAACCAAGAATTTTCATTTTAAATATCTAGCGGCCATTTCCCATATACTTAAAACAATTAGGAAGAATGGCAGTGTCACATCAATTACAGCCTAACGCCAAAAGAACAAAGTAGAGATAAGCAATGAGATTGCAACGTCGGACTCTATCACTTAGCAGGATGAACTCGGTTCAAAACCCTCCCTCCTCCCTCCCTCCCTCCGCCCAGTGACTTCGCGTGCTGTTTGCGACAAGAAAAGGGGCCGGAAGCACGAAGCTCGTGAGTCGCCTACCTTTGACTCCACCCTCTCTCTCTCTCTCTCTCTCTCTCTCTCTCTCTCTCTCTCTCTCTCTCTATTCCAGATCCTACCCGGCTCACCGGAAGTTTCCCAATGGCCTATCATACAGATAACCACTGCCTTCTCCGTTTACTCTTGTGAGGGTGGGGGAGGGAGGGGATTGGGTCAGGGGTTGAAGGGAGGAGGGGAAGCTTCTTCCACCCTTCCCTTTGCTCTCAAACCCTTGAGCACCTTCTTCAACTCCGGCGTGCCATTATTACCTAACAGCATTTTCCGAATTCATAAACGAAGGGCAATGATCGCCCCAGCTGGGAGATGGCGGTAGCGATCTTCATGGACTATTAAATTGAACGTGTAAATACCGGTAAAAGCCCTTTACTCTCATCGCCTTATCACCTCAATATTTCTCTCCACACACGATGTAATTTGGAGTGAAATGGGACCTCATTTCAAGGGAAATCCCTTATATCCATGTAAAGGCGATATTCGCAGACAGTAAAAAACTGAATTTCATTGTACGATTCTAACATTATAATTATAGATGTTACTAGCACAATTAAAGCCTAAACCTAACACTGTATCACGCTGCTATCCTACACGGCTATTATAACCTAGATCGCAACTTTATTGCTCTATACAGAAACGCATATTTTCCTGCTAGAGTTCTGTTTCATTCTTATCAAAAAATATCCCGTGGTAGTGTTGTGGCCGTTCCTGTACTTAAAGAGAAAAATACTAAGAAACAATGGACTGTTTTCAAGATCACCTGCCATGTTTTGCCCTTTGAGCGCTACATAAGAAAAAAAAAAGGAAAAGTCATCTTAAAACACAGAACATGTTTCACTGTAGAGCAAGACGAAAAATGGTAACAAAAGAGTGAATCAACAATAAATGATAAGATAATAAGCGTAAATATAATTAGGAAGAAAACCTTCCAGTTTCTAGCATGTTCGTCTCCTTAAAGAAACCCGGAAGTTCAAACAAAGAAGGCCAGGCTACAATAGTTACCATACAAGGGGAATATGTAATCTCCTTTATGAAGATTTAGGTTCGCAACTCGACATTGACAAAAGAATGAGATCATGATGGTGGAACAGCCACGATGAAAAACACACCCCTACACACACACAGCAAAACCAAAGACACTATTTTATTTATTTGTTTATTAAAATATAACTAGGATGGGTTTTAATACGACGTCAGGCATTCCAGACTGTCCATCAGTTTGAATCTTGAGAATGATTTCAAAGGTAACAGTAACAATTCCGCCTGACTCAGCATTAGTAGAAAATGTATGATTATCAGAACTGTATCACTAAAATGTTCTATTGCTACTGCTGTATAAATATCACTATTAGAGTAACTATAAACAGGAACTTGGCAAGGCTTCAAGCAAGTTCACTTTCAAGAAAAAGCGTTTGACCAGTCAACCTTGTGGCAAAGTGACAATCGCAAAAAATCTGATACTGAAGGTTTCCCAGTCTTGAGCACGGCCACTGAACCGCTATCATCTAGACCAGTGTTGTCCAAACATTTTCGCCTACTGTGCCCTTTATTACCTTCTCCTACTGTTACGTAGCCCGCCCCACCCCTCGCCCACCATGGCTGACCAAACTCAGTTTTATTTAGGATAATCATACAAATAGTATATTAATTATGAAAAGACTGCATTATAGGAGTGTTGGTCAATAAATTCAAATTTATTACACAAATAAAAATGAAGATTTAATAACAAAATCCTTGAAAATTACTTACACAACTTAATGTGAGATGTGAGGCTGATGTTAATTGATGGGATGTTTCTGTTGTGTGTGTGTATGTGTGTGTGTGTGTGTTCCTTGTTTGTTCACGTACTCTCATGATCTATGTTGGTACGCGGACCCCAGTTTGGACAACACTGATCTAGACAACATTATTGTAGACCTTCAGCCCATATTACGTAAACGTAAGAATCTGTCAACGCCGCACTCGTTTTTTTTTAGTTTCCTTTAAAAGAAGACTATTGAGATAGCATTTTGTCTGTCCGTTCGCCATCAGATCTTACAAATTACTGAGGCTAGAGGGCTGCAAATTAATATGTTGATCATCCACCCTCCAATCATCAAACACTAAATTGCAGCCCTCTGTCCTCAGTAGATTTTATGTTGTTTAAGGTCAAAGTTAGCCATAATCGTGCGTCTGGCATCGTTATAGGTGCCAAAAACACAGGCAACCACTGGACCGTGGCTCAAATTTTCATGGGTCGCGGCTGAGAGTGTCATGAGCCGAGGCTGTGAGTTTCATACAACATTATAAGCTGTACAAAAATTAAAAAAAAAAAAAAAAAAAAACTCGACTGTGCCGAAGAAACTCCCCATTTTTTATTTATTTTATCGTCCAGTTTTGCGTTTCGTGAGTGCATGAGCCTTCCTATGATCAATTCTCACCTTCAGTACCTCAATCACGCTCATGCTTTGGGTCTTGGTGACCATCATCTATCAAGACAGGGCGCTCAATAAAGGGCACACCTCACCTTTACCAAATGCACTGGACAATGAAAAACGAACACGTGCCAATGAACGTATCATCATGATACATCACGCTTACTAAGGTGCTGGATCGCGCGGTTTCACCGGCGTAGGTTGGGTCGGGAAGACTCTTTAGCAAGAAACAAAAGAAAAAAAATCCCATGACACCAAACATTTAAATCATTATCAGTGTGTCTACCCAAAACCATCCACAGCTATTCACCAGTTTTTAAGATAATTTGATGAGGGAGAGGGAGGGGGAGGGGGTGGGGGGAAGAATACAGACAAAAATATTGCTTCTCCTCAACTTCATTGGAACAAAAAAAAAAAAAAAAAAAATAGCAGCCAGGAGAACTCAAAAGAAAAACATCAAAGCAAAACTGTTTTGCAGTAAGAACCAAATTCCCCGGAATCCAGTTTCACCTTCAAATTTTTAATTTATTCTTAGAAGCCCTTAATACATGTCCCACGTACAAAAAATCACTGCGCCAGAGAATAACTACGTACAATGTTAAGGGCTACAGCGCAACGTCATAAAATGACATCCGGCATCAATGGCATTATGAGTGGCAAATATAATGGGACAGACTCCTATTTTGAAGGTGACAATTGTCAACCCTTCATCGCTACATACACCAACAGTTTCTTAATCAGAATGTGATCCATCGAATGCATTCACCGAGATTCACCAGAATCCATACATATTTCCTACATCAAATGCTGTTGTCACACGTATATTAGAGAAAATAATGACTTCCTCTCAACTTCGAGGGCAACGGTAACAATTGCAATCGCCAGGAAAATCCACTTTACGAGACAAAAGAACGAAAAAACACCCCAGTAATACAGAATGAGTTATTTACCAACATCAGCCCAAAGCATTTATTTGATAGGAAAATCGAGGGAAGGAGGGAGAGAGGGAGATATATTTCCACAGAATATGATGACAAGAGGAAAGAGGACCAAGAAGGTACGAAAAGAACGTCAACAATCGCCAATGTCTTGCAAGACGATAAGAAGCACTCCAACAGAAACCAGAAGTGTTTCAGCGTTCCATGAGTGCTGTAAATGAATCTGCATCGAATGAGGTTTCTCAAGTACACGGCATAAAGGTACTCCTGGCTAGATGTAAGTTAATGCCAATAACTTATACTAATTCAATTTAAACAACCATTATGGAATGAGAAAATACATTTAAAGTATTGGAAACGCGATCTTTAGAAACAGTTGTATTCTTAATATTCAAAAAATACTTAAGTAACGCATGAAAAAGCTGAGCTTTGGCAACATGTTATTGCAGGGACCGAGTCCTGCGTTTTCGTTTTTGTGGTGCACATAAAATGGGAGAGAATATCGTATCATTATTTCTCCACCTAGGCAGGGCGAAAAAATGTATCTAATCAACTAAAGTGGGTGTGAGAAAAACTTGCCGGTACAAACGAAAAGTTATCACTTACCGCTTGCCCCCGTTTAAATCCAAGCATCCTCCAACCGCAAAATAAAAAAAATAATAATAATAATAATAAAAAGTAGAAAATAACATTGGAATTTGGAAAGGACCAAAATGTTGAAAAGCGTGCATGTTGAAGGACACACCTCCGCCTGGCAAATTAGCAATTTATCACGCTTTCCTAATCAGTGCAAAAGAGACAGACAGTTAATTAATATATATATATATATATATATATATATATATATATATATATATATATATATATACATATATATATCGAGTATCCATTCGACTTGTCAAATCCGATAAATCATTGCCAAATCATGAACAATGTCTCTAGCATAATGATTTATAAATATATAGCAATGGTCGGTAGGACTTGCAATCAGTAGGAAACTGTTCCAGTATCTGCAAACACAAGACAAAACACAATGATTCCGCCACTCCAGAAATAACCACTAAATGATGTCGTTCCTGGGATCAAATGGGTCGTAATCATCCCGGACAGAGCAGATAACACCATCATCAGCGGGATGGCCTAGGAAACAAAAAGAAACGAAGCGGGGGCAAAGGGAGGTTGTGCAGGAACATAGAAGAGAGGTGAAGGGCGATAAACGGGGCGAGGTCGATGGGTCACGGAAAAGGTTAAGCCTGACTCAAGAACAGGTTTATAACTGTCTTGCAGCCGCTCCTCCAAAACAGGTGAGATTAGTTACCATTCTTGGTTTTAAATGAGATGGAAGACTGATTACATACAAACAACAGAATAATTTATTTACTTACATATAATTCTTTATGCAGACAACAAGGGCTTCTAGACAAAAAAATATTGGATGAATAAGGGCTACTTTATCCACTCCAAACAAAATGACTTCGTTGAAGAACTATAAAGCTACTAATTCCACGTAATTACCAAATAAATACCTTCTGCACAGCATGTGACTTTGCAGAGAATAGGAGAAACTCGATCGATGGGGAAGGTTGACTGCACTCTCTGCGGTTCGCCAAGAGACTCGGCCAAGAACGGAGTTCTTTTAGCTTCCAACGCAGAAAAATAGAAAACCTTCAGCAACACCTTGAGGCCAGGGAAAAGATCTCCGAGAATATGCAACACAACAGAAGTATCCAACGTAAAATTAAAAATATAAGGAGGTCTCAATGTTAAAATCTAAGATGGGCTAATTGTTTAAATCCTTTTGGAGGTCTTTGAAGATATCAAATACACACACCAGGATTTTATTTCTTCAAAGCACTTGTTCCCATATGCATCGGGAAAGGATCAACTCCGCTTCTGGTCTTCGAGGATCTAATCGACAGCCTTTATCTTAATCAATATCCCTAATCTCGTTTCTAATCGGAATCTGATATCAACCCGAAGATAATGGAGAGTCTCTCTCTCTCTCTCTCTCTCTCTCTCTCTCTCTCTCTCTCTCTCTCTCTCTCTCTCTCTCTCATCTGATCTTCAACGAGATTCCCAATTGAAATAAATAATTAAGAGAGACGAAAATTCCTTTCATTTCAATTTCCGAGTGAATTAAACCTCCATAACCATTTCTATTACTTTTTCGGTGATTAACGTCAACCTAACAGTTGTCTACTGCGCATTCCAGAACAAGGTCTAAGACCTTGTTCCAGAGGCCATGAAATAGTATTTCTCACTACTAAAGCACTGGGCGTTTCTAACATTGTCCTATTTTATGACAGTACGCAGATTTGACAGATGTGCCTAATTAAACCGTTTACTCTTAAAAAAAAAAAAGAAAAAAAAAAACTTCTTGCCTCTCCTCAGACCGTTTCCAACAAGCGGTGCTTTATGAGGTATCTGTGACGCAGAGCCATCCCCCTTACCAATAGATTAAAACACATTTGTTAAAAAAGTTTATATATCATCATACAATATATTCATTTGCTTTTTAAAAATTCGTTTGGTCCAGGATAGGTGAAATGACATTGAACCTTAGGTCAAACCACCATTTGAAAAGGCACAGTGGAGGATACGCTATGCCGACGTCACTGGTACGCGTCACCAGTTTTGCGGATGGTTGGGTGGGTAAGCGCAGCTTTCACCTCATTTTCTTAAGTAAAAAAGTGAATAAAACACAGTATTTCCGAAAATTAGGACGAAGTCTGAAACACTTCAGTGGCGTGGAAATCCATAGGTCCACTTAAAAGTTGTCTAAGAAAACACACTACGTATATCATGGCCTCTGGAATGCAAAGTAGATGTTTAATACTAGGTAGTAGTAGATGCTTCTTCCATAATTAACAGATAACCCTAAAATGTAACACATAGCTCTAATTTGAAATTCTGAACCAAAGAACTGAATTGAAAATACGATGCAGGAAAATACATAAAGGCAGAATCAGCTGTAGATCTTCCAACAGAGAAATAGAGGGTTCGTTTTTTGAACAACTTTCTTATGGGTAACACCGACTTGCTTTTCTAACACCGAATTATACCCATTTGTCTCATTGACACTTCGATAACACTGCTATCTATCACTTAGTCTAATTAACACTTGAGTCCTTATAATTCTTTTACGCCTTCTTGTCACTTCTCACTTGTTTGGGGAGACCTTCAAAAACAGCAAATGGTTCAAAAATAAAATTAAGATACTGACACAAAAAAGTCTACAAACTGCATATATAAAATTATTTTCTCCCACAAAGTCTCAACGCCTTTCGCCTTTTCTTTTTTCCAGTGCATGATACATACCCGAGTATAGCTCCTAACTACCCAACAACTTAGAACCTTCTGTCAGCCTTTAAGACTAACTCTGATTAATTAATTAATTAATTAATAATAATAATAATAATAATAATAATAATAATAATAATAATAACAACAGAAAAGCTATAAATTCAAAATAACTTGGATTACTCGAAATATAACAAGCATCTTTCAAAATTTTACAACCACTCAAGATACTAAACATAGAAGAACACAACTGGTAGCTCTGTCTCCTCGAGTCATTAACTTTACCATGGAATGTTTCAAGTTAAATTATAAGACCCAAAAATATTAGAGATAAATTGGATTGTGTTCACTTCTCCAGATCTCAAAGGCGTTAAAAATATTTCTGGGTAGCTAAACAAAAATAAAGTTCAAGAAGGCGCAGGCGAATCAGAAATAAGCTTTTAAATTGTAATTTTAAAACTACCAGAAGTAATAATTGTTCCTGAACAATTCTTCACGCGAATCAAGTGCATCAACTCGACGCTGGCGAATGATGATTCAGTTAAAATACACCTTAAAAATACCTAGGTAAAACATATGCAAAAAGAACAAAAAAACACAATACAGAAACCCACTCTTTCCCTCTGATATTATTTCTGCTCTTTAAAATTATAGCGAAAGCAAGAGGGAGTAGAAGGTTCGATCAATAAAGAGGGAACCCTCGACCCCTCAACTAAGCGTAATTATTATTGACGATACTCATCTAGCAGTGAAGAATGCCAAATTCATATCCCGCCTTAAGAAACTGTGAGAAAAAAACAAAATGAGGTTCCTGGCTGCGTATAAGATAAAGGCAGGGACGCTTAATATCGTGTGTCTCATTATATATATATATATATATATATATATATATATATATATATATATATAATATATATATATATATATATATACGTATATATATATATATTATATATATATATAGTAGAGATGAGAGAGAGATAGAGAGAGAGAGAGAGAGAGAGAGAGAGAGAGAGAGAGAGAGAGAGAGAGAGAGAGAGTTTCTTTACATTTTCCAAGCATCATTTTGATATTACAGGGCCCATACTTCCACTGCCATGTGAAGAGTTTTTGCTGAAGAGGTTACTTTCCTTTTGTTTTTGCATACGAGTTATGATACTGACACGTATCTTGTTTCAAATGCAGAGGCATAAAGCCCAAAAATGTTCATCATGGAACATCAAGTAAGGTTCAGAACGGGAAAATAGCCTACATATTCATATTTTGATGTCAATACAGAACGATGTATATGTAGCCGTGAGTTTGTGACTACAAAAGACTTATGTCCAATATAAAGAAACGAGGATATTACAAGACATCATCACACGAGGAAGTCTAAAACATCATTGTTAGCAATTGCTCACTAACCTCCCTTGAACTTTAAATGACTTTTCCTTAAAATTCTTTTCTTTGTCTTAACAAAAAAAAAAAAATTGTCTGTCTTGGCAAGCGTCCAAACAAACTTAATGATTGAAAGCTATAAACTCTCTCAAATAAATAAAAATTTCGCCTTAAATGTGAAACGAACCAACTGAAATTACAAATATCAACATAAATTTAGTTATTTTGACAAAGCTCATTGTGTTTATCTCCACATCAAATAGCATTTTCCAAAAAAAAAAAAAAAAATGTCCACGGCAATTTTCACTCTTGTTGCGTTAACTGCGGCATCTTGAGTCTGCTGCTGACAAGGAATAAAAGATTCATTATCAATTATCTCTTGATTCTTTCTTCTGAATTTATCTGGTCGAGATTTCATATCTGACTTCGGTGCACGAAAAGTGACAAAGGCAATTTTTTTTTTACCACTGAGGAAAAAGCACCAAAAGAGAATATAATGGCATATTAAAAACATTTGTCTGTGAATCATACAACTCGACTGTCTCGCTTTTAGTGCTAACATTCACATCACAAAAGATGGAAAATTAATGAAAATCAAATTAACGACGCCCGTCCTCACTTTATGAGGATTATACGAACATTTATGTGGCATAAAAAGAAACATCATGATGTGTTAAAAAACAACAGCTTCAGTTTGTTTAAATAACATGAGTTATTGCTAACAACTACGACTTGCAATAGAACAAGGAACAAAAGCAAAAACGAAAAAAATAAGAAGACTTTCAAACGCAGGCGACAGACAGGTCAGGAGAGAGATGAGAAGTCCCTCACTCGTGAGATGGGGAAACGACGCAACGCTCCGCCAATGAATGAAAAGACTCAAAAATAAAAACGTCCATTTCACTGTCAAATAAGAGTCCTCCCTTTGAGATGAAGATACGGAAAACCTAAATCCCACATGATCGAGCAAAATTTGTCATCGCCGATGCAGAATATCCGAGTGCCTTCAATTACAATATCATTTAAATTCTGTAACACCACCCTATGGTCAATTAGCGACGGTTTTCACGTCTAACCATGGACAACGTCCAGTAATACAACCCCATTATTACTGCTTCTCGTATGATATTAATATTGTCTTTGTAAGGAAAGGCAATATCATATCTAGAAAACGCCTATATCCAACAGAATAACGAAAGACTGTAAATAAATAAAATCCAAAACATGACGGGTTTATTGTGAAACTGTCTATCACACAACAACAACAACAAAATCACAAAAACACAAACCAGATCAGAGGCACCTAACAAGGTCCCAAAACAAGCACCATTAAAAACAATTCTGGAAATAGACACGAAACGTGTAACTGACGCTTTCGACTTTCATGGGAAAAAGAATGAGATGCTTCTGTCGAAATATATACGAACCAAAATAAATAAAAGAAATGTTTCGTCATAAGCGTAGATCTCAAAAGAAGGAAATTCCCAATCGAAATTGTGACTGTTATCTCTGGTACATCGTCCTCTGGGGATAGCCGGTGATTCAGGTTATTAAAAGAGGAGGGGGAGGAGTAAGAGAGGGACGTACGGGGAAAAGGCACCTGGATGAAATAGAAAATTGACGAAGATATGACGAGAGAGAGAGAGAGAGAGAGAGAGAGAGAGAGAGAGAGAGAGAGAGAGAGAGAATCAGGGCTAAATCCCCCGGGAAAATAGGGTGACTGGAACTGAGCTGGAATGAATCAAGATAAAAGTGGAATACGCGATAAAAGGAGTGGGAGTCTAAAGGGTAAAATCCCTGTCACAGGACTCACCACTTCAAATAATAGGCAGGGTGACACCAAACACAGAAATATGCATTTACCCATTTACATTTACAGCAAGGTTAAACGTGTCAAAGGCTACCTTCATTCATTCAAAAAGGCTAGGTGCATTGCACAGATCATTTTCGAATTGAAGTAATGTTGCTCAATTTTACTGAATGACTGAAATACTAAAAGTAAATATTACTTGAACTCAGCTCATCTTGTTCCACAAAATGAAAATAAACTTAATTCATAAATATTCATTTACACAAGATGGAAATAAACTTATTACATAAACATTCATTTACACTTTTACTCTGGAAAAAGTAACAACTTTAACTGCTACGTAAATACAACAATCATTAAGTCAACGGTAGTGAAACAGAATAGGTTTTGAAATTGTAAGCCCTCTAGGGCAAGTTCTCGTTTCAAGGTGCTCAGTAAGTGGCACATTTACTAATTGCTACATATTCTTTACGAACAGTGAAAGTGTCAATGTGCTGTACACACACAATGAATGTATGTGTCCAAGGTTAAAAACAAAAGTTTGTTGCTTTGCTACACTTTAAAAAATATCACGAAATATCGCAAAGGATAAAAAATAAACTTCAAACGACTTTGAAACAAACAAACATCATAGTACAATCAAAAGCATTGCGCAACCATATATTCATCTGTTTCTGGTGCAACAAAGGGTCGATGAGATATCAACATAACGTTTAGGCGTATCCTCATCCAGCCCAAAGCTAGCCTCTCTCACTGGTGCCCTCTTAAATGATTGAGCAGAATGAGGGCCCCTTGGTCCGAGCTTCAGGGTGATGCGTTACGTCGAGATTTACCAAGCCTCTTGAAAAATCCCATGCGTTTATTCAAAATCTAAGCGTTTTGAAATTCACACGACACCGAAGGCTCGTTAGAGAGGATGGCAGGAAATATGTAGCACAATTAGTTCACTGTGTTTTCGAAACTGTCGCAAAGATCTACCCGTCTTGCGATAGAACCATTCAGTTGAGTTCCTTAATGATTTGGAACAACGTGGTTTTGAATGATTCATTCAACTGTCTTTGCAAATATTTAAAACAAATTAGCCTTCTCTTGACTACGATTTTTGTGACGAAATCGTTTACTCTTTTCTGTGAGACTGAATCGTTTATTTTTATGCACATCCTGCTTTCACAACACCACTGATAAGCGACACTGAAAGTCCCTGTGCTCGAAGTCTAGAAAAATTTCCATTCGAACAAAAATGGTAGCGGCCCCACTTAAACCCGTATTTCACAAAACTCAGATTCAAACAACACTGTTAAAAGTGGGCTCCTCTGAGCACTTGAAGTTGCAAGACCCGACCTACTATGTCTGGATGAGAACTATGAGGCTTCAGGAAGTCTGGGATGAGGGCAGATGAGTGGAAGTGAATGCGGAGGAAAACTACTTCTTTGTGAAATATATGCCAAATATTTCACAAAGAAATAGTCTTTTTCTTCAACTTTTTCAAGATAAACTCCTATCCACAAGATATAGTTTATAAAATCACCAATAAGTTATTAACACAATTTTTACAACCTCCACCTGTCAACTTTGATGTTCCCAAATAATTATTCTATGCCTCAATCCCGTATATGTCTGACTCTAAATTTTCCTTAAATCTCACACGAATAATTGAACAGGAAATCCCCAGTCTTATAGTCAAACTTATTTCCAACAACCCATGTACAATAAGATTATTTTTTAGTTTCAAAGATCGCCTGCAGTCCTTCATGCGATCCAATGTGGTTTATAAATTCACATGACCTGGATGTCCGGGCTCTTACGTTGGATCGACGCGGTTACTGCAGGTTAGATATTGCAGCCATTTGGGTTTTAGCTTTCGCACTGGCCAAAGATTGAGGCAGCCAGAATTTTCTAATATTAAAAATCATGCCGCATTATGTAAAACCGAAGTCCTGAAACACTTCTCAATAATTGGTTATGTAAGGGACCCAGACACCTAAACAACTTCAGAATCATTATATATTAAAAGACTGGTTCCCTCTCTCAATAGTAATACTTCCTCAGCAACTTTGTATCTGGCATAGTTGTGGTCTGGCCTTGGACGCCTCTTCTCTCCTGCTTATGGACGGTTGGTGTTTTGGTAGTCTCTCTTTGTTTTCTGTTTTATGTGTTTTTTATGCTTTTACTTTTTATTGTTTTAACTTGTAAATTTTAATTGCATTGTGAATTCCTTTTATGCTAATAATGTATTTTATTGTGTCTTTTACTTTTCACAGACTGATGATGCACTGAGTCTTTAGTGCGAAAGGTTTTTTTTTTTTTTAATAAACTTGGCCTGTTAACAACATGTGTATATCATGGACCCTCCTGAAGTATATATATATATATATATATATATATATATATATATATATATATAGTATATATATATATAGATATATATATATATATATATATATATATATATATATATATATATATATATATATATACAATATATATATATATATATATATATATATATGTGTGTATATATATATATATATATATATATTATATATATATATATATACACACACATATATATATATATATATATATATATTATATATATATATATATATATATATATATATATATATATATATATATATATATATATTTTATGAGTACCCCCCCTTTGGATTCTCTTTTTTTTTTCCAGCCAGACGTGAAATTTTGAGGGAATAAGTTCCGAACTAATAACGTAAAATTCAACTTGTGAATAGGAAAAGAAAGCAGTAGAACAATGACCATTCAAGTTAGGACCCAGTCAAGAATTTCCCTTCTGTGTTGGAATCAGATTAAAGGGCCCCTTGAGAGTATTTTGACTTAGCAGCAGATTTTTTCTTTTGTATTCCTACACCAAATGAAGATGGAAAACATCCCAATGACCTTCTCCCCTTGGTATTTCTACAATGATTTATGAGTCGTCATCTCCCCATCCGGGTTAGTTACTGACCTACATCAAATCCCAAGACAGGTCACCGACACTTCAGGGACCTGTGCCCCTTATTTCATAGTAGTATGGTCCACGAACTAATTTCGCAAAAGCCATTAAATCGAGAACTTCCTGCCAAGTCACGAAAATTCACACATCTCACGGGAAGTCTCCCTGGCTTAACTGCAACCTTCTACTTGACCTAGTCTCACCACTGTCATTCGCCTCCTCACACCTGCATGACCCTCGCCTCTCTCGACCCACATGTTTTTTTAATTTTTCTCCCTCTGTTCACTCCTCTCTACCAATGTTCAGTGTCGTGTTTTGAGGACAACAATATCCAGTTTGGATAGGATGATTCCAGTATACAACTCAGGTATATATACAGCCTGACTAGGCCTAACAATTTGCACTTTGCCCTAGCCTGTAACACACAGCAGTTCAACCTCGCCAGTAATGGAAAGCCTAACGCCCTGCTGCAGTACGCCTACCCAGAAGTGGTCCCGCACCTGATTACTCAGCCTGCCACTCTCCTCAACCACCGTCATGAAGCTGACAATAGCTAGCATCTTCAAGTAACCATGAAGACTCTGCCTCTGAGTCCTCTTGATAGCTGCTCACTTGCTTGGTTCTTGATTTGTGAATGCATTTTCTTTCCATCCTCTGGTTAAGCCCTGCAAGTGACCCACGTCCTTCAGCTGACGCTCTGGTACAACTCCACGCCCATCATGCCACAGACTAAAGATTCATGTAGACTGCCCCGTTGTGTGGCTGCCCCTGTAGATCAACAGAGCCACTCACCTCACACTGCCAGTGCCAATATCGTGGTGCCATATACCTGATTTCCAGCAACGCTTACGCTCACTTACAATGCTCCTATGCTTAGTGTTATTGTCTATTGCTAATTTTAAGTTCTTGATCCATACTTTCATGAACATAAGTGACCCCGTAGGCTGCTGCTTTGCTTGCAACTTAGCGGCATCTTTGCATTTGATATTGTGAATATTACAATTAACATCACAAGTGCCACGGAGCCAGACAGAGCTCCTGTAATTGTGTATCTCCTGATTGCCCTTTTAGAAATTATATAAATTTGTGAACAGATTACATGTTATATTCATTCCTTACCTTTGGAAAGTAATTTTAGTTGCTCTACCAAGGGTTTTATTCTCATTTTTCTGTTTATAGTCTGTGTGCCATTAGTCAAGAAATTGTAGATTGCGCTCAAGGAATAATTTTGAAAATTCTGAATTTTGAATTTGGTAATTTTGCTTTAGCTTTAACCCGCCATTGCAACTATATATATATATATATATATATATATATATATATATATATATGTATATATATATATATATATATATATATGCAGGTAAACAAAAAATAGTTATTAATTAGAATATCTGACAGATGTCAACAGATTCAGGGCACGTTTACCTTATAAAGAAGTGCTGAAAATGCGGGATTTCTATATTCTACAGGTGACCGCATGGATTATTTTCTTTAGGCCTTCTCTTTCAATTAATGTTTCATAACAAAAAAAGACACGTCATGAAAATAAATAGCGTTACTGATGATAATGGTAATTGCAAAAAGCAAAAGTATAAAAACATCAATATATCTAAAGTGTCAGCGCTTTTCGGACCGTTTGAAGAAAGAGGCTGTTGATAATACCATCATTTCCCGTTAAATAATAATATCTATTATTTTAAAATCTGCAGCAGACGTTCATGAAAGTTTTCGTGGTAAGTTTTGATGTAGCTCCATTTCAAGAACCCAAGATTTTGTCCAAAAATGACAACATTGGAAGCTTCTCAACAAATCACAATTTATTCATGCGACACTTCCTCAAGAAATCAAAATCTCCTTAAGCATAAGGAAACCTGGTTAAAAGGGACGGAAGCGAGAGCCGCTTACTGTCGTGCGCTTATTACAAATTGCAACGCAACTTTTGACAGTTTGTGACACCTCCGAAGGGATATCTTTCAGTGATCAATTAAATGTATCATTATCATGAGAAATTCAGACAAACAGAATTATCATTCAAAGTTACGCCTGCAGCACATATGAGCAGCAATTCTGAAGCAAAAGCCGACACATTTTTTAACAACATTTTGCTTAAGGCAAAACGAACATTTTTCTAAAAAACGATCTTCAGACTTGATACAGGAGTTCAGATGGACTATAACACTCGAACGCTTGAGGAACGGTGAAATCGAAGAAGGACCTTAGTGGGAGGGACGAGAGGGAATGGAAGGGAAGGGAAGGGAAGGGAAGGTGAGGGACTGAACAGAATACTAATGCCAGAAGTCCGAGGTGTGATCTATTCCTTGCTGTTTTCCTTTTGGTTTCCACTGATAGTCTCCTGTAAAACCTGTCCGCTGTCAAAATGAATCAGTTTCTGGAAGGTCCGTTCTTTTTATCATTCTGCTGTTATAGTTAACGGTAGCAGTAGTCAAAATGCCGATAAATTATTTTGGAACAAGTCAAAAAGGCCACTTGTTTGTTGAGTAAGCTATGCTGACATTTCAAGAAGGAGGAAAAATATTATGAGGCGAGAGAGAAGCAAAAACCGATGAAAAATCCAATTAGAAAAAAGTTGGCAAATGTTTGAAAGATACCATACATTACCTATTATTTTAACGTAATGCCTTACTAATTGAAAGTTCTTATAGTCAAGTTCTTCGTCAAAAAGAAGCGGGTTATGTTGCGTGGAGAGTGGATGACTAGTCATCACGATGTATCGTCAGATCAGAATTGCAATGCCGGTTTCCTATTGGTAGAAAAAATGAAATAAACCGAATGCCACACACAAACATACAAGTGACGCACCTTTTCTTTGTACGTGCGGATTAATCCGTTTGACACCTATTATGTTAAACCAATAACCTTGCAAGAAATCCTATACAACATGATACACTTGTGGCACGCCGTTTTCTTGCTCACTATTAACGAAGATGATACAGTCATTGAATGAAAGCTTTTATGAAACCCACAATTAAAATGGGAGAGAATCAAGTCCCAACAATTGAAAAAACAAGATTAGAAGTTGAAAAAACGATTAAAAGTTGAAATACGAGATTAGAAGGTTGTTTTGACAATCTTTCTCAGAAATGGAAAACTCGAATATAAAACTGTCAGCATAAGTTGAAAGTAGAAAAAAAAATCAATCTAGTACTCTTTGCACCTATTTTACACACTTTAAATCAACAGTACAGAACACTTCGATTACATTAGAAAAGATATTTATATATACGAATATGTGTGTCTCTTTGCATATATTTATGTAGTATATAATGGACACAAACATCTCAAATCGTAATGAAGCACAAAATGAAGCAGCCATTACGTTGCATTAAAACAAGAATAATAATAATCAAGAATTGAAAAAATGGTGAGTCATGAGAACCTGAGTGATACTGCTTTTCTAGAATTCAGAAGTAAGAGCCTTCCACAAAAACAAACCTTCACTTGCAATAAACATTAATGAAATGAGCTTCTTCATTTCTTATCGGAGAAATTCTAGTAACCGACCAAATAATGAGTACACTGACGAACGCTGAAGGCACGAAAATACTGTTCTAAATAATGAATTAAATCCTGTCAGGTGGACGGCACCGCAGAATGAGAGAGCATTAACCAATATGAAACGCACTACCAGTAGAAAGTAAGTGTATCACACATACGCAGGTAAGCTTGGACACTACTACAATACAACTTCCTTTCTGGTATCGGATTTTAGACAGCTTGGCTTGGATGTTATGGTTCCCTTTGATTTAATGGGGGCAGAATGTTCTACAATAACAAACACGCTGTTACGTGTAACGGGATATCATATGAAATCGGGGATTGCCATGGGAATAGAGACAGATTACTATGAATTTCAGGGACCGCGAGTCTCAGTATTTCTCAGATATATTTCAAACTAATTATCTGATCGAAATGACAGTGTACGAGACACCTCCCGCTAATTTTTATAATATAGTGTGTTGTCAAATATCAGTTAAGGCATTTACTCTAGAATTACATGGTGGTGCCAAACATCACCAGCCAACGTATTCGAACGTCCTTTATCCCCATCCCATCCCAACCTCTCTCCCTCCCTCCCTCCCTCCCTCTTTTCCCCTTCCTCATCCCTCCCTCAACCTACTTTCCTGGCCTCCCCGTTTCCCTTCCACCACCCCCCCCTTTCCTGTCGATTATATTATGTTATTAATATATTGAGTAATATGGTATATTATAAATATGTTGGTTTTTGTAGATTGAGTGTTCCTTTAATTATTGGTATTGTATTTTCTTATATTATATCAATGGGAGTAGGTTAAGGAGTATATGACCTTCACCTTGTTCGCCCAGTATAATGTACCCACTATCATGCTCTCTTAAGTCCTTTAACCCTCGTATCGTCATGTTGACTACAAGCAGGTAAGATAAGGTAAGTGTAACCAAAATTAAATCACACAGTTTAACCTATACAAACCAGTATATAATTAACGCTGCTCTCGTCTTAATTCCCATGACGAATGTAACGCGATCATACGGCCGGTGTGGGCAGAATACGTAAAGAAGTATGAAGTAGAAAAAAATAATAATAATATTAATCTGTTAAGCAATCGCAAAAAATGAGCAAAGGTCACAATATACATTTTGCATTGATAACGACCTCATTACTAAAACTAGTGTAGCAATAATTGATAAGATAATGACGAGTTTTATATATATATATATATATATATATATATATATATAGATATAATATATATAGATATCTATATATATATGATATATATAGATATATATATAGATATATATATATAGATATATATATAGATATAATATCTATATTACTTATATATATATTATTATATATATAATATATATATAATATAGATATAGATATATATAATAGATATATATATATATATAGTATATATATATATAATATATATATATATATATATATATACATATATATATATATATATATATATTATTTATATCTATATATATATATATATATATCCATATCCTATGATATCTCTATATATCTAATGATATATCTAATATATACCTATAATTATATATTATGTATATATCTAATTATATTTATAGACATACATTACATACATACATACATACATACATACATGCATACATACATACATACATACTCACTCACTCCAAGGGTGAGACAGAGAAAAAATAATAGATAATATGATAGATACATTGATTGATTGATGGACCAATATGCGTGTGCTTTTTTGCGTGCGAGTGTGTTATGAAGATTCACTTACCTATTAAGATTAATCCTTAAGTCATTGTCAGCTTTCTCCATTTTGTATATGCGGCAGCCGACAGACAACCCTTTATAATTATTTCAGTATTACCTGACTCCAAGGGCAACAGAAAGAGAGAAAGAGAGAAAGAGAAGGTCTGCTCACTTCCCCCAAAATCCCCCAAGTTGGCGGAGCTTTTTCTACCTCGTTATTACGTCAGCAGGTGAATTGCCGTAAGGAAAACGACCTTGAGCAAGTACTACCTCTAATATACGTCATCGCCTACTAGAGAGAGAGAGAGGAGAGAGAGAGAGAGCGAGAGAGAGAGAGAGTGAGAGAGGTGGGGGTGGGGGATGGAGGATAGCGGAAGTTCGATTCCGTAGAATAGTACTGCTGACTCATGCGACTTTGGCTTTAAAAGTCAAGGGTAAACACCTTAACAAATACCGTTTGACTAAGCAGTAGTATATTACAAAAAAATCAGAGGGAGGTGTCTTGTACGCTTTGTCAAAGTACCATTTCGATCAAATAATTTGTTTGAAATATATTTGAGAAAAACGACGACTCGCGGTCCCTGCAATAAATGGTAGTTATATCCAAAATGCCGTTTTCAGGATAGAAAGAGGTGTCAAATTTTTAACCATATGACATACTTGTTGCCGTGAAAGAGTGAAGCATCAAAACGCCTCCCCTCCACGGCCAAGGAAAAACGGATAAATCAATCCTTGACATCTTTAACCTCCTTTCATAAAGCGGAGTTTGCTTGTACTCTTCGAACGACAAAAGCCTCCAATTACCTGACGATATGTCAAGCTATAATGAATACATAAGAATCATCCACGAGGAATTTTACAGAAAGAAGACTTAAGATCTGGTTCACAGCTGATGCACATTCACATTCTCCCCGTCCGCTGAATTTCGTCGCCTATTTTCTAGCCATCCCTTTACAATATACAAACGATGATCTCTCCCTATTATGGAGACCATTGTAGGGGGCTTTTCACTTTATGGCTGTGACGAAAACTTAGAATCCTTGGCTTGGGAATGACATTTTAAGACCAACAGAAAAATACCCGTGTTTGTTGTTGACAGTCATGGCAATACCGTCATCAATACTTTTTGGAACAAAAGACAGTTTGTTTTTGTTATATCGTTACGTAAACCAACAAACATCGAATACAATGAAAATGCTTCCTTTCAAAAAGCATCAACCAGTTTTCCAAAAATAATAAATTTAACAGACCGCACACCGAAAAAACTACATAATAACTATTCAAACAGTTTGTGTGGATTAATAACCAGCATCCGGCATTTTTGCGTCTAATGCAACAATAGAGTGAAACTTGATCCGATTTTAATGAACACACTCTGGACGAAATATGAGCAGCAAGGGAAGTGATATGACTGACATGCATCGCTGACCAACAGAACTCTTACGAAAAAGCAGCAGGCAATGGTCATCTACCACACCAGTACCAACCCTAAAGGTCAAAGCATCATCTGGAAGAGTGAAAACACTAAATCAGGCTTAGAAAATTAACATTTTTTAAAGCCAATCTTCTCTGGGAGTTGGGTAAAGATGTACTCGTCAGACTCACTGAAAATACAAATCCAAAAGAACTTGCATAAGAAAATATCGAAATCAAAAATCCTCATCGCTGAAATGAACTTCAACTTTTCCTTCATTTCGCTCTTACATGAAACGGCCCGAGGAGTGAAACATTACCGCCACCTGGGTTCACCAACTCCCTGCAAACTCATATGTCTATCTCTCTCTCTCTCTCTCTCTCTCTCTCTCTCTCTCTCTCTCTCTCTCTCTCTCTCTCTCTCTCTCTCTCTCTCCACGGATAATTAAGATGAAGTGTAGGGCATAACGAAAATCTTTATGCATTCTCGCTCCTATTCTGTAAACATAAATATTCATATGATGTAAATGAATC
>NC_087209.1:51729773-51769773 GCF_015104395.2 Macrobrachium nipponense
CTGCAATATCTTCAAACACCAACCACCGAACACTACATCTGTAAAGCACTTCTACGAACACACAAACACCAACATTTCCCATCCTTTCTCTAACTTCTCTGATCACCCCATCCTCAGCAATATTTATTTTTCAAAATTGCACTTTCACACATCTCACAAAAATGATTCGTAAAATACACACTTGATCCATTATCAGTTTCATAAACACATAATGCTTTAATACTATGTTCCGTTTTTCTCAAATAATTTTCAGAATGACTGCTATCACCATACACATGGAATGATTATTCCTCTCATTCCTGTAAATTCCTTCCACCCTCTATAATTACCTTACACAAATGAGAAAGGCCCTCGATTATACCATCCTCCACATACTAAGAATGGACTCCAGACGCACTTTCACTGTTCCGCCTTTCAAATGCCACCCAGACAGTCACACAGGAATCCTCAAGTATCAGTGAACTCCCTCTAGCCTGGAATGAGAGTGATGTTTATTTTTCATCTTCTACGCCCACCAGCTCTTCAAAAAAAAAAAAAAAAAAAAAAAAAAAAAAAAAAAAAAAAAAAAAAAAAAAAAAAAAACTAGCCCAACGACACTTGCAGATTTCCTCTATCATATACCCTTTCCACTCATTTTCTCCGCGGCAACAGCTTTCATTCGATTAATCAAAATGATTACACCTAACCTGAAACACCCATTAGAACTGGAGATGTTAAATCTAAAAACTTTTTAAAATCTGCAACCTTTTTTTTCTGTCAGCAGTAATCCAGCTTATAAACGGCAATTATCTGAATATTAGTTATGGACACCTTTCCATAGACCCGGTAATTCTGTCTGTGCGGGAGTGCCTTAGGGATCACCATAAAGCTGAATGTCAGTAGATGCTTTAAAGATGTCTCTGGCATCTCCCTTCCTTGAATCTTCCAGAGAATGGGAAGACCGCCATACATGCGCACGCGCGCGCACACATCATATATATATAATATTATATATATATATATAATATATATATATATATAATATATATATATATTATATATTATTATATATAGATATTTATTTATATTTATTTATTATTTATATTATTAATAATATCTATATATATATATATATATTTTATATATATATATTTATATATTATAATATACGATATTATATATGATTACATATATACATACCATACATACCTATATATATATATACATATATAGAATTATATACATACATACATACATACCATACAACACACATATGTTATATATAAATTAATATATATAATGTATTTATTTATCTTATTATATATATTATATTATATATATTATATATTTATTTAAGATATATCAATTTAATATATTAATCTATAATATGTATATATTATATATTATATTATACATACGTTATTACATACATACATACATATGTATATTATATCATATACATATATATATATATATATATATATATATATATATATATACATACATCTACATACATACATACATATATATATATATATATATATATATATCATATATATATATATATATATATTATATATATATATATATAATAAAGAAACGATGTTTTGTGAAAAAGTGGAATAACTTCCACGATAGAAATGCATTTTTCTGCTTCTGTGTAGCTCAAAAGTAGAGAACACACACACACTATATATATATATATATATATATATATATATATATATATAATATATATAATATATATAATGTATGTATATATACAAATAAAAACTGACTTTTCTTATGAGGATGTAGCTCATAAAGGTGTTCCCCTGTCAATCTTTCAATTCTCAGCAAGTTACGTCCATAATCGCCTGTGTACCCATTACAGTTGACTAACAAACACGTACAATAATTCACTCCTTGAGCAACAGCTGCACACAAAGTTTTTACAGTTAAATGGCGCACTCGCTGATGCAAGAAGAAAATCCAAATAAACTTAGCCAACTTTTTTTACCGGCACAAAGTCCTCGACAAACGGTCATAACTAAAGGCTCGACCTCTTATATTAAAACTACAAGGTTAAGTCTGTTTGCTTTTAAACCGTCCTTTATTGCATGAGAGCATGTCCAAAGGAGCCCTGTCAAGCATGAAATTGGCTATCAGCCAATCTTCATTATTTCTTATCAAACAATAGGAGGTAACGTAGAACTTCTCCTCAATAATCTGCACTGGCATTTCTAACCATTCCAAAACAATCCCCTTTCATCAAATTACTGTTTTCTGTGGGAAGAATAATTGAATCCATTTTCATGATTGCCAAACCGTATAAGAGAGAGAGAGAGAGAGAGAGAGAGAGAGAGTTGTGATCCCAAACACATGTTATCCAAAGACATTCACAAAGGTCCTTACAGATGTAGTCCTTTGTTGGCCACGGTTCTGTGTTTTTGGTAAGTGTCCGTAGCCGACGGTAGGAAACCTATTCGTGATTGGCGGAATAGTTCTCGTCGCTGAAATGCTTATGCGCCGCTTATATTCTGAGCTTGTTATTCAATTTTCCTCACTCCTGGAAAACTTGATGTGCTGACTGTATTGCCTCGGTAGTTAGCAAAATATGGAATAGTAGAGCCAGGATAACCGTTTTGGACAGCTATCACGGTCAAAGTATAGGAAAAAATATTGAGATGAGGTATTTACTTTCTACTGCCATAATACAACGGCCCATCAGAAGAGAGATGGAAGCTTCAGTGATATCGACTGCGGCCATTCGCCGTCAGTTTGAAGAAAAACACCGACATAGACAACACAGTTCCTAGTTATCATCATTTTCTTCTCTTCCTCCCCCCCTCCCTCGCTCCCTCCCTCCTTCCCCAAAAAAGAATATAAACCAATTTTATCTTCAGCGTCCACTAAAAGTGGGAAACCATAAAGCGCATATTTCAATATTATCTGCCAATTATACAAGAAGTTAACAAGGCTCTTTAGTTTTTTCAAAAGCGATAAAATACCTTTTAATGCACTAGAAAATGCGCTCTAAAGAAAATGTGATTATTCACTGTATTAAGTTCAAATCGCACATCATATTACAAAAAAATGACGTCCATTTTTGTCCATAGGCGGTTTTGGGTCTCTATGCACACCCACATTATATGTACATAGGCAGTATCAGTATACAACGTCCCATGCATTGGCAACTCCAAATATGATCACATATTCTTCAAAATGGCGCTTTTCAGCGAGATACCATTAATGAACCAAAGCGGTCGCTCGCGAGACTGAGGCTGAGCGCTCATTTCTATTCCACGAGATTCGGAAGGAAAGGGCGATTTAAAAACTGAAACATGTTTCCCGCGCGGTCTCATTCATTCACTGCCAAAAGCGCCATACAAATCCTCTGCCTCATCCGATCATCATTTCTAGATTGCAAATTCTGTCCCAAATGAGACACTTTTGGAAACCAGTCTAATGACTTTGTTTGTCCCTCATCTGCATAAGCAAATGGAGCCAGACCCGTCAACACGAACTTTCACTTAAGCCTTCTGTTGAAGGAGGGGAAACTCTCCCATGACATTTTTCCCACAGATGGCATTAATGGGTATATAAGGGACATTTCCATCATGACATTTTTCCCACGGATGGAATGATTGGTAAGGGACATTTTCGTCATGACTGTTTTCCCACAGATGGAATGATTGGTAAGGGACATTTTCGTCATGACATTTTTCCCACAGATGGAATGATTGGTAAGGGACATTTTCATCATGACATTTTCCCACAGATGGAATGATTGGTAAGGGACATTTTCATCATGACATTTTCCCACAGATGGAATGATTGGTAAGGGACATTTTCATCATGACATTTTCCCACAGATGGAATGAGTAAGGGACATTTTCATCATGACATTTTCCCACAGATGAATCATTGGTAAGGGACATTTTCATCAGACATTTTCCCACATGATTTGTCAGGTCCCACAGAATGGAATTAGGTAAGGGACATTTTTCATCATGACTTTTCCCACAGATGGAATAGGTTAAAGGGACATTTCCTCATGACATGTTCCCACAGATGGAATTGAGTAAGGGACATTTTCATCATGACATTTTCCCCCAAAGATGGAATGTAATTGGTAACGGGACATTTTCATCATGACATTTTCCCACAGGAGTGGGATGACATTTTCCCACAAGATGGGATGCTTTGGTAAGGGACATTTTCATTTTCAGACATTTTCCCCACAGATGGATGGGTAAGACATTTTCATCAGTGGGGACATTTTCACATGATGAGGAATGGGTAAGGGACATCATCAATGATGGGTTTTCTCAGAAATGATGGAAGGTAAGGGACATTTTCATCATGACATAAGTATTATAATTTTTGATACTTCAACAACTAAACAGACAACTTTTTCTTTTTTGAAGAGGGAGGCGCCACAAGTGTATAGCCTTCTGTTTTCTCACTTAAGTTACAGTTCTCTGTGAAAGCAAACTATTGAGATGAATTTGTCGGTCCGTCCGCCCTCACATCCTAAATATTACTGAGCCTAGAGGGCTGCAAATTGGTACGTTGATCATCCACCCTCCAAGCATCCAACATATGTACCATGTTGCAGTCCTCTAGTCTCAGTAGTTTTTATTTTATTCAAGGTTAAAGTTAGCCATGATCGTGCGTCTGGCACCATTATAGGTGCCAACAACACAGTTTCATAAGCCGTGGTTGAGTTTCACAGAAAACTCGATTGCGCCGAAGAAACTTCAGTGCATGTTTTCCTTGTTTAGAGATGAAGACCATCGATCGCTCCACGACCTTTTCCTTGACTCTAGCAAACGCTGAGCGGAATTGCGGGTGACAGGTCGTGGGCGATCCACAAACCTAGGAAATTGAAGAATGTCTAAGGGAACTCAGACGTCAAGATCCAGAAATGGTTTGTGTACCTGGAACACGTTAATAAATCAATTGAAAAATGTATGAAAATATTATCAATTGCAAGAGTATTTCTTTTAAAAAAGGATGAGAAAATAACAAACTTAATGAAATGCATTTAGCTTTCCCATTTTAAACAAACCAATTAATCAATTTTCAGTAGCTCCAGAATCTCTTCACTTTTCGGTTTTCTCACACTACAAACTTCGAATTCAGAAGAGAAACAATGAAGAAGCCTTTCCTCCGCGGTGCGATTCGAACCCAGGCAAGCTATAGTAGATTCACATCAACCGCGCGTTTGATGACTAGGCCATTCCCTTACAATGCTCCTGATTGGCTGTTATTACGCCAATCACAGGACTGGAAACTCTCAGTCTTTCGAGAGAGTTCACATGCGTAGGATCCATGTTCCACCTCTCCTGAGGGATACGTCTTTCAAAAGTATCCCTCAGGAGAGGTGGAAGATACTTCCTACCTATGTGAACTCTCGAGAGAGACTGAGAGTTTCCAGCCCTGTGGCTGCCTTATTAACAGCCAATCAGGATCGTCGTAAGGGAATGGCCTAGACATCAAATGCACTGTTGATGTGAATCTATAGTAGAAGTGAGGTATCATTCAGTCCACTGTGTTGCAAAGACGCTCTATTGTCAATGCTAGCAGCTTTCCCACTTGAAAATTTCAGAGGCAAGTAGACTTCCAATGGCCCGACAACATGAAGCTATCTCGTGTTAGTGCCCCAACAAAAAACCAGGTTGAAGTTATCAGAACCAAACACAAATAACATGAGGAATGCTTACGCTCACGAGCAAATATACTACGTTTATCATGCTTTAAATAAATAAAAATAATATAACCCCTTAATGGCTAACACACCATAAAAAAGAAAAAAAGCAGCAAATGGCAGAACATCTCGTTTTAAATAAAACTAATAAAAACCAACCTTATTCTTATCCACTACACACGCTAAACCATCAGACTGCTTATTCACTGAATCCGCTTAGTACCTGTCAAAAAGAAAAAAAAAGCGAATTAGTTTTTTCCGGCTTGACGTATCTATGTTGCACAACATTGCCAGGGTCTGGAGTATTTAAGAGATGGAATGAACAAGTTTCAATACACACACATTATATATGTATATATATATATATATATATATATATATATATATATATATATATATATATATTATTATTATTATTATTATTATGACGAATTGCCACTCTCCCTCTTTGTGCATATAATATATATTGTATATATTTTATTTTCAACAATGTGTACCTTTTCACTATTTGAGTATTTCAGTCTCTTCTTTTGCTTCAGCGCCATCTCTTGACCGCGCAACCTACTTCCACTCTGTGCTCCTTGCTTTTGTATTTACAAACCTTTCTTCGGACCTTAACTATCGGGATGAAGTAGGAGTACACTTCCAACTACTAACAGTGACAGTTGTGATTGTTATATTGTTCTACTTAATATTTAGTACCGTAAGTCGTAACTATATTGTGGAATATTTAATTAATGTTCGTGTTGGTGTTTTGATACCTAGTTTACGTAATTGTTGATTTATTGGCATTATATTATACATAAATACGTGAGCAGTGTTTTCTTTGTCACCATTTAAGTAATAATGGTTCGTTGGTAAGATATTAAGCTAAGGTACGTTAAAATTCTCTTAAGACCTGAGATATTCCATCGCAGAGGTGACAATATATATATTATATATATATATATATATATATATATATATATATATATATATATATGTATATATATATTATATGTGTGTTTTAAAGTAAATACATACATGCATACATATAATTTCATTGCATGTGTCTTTTTGCGTAACCTGTGCCACAACAAACTATAATTAAATGTAGTAATTGCGTTAGGCTTCATGAGACGGAATGATTTAGATTCCAGATTCTTTCATTTACAAAGAAAAATTTATCACGCACTAGCTTTCGAAGTCATATGGCCGCCTTTGTCAGGCACCAAATGCACCGAGATGACTGCTCCTGGCTTTCATAGACATAGAGTCTTCTTCATCAGGTACCAATCCACTGAGGAGATGACATCATGACAGCTACACTCGGGTATACTGAATGTGCTCCTCCCAACATTTGTTGTTTTCCGTTTTTCTAATCCCTGGGATAACCTTTCCATTGATCTTCGGTTCCTCCTGCCCTTCCCTGCAGTCTTCTTGGTCTCCTTGGTCGTATGCTTCATCCTCAATGTCCTGAATTGCTCCCTTACAGACCATCAAAGGATTAGGCTAGGCCCAAGGAGATCAAGATGACTGAAGGGAAGGCCGGAGGAGCCGAAGACCAACGGGCCGGTCATTATAGGGATTACAAAACCGGAAAACAACAAATGTTGGGAGGAGCACATTTTGTATATACCCGAGTGTACCAGTCATCTCCTCAGTGCAATGGCACCTGACGAAGGCGGCCATATGTCTTCGAAAGCTAGTACTTGATAAATTGTTCTTTTTTAATTAAAGAATCTGGAATCTAAACCATCCCGTCTCATTGCAGCTTAACACACAAATGGTAGGGTAGCCTATGTGAATTGATACATTTGTTGTGGCACATATTACACAAAAAGACACGCAATATAATTGAAGCCTAACATGAGTGGTAGGAATGTACTTACACAGAGAGGCTGTGTGGCTATTTTGTGAATGATTCATATACTGTGAAAACGGCACTCATAAATAACAGATGACGATTAAGAACGAAAAAGGAGCCGGAGTCCACCATTTCCCTAATCAGAATCCATGATCATCTTCATTATGGCTGTATAATTGGAAGAGACTGATGGAAATCATGAATCAAAGTACGCTGCACATTTCCTTTTTATTCATATGTCATAATTCATAAGCTAATTAGTTGGATGGAATGGCCTCTCATTAATGCAATACAGAGAATGGATGGTGACGGTTCCCCATGAAAGAGCTAAGTATTAATACCCCTTACAAAAAAAATTAAATCCTCTAGCTTTTGCAATAATACATCAGTATCACACAAAACCCGTCTCTCTCTCTCTCTCTCTCTCTCTCTCTCTCTCCAAATTCGTCAAGAGCCAACATAGCAGATATCATATTTTGCCGTCAAAGCACACCTAAGAACAATGTTAGCCCATCTCAAATTCAAAGGCTCAACTTACGCACAAAATCACTCGATTGCTGCAAGAAAATCGGGAAGGAATATCCAATCCCGAAGAAAGGACGCTGAAGAGGAAATACGGCTCGACTAGCTTTTACATCTTTTTTAACCAAAATGTAAACCCAGAAGAGGAACGAAGGAAAGAAAGGGAAGTCAGCATGATGGTGCATGACATCAATTAGTCTTTAAAGATGGCGGCTGGCTCGATGTCCACTGAGATATTTGAAGGTTTCAAATTAAGATATCACATTGACAGAAAGATAAATAGGTAAACACGGATACATAGATAGATAAACATTATTCCATAAACTGAAATGCGCATTAATAGTATACGAAAGTAATACGCAATATAATTCAATTACTCCTGGATACCGTTTTCCACTATTTCCATATAGTTTTTCATATCTATTGAAGGAAATAATAATCTCAACAATTAACAGTTAAAATAGATTACACCAATTAGCATGATTCATTGTACGAAAACATAAAACCTAATTTATTCTGAAACTAAAAAGACTTTAGGAGGAAAGAAAAAGCTGCAATATATATCTATCTAATAAAAGGAGGCCATAAAATGCCAAAAGTTAGAAAGTTAATGCTATATTTCAAAGAACAACTGTCTCCCTCTATATGAATGAAGTAAGAATTATAGGAAAATGGTATTTATACCAAGAGTTCCAGAGGTCACCCATTAAATCACTCCAGCTGATAGCTTCTTAGTCTTCTTAATCGCTGGTTGAAGGAAGATTTTATCTATAATAGCAGAGTCCCAAGCTCGTTTTGAGAGAGGTTCACCATATTTCTTTGTTCAATCAGTGCTGATTCTACCATCTAGCTTTTGAACCATCAATTGCTGCTATAAATTATACATGACAAATTACAGTTTATTCTGTGATTATGGTTATTTATGTGGTTAAAAATAGCTGAGCTCTGTTGGCCATATCTAACTAACCATTGGTGTCGTATTAGTCTGGGGGAGTGATTTACTTGTAAAACCGGTGTAGAATTCATCATAGTTAAGGCAAAAGATTTTGTATAATCCTGTGTCTTTGGGGATTGGCTTTTGTTGGACATTAACCAGGGATTTGGCTTGGGTATCTGGGAAGGTAAAAGTAAAAGGGTTAGTTTCCAAGAGTCTGTGTCAATGTCTTAACCTTGTACAGGTGTGGAATTTTGATTTTATCGTTGGGCATCTCTCTAGTCTTGTTTTGAGGGGGACAGAAGAAGATTATGTTAGCTTTATGGATTGCTTTCTCAATTATATGGTCAGGGTATAAATATCAATTTGGTGTCATTCTCACTTCATTCATACACTTGTCTCTGAAATACAGCATTAACCTTTTACCTTTGGCCGTTTTTAAGGAGTCCTTTTATCAGATGGAATTCTGTTTTAATAGAAAATATTTCACAGTCATACATAAAGTCATTCCCTGATTAATAAAATTAATAACTTTAAAATTGTTGTGGATATGACCATACAACTTTCACTCTGTTGAGCAATTACTAAAGTTCCATTTGTTTGCCTACAGATGCCACTGTGGTCACTTTATCTGCCAGCTGAGTCAAGAATAGCAGAAATGGTGTCATTACAGGGTTATTGGACCTTTTTTCTTTACTGAATCCACCAAATCAGCAATTGTTTATCTGCACATGCTGGAGCATTATGCTGCACCTAAATTAGAAGAGTTTCAGCCATGGGTACTGCTTCAGCAAGATGTGGCGCCTCCACATTGGGGGTTTGTTCGTAACTTTCAGAATGCAACCTTCCCCAACCGCTGGCTTAGGAGAGATGGCCCAACAGAATGGCCACCACGTTCACCAGACATTACCCCTCTTGTTTTTTCTTATGGAGTTATATCAAAGATAAAGTGTACAGTACACCAGTACATAATGTTGAGACCTTAAAAGCATGGATAACAGCAGCTCTAGCAACGGTAACCATGGAGATGTTGGTGAGTACCTGGCGTGAGATAGAATTTCACTTTGACGTAATCTGGGCAACAAAGGGGCCACATGTTGAAATTTATTAGTAAAGTAAAAAAAAAAAAAATCTTTAGTCATTGTTGAAATTGAAGAAAACCTCTACCTAACATGGTTTGTGTGTAATAAAGGTCTGATATCCAGGAAAGACTTTATGGACACCCTGTATATATATATAGTATTTACTATATAGTTTCTTATATGTAAATAATTTTATATATATATATATATATAATATATATATATATATATATATGATATATATATATATATGATATTATATTATATATATATAATATAGTATATATATATCTATGTAATATATATAATAATATATATATATAATATATATAATTATATGTAATATATATATTATAATATCTAATATATAGTATAATATATATATATGTACAATATTATAATATAATATCATATATTATATAAATTATATATTATATTATATCATATATATATAAATTGATATTATATATATATATACATACATACATGAAGGAAAAACCAATACCTAGCCAATAAATCATATATCAACTCCCTAAAATATGTGGTAAAAATAAACATAAAGCCATGATTCATTCGAAAAAATATAAATAAAGTCAGAGTTCTACATATATGATAAAAAAAATAAAATTTAATAATACTCTGGCAATCACATGGCGCATAGATAATATTCTAATAAAGTTTCCATTCTATGACAATAACTGAAACAAAAACAAATAATCTTATCTTTAACATTAATTCCATGAATATTTAAAAATGCATTGCCCTTCATACGTATCATAAGCCTTCTCAATTATTTGTATACCATTACATGATAGTTTCGAGAAAATCCACTGAAATGACGTCTGAAAAATGACTGTAAAAATGCCATGTTACTTAGTGTGTGCATGAGGGGTACAAGAATTGGAACGGTGTCATGACCGTAAACTCATTCAATAATTTGATATAAAGCTGAAAAGCTTGCTTATCTTGAATACGCACGCTATATAGAATGACTCTCGCTAACATCAATTACAATACATTAAACTGGAAAATACTTTTATGATACATTACAGTTCTACTTCAGGATATTAAATGATTCTATATCCAAAGGGTAAGTCGCTTCACTGACCGAATATAAAAGTGAAGTTTTCCTAAAAACAGTTTAAACACAATCACCTTTTGATTAAAATTATAAGAACAATAGAGGATTAATATAAACTCGTGGTTAAGATGAAAACTAATAAACTGCAAAACACTTCATCGTGAAAGTAATCAAAAATACAATTTAATCATTCTTCTAAATAATACAACTCGAAATAGGCGCGTTATTGTAAGATACTTTTAACGTAGCGTAGCACTAATTACACAGAACATAGTTTCAATTTATTTGAAAAAAATGCGAAACTACTGCAATTAGCAACATTATTAATATATTACCTTCCGGTACAGTAAATCAATAACAAATTTCATCAAATGGCTTCCTCGTTTAACGTTCATTTTCTCTTTAAACGACCATGCGCTCAAATTGGACGTATGCAAATTTAAATACAGCAAGCTGATGAAAGCTGGACCAATTAAATCCGTTGCCTACGGTTAGGGCCTGTAATAGCACTCATGAATATTATATACGAACAGATCATCCGTTTAACAATAACTGATGACCAACTGATGAATTTTATAGTTTTAACCAATGCCGTTTTAGATGGCTCTCATTCTTCTGAACCTTTATTATATAATATAATATAATATAATATACATAACATATAATATATATATATATATATATATATATATATATATATATATATATATCATTCAAGCTACAAACCACTGTCCAACGGACAGGCACGAAATGAGGATCGACATTGACGTTACCGATTCGGCTAACAGTGAGGCTATAAGTTTATATCGATTCTGATCTTACAAATCACCGTCGAACTCGGTTTTTTCGTAATTAGAATCGATATGAAACCCCCTCTACGTTGGTCGCACGTAGCCACATTATGAAAATATATCAATTCCGAGGTAGAGCGAATTAGATATTAAAGGACATTTGTAGCTCGAATGATATATATGTGATAATTATTCATAATATGGCTTCGTGCGTCAAACATTCGAATTGGCTAACATGGTAGAGGGGGTTTCATATCGATTCTAATTACAAAAAAACCAAGTTCGAAGGTGATTTGTAAGGTCACAATCGATATAAACTTATAGCCTCACTATTAGCCGAATCAGTAACGTCAATGTCGGTCCTGATTTCGTGCCTGTCCGTTGGACAGTGGTTCGATCCCATGAGGGGACAAAATTATTATCAACTAAAAAATCCCCTTCGGTACATATATGAAAACATATCAATTCCGAGGTAGAGATTAAAGGACATTTGTAGCTCGAATGATATATATGAATCATGGTGATGTGATAATTATTCATATATATATATATATATATATATATATATATATATATATATATATATGAATAACTTGATCACGAAGTATATAAAACGTGATGCTATGCATAAATAAAGGTTTTTTGCCACAAAGGAAAAAATTGAAAAAGCGAGATAGCCAAGTACTTTCGGTCCTGTTCGGACTCTTTACTGAGTAAAGGGCCCGAATAGGACCGAAAGTACTTGGCTATCTCGCTTTTTCATCTTTTTCCTTCGAGGCAAAAACCTTTATTTATATATATATATATATATATATATATATATATATATATATATATATATATACTGTGCTTCATATCCATTTTTAAGAAGAGCTACTCCTGGCCTGAAAATGCCCTGCCCTCAGAACTATATACATTCCCCCTTAACTATACAACCTTCTCTGAAAAAAGGAAACTTATCAAACAATTAACTGATGATTTCCGTATAACGTCACAAAAATAATGGTTACTGACGCTGAGAATCCTACCTACGACGCTTTGTTTAACTATATTTTTTTCTGTGTAATAGTCAACAGAAGGGCTTTAAATTTCACGTTCAAATTAACCGTCGTCCAGACTAAGGAGGGACACCTTCCCTGACCCTCGCTCCTATATAGGAAGGAATGCAGATTGAGGGCACGCTGGTCAAAGCTGCTCGATCCTCCTTTATATTACCGTCATTTCAGACGAAAAAGGAAACCCTAGAATTGAACTACTTCCCTAAGAATTTAAATTAGCCATAGCTTTCTTACTTTTACATCTTTCTCCTTACGGCAACTCCGCTACAAATTCCGTCGGCCTTAGAGTATACAAAAGATAGCTCTCTCTATCCCTTATTCCATCCACAGGTACAAAACGGAGAAGGGGCTGGCATTCTGCTTCGGCTTAGTGGGAAGACAACAGAATCCGCTGCCCAGCCACGTAAAATAGGGAGAACGATTTCGAGGAATGCAAACCTCCCTGCCTTGTTAAGACTGTCAGTGATGACGAGGACGGCTGTTTATACAGCCTGTAAATGAACAAAATCCCGACAGCGTGAAGAGAGAGATTCGATTATCCAAATATCGAATGAACGTAGACAGATTTTTTTTTATCTTTGGCCTCGAGGTCTAATACTTATTTCTTGTTAGCCGTCCGACCTGTGCAAATGTTTATTATTTTCAGTAATTGCTCATAATTACTCTAAAAGCATTTATACAGCTCAATTGATAACCACAAGTTTTGATGAATATTAAATCGGTAAAAATTAACCATTATTATTATTACTTTTCACAGTCTCCATTAATGTGCGCGAAAAATTACATTTCCTAATAATAACATAAATCATTATAAATAGAATAAACATTTTGACAACCTGGGAATATGTGAATTAATAAGTTCAATCTCTCTCTCTCTCTCTCTCTCTCTCTCTCTCTCTCTCTCTCTCTCTCTCTCTCCATCGTCTCCTCTCTCTCTCTCTCTCTCTCTCTCTCTCTCTCTCCAAACAGTTCTTGGATAATAGAGGAACCTGTTCTAACGTGAGACGTATGATCTGAAGCAAGGTCGAGTTGGAAAAGTTGGTCAGCTAAGTAGGAAGACATGAGAATAAATTGTGGAAAAGCACAGAGCAGACAGCAATGAAGCGGGGACCGAAAGAACTTGACAATGAACGGAGGAGGGAAACTGAAAAATCCACTGTAATCAAAGCTAAGAAATAAAATTCGTGGAATACAAACATTTAGAAACAAATGAGTTGAAAAGCAAAAGATTAAAATTACAGTGCGATTTTAACTGAACAAAACTGCATTCCCAAAAAGTTGCCCTCATTCATTCATTTTTTAATGGGCTTCTAGAAAACGCTGAGAGCGTTGGCTAGACGAAATAATCAATCGACTATTTCTTTATTTTCAACCTTAATTTTCACAAGGCAATTAGATATTATACGTTACACCCAATCCAGTTCATTTTCATCATGCATTCCGTGACGAGTCATTCTGTAACCCATTAAAGTAATACATTTCAACAAAGTCAACAGAGCGCCACCTCTTTCCACATCACAATGGCGATAGAAACTGTATAATATTCGATGCATAAAGAATAGGAAGTGACAAAGGAGTCTTTACAGAGGAATCTTCGCAAACCAAATATGAAAACGTTTGATTGCATTCTGAAAAGATTTCCAGATGAACCGTAAGCGACAATGGAGTGTTTCTCTCAATCAAATGGCACTAAAGGAAGCAAATATAAAATGAACTTCGATCGATATTCAAATTATTCATCTACGACATGCTACACTGCATCAAACGGCATTCTCTCATGCGCGTCATCATAGTTGTCTAGTACGGAAAGATGGACACACACGCACAAGCACGCACACACACACACACACACACACACACACAGAGAGAGAGAGAGAGAGAGAGAGAGATGGTAACGACCCCATTCTAGTCACCTCAGCCATCTAACAACCAGGCAGAGAATTCAATGTTTAGGTCTAACGAAGAGGCAATGACTTTTTCAGGAAAATATACAAACCACTCTCTCCTCTACATGGAGAGAGAGAGAGAGAGAGAGAGAGAGAGAGAGAGAGAGAGAGAGAGAGAGAGAGAGATCGTTAAACAATTTGAACGTCACCGAGTTCATGGTGAAGCCCAACTCGAAACCTGTGCAGCATCATAGTTGGTTACGATGAAATCTTATTACAGGTCGGATGACGAGAGCTCAAAATACTCATAATCATGGCATATGATAGAATCGGTTGTACTAAACAAACGATCCTGATCTTCATCCGTCTTCATCTGAAGCCAAAAAATACTTTTAAATCAAATTACTGAATTTGGCGATGTGAGCTTTGACCACCAAAAGAGGTTGGAACTTTATATATGGCTCTTTCACTGCATACCAAAGTAAGCCTTCATATCTATGAGAGATCCTTAGTATGAAAGGCTAACCGATAAAACAAGATGTTTTAAACTGACTCATTTCTATGAATTTGCACATCATACTGTAAATATTATCAACTGAAGAGACATAAATACTTTCCCTTCGTAACGCAAAGTCTATGATGAAAATGCCAGATGCTGTAAACTCTCCGTGTAAAAAAAAAAAAAAAAAAAAAAAAATATATTCACATTTCACACCTTATGCTCGGTTGCCCTAACTTCACTCATTTCACCCGTACAGCATATCTCCAGAATAGCAGGGGCTATAAACACTAAGCAATACCACGCTCAGAAACACTTGTGACTCCTGCACACAAGAATAATTAGATTGGATGATTGCGGACTGACAAACATGTACTACCTAGCGTAAATGATGGAAAAACGAAGGTATAACAGTATCTCGTTCCTCCTCATGTTATGAGCATTCTTGCTGGGTATAAATGGGGGACAATAAGTGACAATTATACAAAATTAATCCTTATAATGGATCAAATGGATATCAGTGTAGAAAGCGTCAAAGAAACTGAACGAAGCTGTATTCATGGTAACATGGATTTTATAAATAATAATAATTATATTATATATATATATATATATATATATATATATATATTATATATATATATATATATATATATGTGTATGTGTGTGTGTGTGTGTGTGTGTGTGTGTGCAGGCACGCGCATTAAGCTACAAATCTCCTTTAATATCCAATTCGCTCTACCTCGGAATTAATATATTTTACTATATGTTAACCGAAGAGGAATTTTTTAGTTGATGATAAATTTGTCCCGTCGTGGATTCGAACCAGCGCACAGAGGAGAAATCAGAACTTCAATGAAGTTACCGACTTGGCCTTTCATTTCTAAATATCAAATTCCTCCCGAATGACTGTATATGAACTTATTAAACGAGGCACAAAAAATAAATAAATAAAAAATCAAGGGCGAACAGGAACTACCACCATCATTAAGCAAAAGTGCTTTTGCATACATCACAGTTTTTAAAAGACTATTATTTTTAAAAAATTAACATAAAGTAAAATGCCTAACACGAAAAAATGGTGATATATACTGTAAGTCTGACCCAAATGATAATACTGAACACCTGCCGGAACAAGCTACAAAACACCTGTGTAACAGAATGCGGAACCCGAACCGTCCACTTCCTATTACACCTATTTAATAAAGAGATGTTATCTCCTAAGTTACTTTCACCAAATGGAGAACAAGAAGGGAATGTAATAATGACCTACAATTTGACTAAATGGTTTACAACAACAATTATAAGCAAGGGAGGACAACCAACTGTAGTCCCAAAACAGCAGATACTTATTCATATGATATAGCCATCAGCTCAAAACTAAATACTAGAAAAATAAAGGAGTACAATACTTGCCATGCAGATAAGCAAACTTACATTCAACTTTCGGTTACTCAAACTTTAATCCTAAAATATTTCTTTATTACTTGATAAAAGCAGAGTCTTCTTATCTTCCAAAAATTCTTGCTCACCCATTGCTTTACTCTAGGAAAGAGTAACACCAAGTCATTACGCTGAACAGTTTCCATCATTTCTCACGTATAAAAGCGCCATTCTGCAGCAATGCCAGCCATGCTTCATATTTTCTTCTTCTTTCCCACCGTTGGTATCCCTACATTAAGGGGTCGGTTGCCTGATGCGCCTTCTCCACTGCCTTCTATCAAAGGCATCATCCTTCACCAAACCTCTTCTCTCCATATCTTCTTTCACTCAATCTCGCCATCTAATTCTCTGTCTCCCTCTCGATCTTCTTCCTCTTAACAGGTTCCTCCCTAGCCTTCACCACTCACTCTTTCTAAAAGCCAAAAACGAGGTACAGTGGATTGTAGTGGCCCTGACCCTTGTGAGGACTTCAGATTGAAAACTATCATCAAAATAACAAGTCTTATCGTTTTAACCAATTCAGTAATAATCTAACAGTAATGGTGTAATCACTAGCAACCTACTGGATTCTCGGGCCTCATCCCGCTTTGTAGCAGCCCATACCAGCCTGTTAGTTTGTTGCAAGCTTCAAATAATATGGTAATGAAATCTGGTTGTCACAGCTGGTCATCCACCCAACCAGTGATCAAACCCAACGTTGCTTAATTAACCGGTGAAAATGTCATCAGGGAACAACTAAGCTGATCTTTATATCTAAAGGATCAAAGGTTAACTTTAACATAGTCAATGTGATGATTCTCTAGTTATTGAGAGAGACTCCTCATAGCTGGCAAGTCAAAATAACATTGAAATTACTTCACAATTATGAATAAAAAACAAATCTTGAAATTCCACTGTCCCAACAAAAATCCATTTTGAATAATGAGCGCTGAGAATGGGAAAAGAGATGGTCCAGAAACATCAGCCAAACAAAGCAAAATGAACAAAACTATTGTCCTTCCCACCATGCTCGCTGCTGCTCATATGAGTTGATTACACACACACACACATGCATATACATACATACATACACACACACACACACACACACACACACACACACACACATATATATATATATATATATTTATATATATATATATATATATATATACAAATCAAAAAAAGTGTATGGGAAACGGACGAAGCCCTTTATATTCACACCGATCATTTTACTGAGAAATAACAAACCCTTAATTACACTGAAAGGAACAGACGTTATGGACAGCGAGTAAAATCCACGGATGAGGTCAAAATCAACAGATTTTTTATGGGTATTAGGAAGGCAGGAGGAGGGAATAAAAACAGAGTAGTGGGGATGACAAAATGAGAGATTTAGAGACGTGAAGAAAAATAAGGATCATGTTGAGGCATACAAGGGGCTGGCAGAGAAATTAACACAAAAATATAAGGAAAAAATGAGGCAAATCACGAAAACAGGCAAAAATGAGCAAGCACTTCGGAGAGAAAAAGTTCTTTAATGACGTGTATGCAGAGGAAACACTAATGAGCAAATAGGCCTCAGAATAAAATATGCAAACTGCAAATGCTGTATAAAGAGAATGCAGTCCTGAGTCAATGGACAGAGTGTATTAAAAAAAAAAAAAAAAAAAAAAAAAAAAAAAAAAAAGCTGCCTGACAGATGCCAATATGAAAGATGTTAATGTAAATTTGAGAATGATTGTGGAAATGAGAACTGAGGATGTTTGAAGAGGAAGAATAATAAAGAATTTAGACCAAACGCCGAGGACTGGGACCGATGAGGACAATCATCGCTGAAACGGAAATTGACAACAAAAAGTGAAAGGTGTAACAGGAGGAAAACCACGCAGTTGCGCTATGATTTAACTGTTAAGAGACGGTGAGAGTAAGATGAAAGAAAGAGAATATGAACGGAGGTGTAATAAAAGGAAAGGAGTTGCTGTTGGGAGCCGAAGGAATGCGGCAAAGAACCTCAAGTAATGCCTACAGCGATACGCATGAGGTGGACTGACGGTGCTAGCCCCCAAAGGGAGTTGAGATGTATGTACAATTAAAAGCTTGAAAAATGCCATGTCACAAGCAATAAATTGGATTACGAATGAGATATTCGTACTGTGGAATGGCACAGGAAATGGGACTGTGTGACTAACATGGGCGTGTAAGGGATAAGCCAAAAGTTCCAAGGGATGGGAGAGAGACAAGGGTGTTTTTTAGGAGTAAACACTTGGGAAGGATTCGACTGAGAAGGTATGACAGGACACAGAAAACTGATAGGGAATGAACGAGGAAGGTTTAGCCAACTATTTGTTATATATAATTGATATGTGAGAAGTCTCAAAAGGAAACAGGAATACATGGCATCCAAGAACAGAATCATTTACAGAGGTTGTTAGGAGACTACGGAGTGGTAAAGAATGTACTGAGAGTAATTTAAAGTTTCTATGGTGAAAGCGAAGCATTTTTTGAAAAGCAGATAGGAGGGTGGAGCAGGGGATCCTGGGCACTAATTATATGTATATGAAATTGTTCAGTCCCTAGAGCATAGTGTGCTAGAGCAATGGCCTGGCCCTTGCCTTTGTCGCTCATGAACAGCCTTTATTAAACATTTAATAACCTTTAAAGGCGACCAAGGTGTTGATGCATTACATTTCCAGGGTCATCTAATATACTAGGCGAAAAGTTTTGAGATAGGGGCATAATGATGAGAAACTACAAAGACTATTAATAAATTAATTTGAAACTGTTTGTATGAAAAGGAAAGCTGAAATCAGGGTTGGGGTCAATTATGAATTGAATTGATGTTAAAATTGCGTGAACTGGAATTGATTTGGAATTATAAAAAGAAATTTTGAAATAATTGGAATTGATACCAAATTAATAGGAATGGAATTGGAATTTATTCCCAAAAATTATAATAAATCGACATGAATAGATGCTAAAATGCAGTGAATTGATATGAATTAATGCTAAAATGCAGTGAATTGATATGAATTGATGCTAAAATGCTGCGAATTGATATGAATTGATCGATACATCCTTATAATGTAGTATAACAAATCTTGCGTGTTATAAACTGGACCTTTACACACCATCTGATTAAGGCTAAATAACAGAAATTAAACCTCGGATTATTGAAGATTACATGTTATGAATAGATATATCTCTATAGAGATAGAATAAGGTTATAAAGAACAGAACATGAATTATGGGCTATTATAAAAATATCCAGTTTTCCAACTCTACTGTTTTGAGTCACACCTTTACCGGTACTGTATCCACAGAACAGACTAAGTCTTGTCCTGCCGTACTTGCCCTTTCCTTTAGTCTTGTCCTGCCGTACTTGCCCTTTCCTTTAGTCTTGTCCTGCCGTACTTGCCCTTTCCTTTAGTCTTGTCCTGCCGTACTTGCCCTTTCCTTTAGTCTTGTCCTGCCATACTTGCCCTTTCCTTTAGTCTTGTCTTGCCGTACTTGCCCTTTCCTTTAGTCTTGTCCTGCCGTACTTGCCCTTTCCTTTAGTCTTGTCCTACCGTACTTGCCATTTCCTTGAGTCTTGTCCTGCCGTACTTGCCCTTTCCTTGAGTCTTGTCCTGCCGTACTTGCCCTTTCCTTTAGTCTTGTCCTGCCGTACTTGCCCATTCCTTGAGTCTTGTCCTACCGTACTTGCCCTTTCCTGTCAGCTATGGGGTTTGGCAACCATATTCATGTAATCATAAGCTAGACATCTTACGCACCATTTCAATCTTGAACGTGTTATGAATAGATATACCTTTATAGAGATAGGCTTAAGCTATTAAGAACAGAACATAAAAATTATAGGCTAGTATCAAAACAAAGGTTATTGTGTAATTAAAATGATTGAGTTTTCCAACTCTACTGTTCTGAGTCATACCCGTATCGGGTATCGGTCCTGTACGCACAGTGCGGATCTAGTCTTGTCCTGACATCCTTTCCCTATCCTGTTAGCTACTATGGTGTTTGGCAACCATATTCATATGATCATATGCTGAACCTGATACACACCATCTCATTCAGGCAAACTGACAGGAATTATACTTGTCAATCTTTTTGTTTATATAAAAAAATGGAATTTTGTTTATTAGATGTCAACTTTTTGGTTATAGAAAATATGAATTTATTACAAAGTTGTGCAATGAGATTTTGTAGCATTTTTTTTTTACCACAGTCACAATTTGGAGTACCTGAGTTGATAAGATAGGCCTATAATATGGAGTCACATTTTTCTAAGGCAAAATTTTGAGAAGCCAATTTTTCATTAATTGAAAATGTAAGCTCTATGTTTATGTTCTATAAGTTTTTGCGGCTGATGAATGTTGATACTTGATGCAGATGTGAGTAGCTTACCCCAGGTTAGTAAAGTTTAAGTTTCGCCCTCATATGAAATATCAATTATATATATAATGAATTGTAATTGAGTTGGGAATTGAAACCCTCATAATTTGAACTGAATTGGAATTGAACATTTATTTTTTAAAATGATTTGGAAATGAACTGGATTTGATAAATTCACAATTTTCGTTGAATTCGAATTGATTTGAATTGATAAAAATGAATTAACCCCAACCTGCCAAGAATACTCGTAGGTGACGCAAGGAAAGAATCAGGGTGTCTGAAAAAGATTTGTTAACAGGGTGTGTGAAAAAGATTTATCAGGGTGTGAAAAAGATTTGTTAAGAGAAATAGGAGAAATAGAAAATTCTAGAGCAGCTGTAGAAAGCTGTTAGCAAAAGACGTGGAGTTTCTACGGAAGCTTATAGGCCATGAACATCCCCTTCTATTGCTACCATCGCTAATGGAACCTGGGGCTCAGCCTTTTGTCCAATTGATAATACAGCCTGGGTAGGAAATATGGAAACTCGCAGAAATTGCGAAAATGGTAATTGCAATAAAAAAAAAATGATCACAGGTTGTGGAGAGGAAAAATACGAGTGGAGATTTTGAAAAATATGCGCATATTTCAATATCTAGTCATCGAGTTTGAATGTAAAGTAAGAGATGAATGGAGAAGTATGAAGCAGCTACTGTTAAGGGAATTTTCCGTATGTGTGTTCATCAACAATTCAGCAGGAAACAGCCTAATATTGAAAAATCAATAATATATATATATATATATATATATATATATATATATATATATATGAAAAACTTGATCACGAAGTATATAAAACGTGAAGCTATGTATAAATAAAGGTTTTTTGCCACGAAGGAAAAAATGAACAAGCGAGATAGCCAAGTACTTTCGGTCCTGTTCGGACCCTTTATATATATATATATATATATATATATATATATATATATATATATATATATATATATATATATATAGATAGATAGATAGATATATAGATAGATATATAGATAGATAGATAGATAGATAGATAGATAGATAGATAGATAGATAGATAGATAGATAGTAATACATATAAATAAATATACACATAGTATTTCAATTGGGAAATAGAAAGAAGCAAAAGAACGGAATTTCCAATTGGTAAGCAAGAAAATCGCCATTTTCCATCAATCACTTATTGCATGAAGATATCAATTATTTCCGAGTATTTTGCAGGCAACATGCCATTTTGGTCCTATGTTGCTATGACGGCCGTTTTAATAGTCATAAATCATAACAAACCAATAAGCAGAAACCAATCAACATAAAACAAACGTGACTGATAAAAACGATAGGCAACAACATTTCAAACTTTTTCACAAATATCTGAGATGTGGTTATTAAATGATATCGAAATTCTGTAGATTGAGTCCAAATTTAACCTACAGATAGGCACAAGTTATTAGAGAACTAACTCTCTCTCTCTCTCTCTCTCTCTCTCTCTCTCTCTCTCTCTCTCTCTCTCTCATGGTAATAACAATTCCACAACCTAAATTCAGATTCTCCAACTTTCCGCTATGCTTGCTTCGGGCCGGGCTGCCTTTAGATTTCGTCAAGGTAATTCTCGTAATATACCTGGAAGGAATGACTTGATTAAAGATCTGTTTACATATTCACGAGAAATGTTTTTACTGTGGAGGCAAAATGGTAGCCCGAGGGAAGGGCACTGCATTACTAATGAGACAGGCGAGAGCGCAGTTCAAACTTGTTCTTAAACACTGCAGATAAATGAAAAACAACAAAGAGCAGATGCAATGTCTAGAAACTTAGAATCCGGTGATTATCCTCGTCTTTCGAAAGATATCCAGTTCCTTAAATCCCAAAACTAAAAAGCTATTACAGAGAGTAGGGGAAGCAGTCGGAGACGAGGCTATCGCAAGTATGTGGGGCGATCACTTCAACAATATCCTGAATTGGATAAACGATCAAGATTCCCGAAGGGATGTAGATAACCTCCTTACTTATAACTTTCAATTTCATTTTGCAGATCGTATTACGCCAGGTAACATCAGCGATGCTATAAACAGCCTACCTAATAATAAATCGCCCGGCTGTGATGGTCTTCCCGCAGAGGCTTTCAAATTCTGCCATCCGATAATTTACATTTTGCTAGCTGCCCTATTCAATGCGTGCATAATTCACCAGTTTCTTCCAGACTCCCTACTCTTAGTTCACTTGATACCATTAATCAAAAACAAGCTAAAGGATGCACCTAACCCTGGCAACTAGCGGCCGATTGCAATCACAACGATCGCGTCGAAGATACTTGAGTCGGTTCTTCAAGTGAGACTTCGCCCTTCCTACACACATCTGACAACCAGTTCGGATTTAAAGCAAACCACGTAACCAACAACTGCATCTACATACTAAAAGAATTGCTGAACTACTACCTATCATCAGCCTCTCCTATTTTCCTTTCTTTTGTGGATGTGAGAAAAGCGTTTGACAGAAAAACTACCTGAAGATCTTCCTGAAGCTGCAAAAAAGGGGCACACCACTATATTTAATTGGCATTTTATATTGCTGGTTCTCCACACAGCAATTCTGTGTCAAATGGGATAACGTATTATCGCACACCTTCGGCTCCCTAAACGGGCTTCGGCAAGGGGCCAGTCTCTCCCCATACTTGTTTCATACGTACACAGATGCCTTGAATGTCAAATTGAACTCACTCCCAATCGGGTGCACTGTCAATGAAACAACTATAAACACCACTGTTACGCCGATGATATGGTTCTGGTTTCCCCATCAGTGCAAGGTCTCCAACTCATCGGCACTTGCCGCCAATATGCAGAGGAATTTGATATCCTATACAACGAAACCAAGACCCAGTGCATGTCGCTGCTCCCGAGATCGCTTAAGCATATGCAGAACCACAAATTTTCCTCCGAAATCATCGGCTGGAATTCGTGCACGAATTTCCGTATTTAGGTCACATTATCACTGACGACCTAAAAGATACGGCAGACATAGAACAGAGGCATCGTATCTATGTGCAACTGGCAACATGATTGCAAGGAGATTTGCTTTCTATCACCGAGACGTGATACTGCTGCTTTTCCACTCGTATTGCTACAGTATTTATGGGTGTTCCCTCTGGACGAACTGTACCCGAGAGACCATGAGAAGTATCACTGTTGTGCACAGTGACATTTTAAGACGCCTCTCAAACACTCCCCGCTACCTCCGCCACACAGATGTTCACAGAAAACCGCCTGGACAACTTAAAAATCATTACAAGATGAACAATGTCCAGTCCGATAACACGTGTGAGAAACAGCAGCAATTCGCTCAAACAAAGCGTCCTACGGAGTGAAGCAAGAAGATCTAAATTGTGGGAAAGATGGGAAAATGAGGCCTTTGTTCCCTAAAGGACTTAATCTCTGTATTGGCAAGGTGCCATCTGCAGAATCTGTCATTATTATTATATTTATTGCTGATATTTTACTTTTTCATTGTTACTGTGAATGCTATCAAGTTAAAGTTTTTCGACACTCAATTTCCGTATTTAGCCCTCTGCACCTGACTTCTGTAACCACTTAAGGTCTCTAGCTGAAATTTAAGTTATATTATCTGTGCACTAACTATTATAACTCTCAATACATTTTTTTCTCTAATATTATTACTGTTATTACCAGTTTTATGATTACTATCTTTTATACTACCTCAGCTATTGTGTGGATAGTGCTGTTTATTCATTTTTTTATCATGTTGTCTCATGTATCTAGATTGTGTATGTTACTGTCTGTATTTTGTATATTCCATGTATATGGCCCTCAGCTGATAAGAAATTTTTTATTATTATTATTATTATTGAAAAAGAAACCCACAAAATCACTTTGTAACTTGTTTACTTCTAAGTATTTACATTTAGTTTTACTACACACTCGAGTACTTTCAGGCCCTATCTGTGGCCCATTTTCAAGAGATGTTTGGGATGTTAGCCTAGGTCAAGGCCCAGCAGTCTTCTGGAACTTCTTCTCGTTGAGCTGTCATTTATGTGATGGCTGTTCTGGTTTCCTTGAGAGTTGCCAATCCCCTCTTGTCGCTCTGATATCCTGAGCTGATGGTCAATGGGATTAATCCTTGAGGTAATCGGCTTATTGAAAGAAGCTAAGATTGACCCTGCTGACCTGGAGATTAGGTTTCCTGCCCAACAGACTTTTGGTGACCACATCCTTACCTCAAGGATTAATCCCATTGACCATCAGCTCAGGATATCAGAGCGACAAGAGGGAATTGGCAACTCTCAAGGAAACCAGAACAGCCATCACATAAATGACAGCTCAACGAGAAGAAGTTCCAGAAGACTGCTGGGCCTTGACCCAGGCTAACATCCCAAACATCTCTTGAAAATGGGCCACAGATAGGGCCTGAAAGTACTCGAGTGTGAATAAAACTAAATGTAAATACTTAAAAGTAAACAAGTTACAAAGTGATTTAGTGGGTTTCTTTTTCAATCTTCAGAAGAAAACTGAAAGAAGTTTTTGTTTGTTGATTATTATTATTATTATTATTATTATTATTATTACTAAGATTTTCAACATTCCTTTTCAAATATTGCAAAATAAAAATCCACATAACATCTTTGTTTCGTTTCACACCAAAATTTGTATTCTTTTCGTAATGGAAATGCACATTTTCTCTCTCTCTCTCTCTCTCTCTCTCTCTCTCTCTCTCTCTCTCTCTCTCTCTCTCTCTCTCTCTCTCTTTTCCAGGTTATAAAAGTACATCTCAGGTCTACAAATTTTTTTTTTTCCAAAATTAAGAGAAAAGAGCAAAACAAGTAACGCTTGGAAGTTTGCTTTGGTGGTGGTGGTGGTGGTGGTGGTGGTGGTGGTGGTGGTGGTGGTGGTGGTGGTGGTGGTGGTGGTGGTGGTGGGGGGGGGGGGGGGGGGGGGGGGGGGGGGTTGTTCTCGAAATATTGCTAGAAAAACACCTAAAGCGCCGTTTTCTTTCAAGAACTCCAGATACAATTATCAAGAAAGAGTAAGCAACGTCGAACAATATGTAAATTAACACATGCAGAGAACACAGACTAATTAAGAACTCATTTACATGCAGCTGGAAACAAAGGAATTGTTCAGTGTTCACTGGCTCCATTTTGCCTTATCATCCAAAGAAAGATGAAAGAAAATATCTTGCATTTTACCAGACCAGAATTTATCCGTTTGCCCCCGTGTAATAAGAGAAGGGATCTTCTGGACAGAGCTGAAATTCTATTTCATTGTTTTACAACTAAAAAAATTTTTTCTGTCATATTATAGAATGACTATGCATAGACTTTTTTTTTTACCACTAAAGAATTCTAACTTTTATAGAAGAAAGACTCCGTGCCTCATCAGCTACTGATTATTTCTTTGAAGAGATCCAGTCTAGTATCTTATTTTACATCACAAAATTACTTAGAACATTTCAAAATATTAAAATCAGACACACTTGGTTAGCAACCGTTTATTAATTTCCTTTTCTTTTTAACGACAAAATGCAATAAGTAAATCGTTTTAGGTTACTGTTAAAACGAAGAACTGATGAAAGCAAAGTAAACAGTAGTCTGTCCTGATCAAAAGAATTAAGCGACATTTCCATAAAAGTATTTCAGCTACACAAGGTCAAATTGGCTTATTTTAGCATTAAAAGTGGAAAACTTAAGTATACCTTAGTTTTACTAGACCACTGAGATGATTAACAGCTCTCCTAGGGCTGGCCAGAAGGATTAGTTATCTTTAGGTGGCTAGGAACTAATTGGTTACCTAGCAACGGGACCTACAGCTTATTGTGGGATCCGAACCACATTATATCGAGAAATGAATTTCTATCACCAGAAATAAATTCCTCTGGTTCCGCGTTGGCCGAGCCGAGAATTGAACTTAGGACCATCGGATTGGTAGCCGAGCGCGAAATCCACTCTCCAACGAGAAACATTAAAAGTGGAACATCCTACGGTTTCCAACGAAGGGAAATTACAAATACGATGTTGCTCAAATCTCAAACAATAGAATGTACAAGTATATCCTGTCACCCTTTGAGTCTTCACTGGTAAACTAAACTCATTTCGGGAACTGACAAGTGCTGAGTGATCGATCACCTTTTCAGGCTTTCAAGTTCCCAAAAACAAGTTTGAAAATGTCGCCCTTTCACTTTCTTAAACCTGCCAGATGAGGTCACAGAAAATGTAAATGTTCACCGATTCATTTTAGCAATAGCAATTCCAACTGCAGCCAAAAAAGAGCAATTGGGCCTTGAATTTTTTTCTTTTCTTCTTTTTACCGATTTTTTTTTTTTTACTGCCGATATCTCCATATGGCGACGATAACAAACCGCTACTACAGTGAATTGTAAAATATCTTAACAAATGCAAGCTCACTGTTGAGCTATTTCACTACTGATCATCGTTTTTTTTTCGGAATTTGGGCTTGGGTCATACCATCAATTTTCAAGATTTATCTTAGAAACGGACAACAATAGAATAGAAACTTCGGAAGTTAAGTCGAATATGCAGTGCATTACTAATACCCTAACAGGATTTTTCTTGCATTATAATACATCTTTATCTATTTAATAATTTATTTATTTTCTTTTTATTTAAGGGAGATCTCTTTCTGTATTTCCCTTTTTGACTTCCTCCTACTTCTTCCTGATGAACACCATATTCTTTGGAAGCTTGAATTTCAAGTCAATGGCCCCTGCGTGCTTGCTCCATATGAATGGGCTTCATTTACTGAATAATAATAATAATAATAATAATAATAATAATAATAATAATAATAATAATAATAATAATAATAATAATAATATTGGGCACAGTTTTTCGTGTCGAAGACTGGTAGAAAGCACCGCCATAAACTTAAGAGAAGCTTTTTACGGTAACAAGTCGTTCGTTGGGTAAGCCCCATTTGTCTATTTTTATATTCTTAGAAACTTGGTCATAAATTTTAATTTTAAGACAAGCTTTGTTTTTCCTCTGCCTGTTGCTACTTCCTCCTTACGTCTGGCAACCTTGCAACCGCGCCACAGAATAGCCAACAGGAATACGAATATTAACAACGGAATTACCTAGTTGGGCTGTTGAGCGTTTCCTTCGCGTTATTTATTGTGGAATTGTACTACCACTGGCACTTGTCCTGCTCAGAAGTTTACTTCGACGAATTTTTGGTCACAATGTTCACCTGAGTGAGGATGAACCTAGCACAAGGTTCGAAAGCTATTGCTATTTATTTATAAAAGAACCATCAACTCTCACACAGCTATATTAGTGTGGACCTGCAACCAATAACATTGAAGGCTCCATAGCTAGTGGACTTCGGTGTTTAAGAGTTTACATTGCGTTAGACATTCTTTATTTTACCTGGGCCAATTGTTCAAGATCACATACTCGTATCTTGAGGGAACCTGGTAATCGGTATATTGAGGGTTGCAGATTACTGTAATTCCCTAATACTTTTACAATATATACCACATTTCAACGTAACAGGTCAATTTATAAGCTGGACCGCCATCTGTTTCTGATTTGGATGAAACGTACCGTTGAGTACCAATAGTTTTCTGTAACTATATTTGACCATGGACTGTCAAAATAGCTAATTTTTGCATTTTTCTGTCTCCAGACTTCTAAGGCCAAACAACATCTTTTGAAGGGAGGGCAATCTCACTTTCCCTACTCGCGTAAAACATTATGTTCTCTAACAGATCCACATCTCTGCTATTCTTGAAATCATCACTGTTCCTTTTTATTACTTAATGACATCCATATACGCTGCAATGAATAATATTAATAGTGATTACTATTAATATTATCACTATTATTATTCATAGGGCGCTGCTAGTGGCGTCGAGCACGAGCACAATGAAAAATAGGGTACCAGACTCCTCAAGCCACTTAATTGCAATAAATGGCACGAATCCCACCTAGGTATTATTATTATTATTATTATTATTATTATTATTATTATTATTATTATTATTATTATTATTAAAAAATAACACTACAAAAACTATATCTGTAATACCGGTAACTCACATTGTGAGTACCTGCATTCAACACCTCTTGGGCCTTACATGGTGGAGCATGACAAATAATAAATACTACAAATAAAGCTGAAGTAGACGTAAAAGAAAACTAACAAACTCGCTTTGTCAAAATACAAGAAATACTTTACCAAATGTCTATTCAACATTCAAAACAAAACATCACAGAAATTACAAGAAAAAGAAAATTAAATAAAAAAAAACTTTAGGCTTCAGGACTGATGTCCACTGCGGTCCACTTAATCTATTAATGACAGCAAAGAGGTCGACTCACAGCCTGATACCAATTTGTAGGATACACAAAAAAGATGTTCTTGGGTCAATCGCTACTAAAATGGATACATATGTACAGCAGAGGTCAGAACACTAAAATTTACTATTACACTCGTATATGTAAACACATATCTATATGCAACACTTTCACTTATTCCGCCTCCATGTGAAATGAGCATAAATATATATATATATATATATATATATATATATATATATATATATACACACACACACACACACACACACACACACATATATATATATATATATATATATATATATATATATATATATATATATATATGCATATACTAAATGTCGTGTGCCATGATACACCTGCAAGGTCATATCATCCAACAAGTAAAATTGTATTTTATTTGTAACCACACAAATATTCAACAGTATCACACAGTAAAGCGAACGAAATTTAGTGTACCATAAAGCAAGTAAAAGTCCATAACATCCTACAAGTATAAAGTGAAACGCAATGAAAGTCATCTTACAAATTTGTATATAAAACCAGTATAAAAAACAGTAATGACTGATAACGAATCGCTAAATAAAAAAAGCAAAACTAGACAGACACATCTCCAAAAATATGTTTGCAAACTGTTGATGCAAACCCTACAACAACACCAAGCACATATTTATGAATAGATAGTCTGAAGAAAGCCAAAGCAGGTTTTCATCGGAATTTTAACTGGATGATGAAAGCATTGAGCAGCTGAGATATCTGGAGCAGGTGCAATACAAATGAACTAGAGGTATATTTAGAAAATCTACTCACAGGGATCATTCACACTAACGGTAAACACTACCTCTCTAGTTTAAATCAGTTTGGAAGTTGAATACCCGATACCTGCGGCACATATCTCCACCTGGGTAACTAGAACAAGTTACAAGCCAATTTCCACCACTCCCTGTCTACCGATTTATTTCCAATGGATCTCATTTGTTTGAATGGGAATACTAACCACACCCCAGAGAGTATAAGTAGAATGAAAGGAGTTATTAATACCTGACATCAGTTTGCAAACCAAAACCTGAAAACTATGAAGTCACAAAATAATACTACTAGACACAAAAGAGGAAGGCAAATATGGGCAGCAGAGAACGCGGCAAGAATACATAAATGAGCAGGCATAAGTCATACAGGTGTTCAAGATTCTCTTCGCCGGTTTTGTATTCATCAAAAACATGGCACGTCCATGTTTAAAAACGAATAGAGACATACTGAAATACAACGGAGTGCGAATAGAAAGAAATCTGGCTTAGCTCCACGTGGCGAAGACTTACAATCCTTATTTTCAACGGGAAGTGCCGTTGAGCTGCCCATCCCACTGATATCAACACTAAGAATGAAAGAGTAATTATAATCACAACGACATGAGAAAGAATTCTCCTATAAGAAAGCCAAGCAGGACGGTTACGTAAACAAGGTGGACAAAAAGGGATACATCTTGTATTCCTGAGATGTTCTCGTGTTATGGAGAACTTGGGTCAAAGATTTAGCAGCAAATAAGTTCTACACACGTCTTAGAGGACTCACTAAAGATAACAACTGAATGTGATACGGCTGTAAGTATCAAGTTCGTCTCTGCTACCTTACACTTAACAAAACTAAGCTTACTTCTATCACGCGTGACAGCTTTGTTTTCGCAGAAGCTCCAATCCGAACATCGATAGCTCTGCCCAGCAAAATGACCAGAATCATGCAAAAGCTGCAACCCACCACTCAGCCACCTACGATCCTTCTCTCTCTCTCTCTCTCTCTCTCTCTCTCTCTCTCTCTCTCTCTCTCTCTCTCTCACCTGCCGCCAAGACCTCCTCCTCCTCCTCCTTCTCCTCTCGTCAATATCATCACTTTGCAATAACAAAGTTCTGAGATGATTCGCTTCCCTCAAAGCTGCGCGGAAAGGCAAACATGCTCCCCTAACAAGCACTCACACGGCCACGTCGTCACAGACTTAATTAAACATTAAAGGAATCCCTGCCAAGAAAAGTCGCAGGCACACACAAACACCTCTCATGCTATTCAAGACATAGCAGAAACTTACCTGAAATAACAATAGGCTCAAGATCTTTGAAAGGCACCAGTACACGGTAATAGTATAGTTACCTCGTTCATGTGTTTAATTCAAACATACTGCTCAAGTGGCGGAGACCTTATAAAGTTTATGGGAGCGATTATACATATGTGCACACATACGTGCGGACGAACATAAAACAAGGAGTAAAACATGTATGTACAAAGCAGAAGTGTCAGTCAAAACAGAATGATGCGAGTTACGTTTACCTAAACAGCTCATCATTGTGAATGAATTGCTGAAATGTTTATCACATGATCTCATTTTAAAGCATCTTTTCCACAAGAGGGAATTCACCGCCTCCAAGACCAGTTTCTTTATTAAAGCAAAGGAGAAATTATATGGCGGACGTAAAACGAGCCAAAATGAAAAGAACGTTTTAGAATTGCTGAAGCAATTCAAAATTTTCACGTCATGCAAGTGTAATTGTTTAGGGGAGGGAGTCCTTTGGCTCTTGTGGGAGGTTATTTATTACCTTAGACCTGGGTGGCACTTACGGTCTAACTGTGCTTCTTACTTCAGAGCTTCGGTTTCGAAATGTTCTTCAAATTATTTTAGGACAAAGATAAAAAATGATAAATAAAACTCTAACTATTCAAAGTAAGTAAAGCACTGGATACATTTAAGTCTCCAAAATAAACCAGGCGTTCAAAAACTCTACGTGAATTATACCGACAAAAACTTGAAAAACAATTCATCCAGTGGTTTAGGTCGTTTCTACGTACACACCTCATGCATCACAATTTGGAATGATGCTCTCGTACGATGGAACTGAATCCAAAGCAATTACCATTCCCCTCGCAGCCAACAGCCACACTCCCTTAACACCCACCGACCCCCCCACCCCCAACCCCTACAAAAAAAAGTAACAAATTTAGCAATCTCGGGACTGGTTAGTTCAGTTACTCTTCTTCCCTTCTGAACTTCATAGCTTTATGACAAACTTTTCTGATTTATCTTCCCAGTAAAGTTTGAACTCTCTCCTTATTCAATCCTCTAAATTTCTCAGTTTTCTCTTCACTTTCTTCACGTCCTTCCTTACACAACATGATGCAGCCCTACTGTCTTAGACAAGGTAGACGGTCACAAATACTGGCAAAGCAGTGCAAGAACCTTCAAATGATCAAATCATAAATCATGTTGTCAAAATTATATTAAAAAAAATATACAATAAACTAAATTAAGGAAGAGCAATTTTTTTTCGTCACTGGAGCAACAAAAAAGCCTCCAAGGACCAAAATTACTCACTGGTCAATATTTGTTGAATCTCCTAAACAGAGCGAGAGAAATCTCATTTATCTTGGGTCGAGCAACTGCCTTTGGCCTTCGCTGTTCCCATCACATAAATTGCTGACCTAACATGTTTCCGACGACCATAAATTTGCTTTGTATCAGACTTGTCCTAAACCCTCTCCTTCCCGCTTCTCCAGTCTATAAATCACCCCCTAACCCTGCAAAAGATTGACTCTCTCTCTCTCTCTCTCTCTCTCTCTCTCTCTCTCTCTCTCTCTCTCTCTGTTTTATCTACCTGGGTGTCAGGACAAGATAGACACAGATGCATGCCCAGTGTCTGGTCACAGCTGCTCTTGTGGAGTAGAAGAAATACTATATAATAACTCACAAATCGCAGTGATTTGTGCCCTTCGAACCGACACTACTTTTGCAAGCAACAATGCATTACTGCACGACTACAAAGGGTAAGGTAAAGCTTAGTGAAGAAAGACTTTTTCAGAAGTATAATCTATCTCTCTCTCCACTAATATGTCATTTTGGTTATTGAAGTTATATACGTGTCTGGTGGTAGGGGGGGGCCAGTATATTCTAAGTATGTATAGAATGTATGTATATGTATGTATGTATGATGTAATATATATGGTATACACACATTATATACATATACATATATATACATACATATTTACTTGTATAAATATATAATATTGTATATATACATTTATTGTGTATATATATAATATATATATATTATATATATATATATAATTATATATTACTGTGCATATATAAATGTTATGTAAGGGTATGTATGTATGTATAAGTTTGTATGTATGTTGTATGTATATGTATGATGTATGTATATGTATATAGTATATATATATATATATATATATATATATATCTATATATCTATATAAATATTAATCTGTTCCTGTAAGGAATGCCGTACATGGTACCAATTCCCTTCAGAGGCATTTCAGCTCCAAATGATCTACTTATTTTGCCTTTGTTTTTTATCTTCTTACCAAACTTAACAGCATGTTAATTTTTCATATTTATAGTCTCCGACAGTCTATGAGAATCTAAAAATGGGACTCAGTGATAGCAAACTCAATAATAATAATAACAATAATAATAATAATAATAATAATAATAATAATAATAATAATAATAATAATAATAATAATAATAATAATAAAAACAGAGGAAAACACCATCAGCTTCCTCAAAAATACAATGCGCAACTGGAATACGATACTTACAAGCTCTGGAATAAGACTAGCAGAGGTTAATATCAGGAGAGGGATCTTCCAGGGCGACTCACTGTCCCCACTACTCTTCGTAGTAGCCATGATTCCCGTGACAAAAGTACTACAGAAGATGGATGCCGGGTACCAACTCAAGAAAAGAGGCAACAGAATCAACCATCTGATGTTCATGGACGACATCAAACTGTATGGTAAGAGCATCAAGGAAATATATACCCTAATCCAGACTGTAAGGATTGTATCTGGGGACATCAGGATGGAGTTTGGAATAGAAAAATGTGCCTTAGTCAACATACAAAAGGGCAAAGTAACAAGGACTGAAGGGATAAAGCTACCAGATGGGAGCAACATCAAACACATAGATGAGACGGGATACGAATACCTGGGAATAATATAAGGAGGGGATAAAACACCAAGAGATGAAGGACAGGATCAGGAAAGAATATATGCAGAGACTGAAGGCGGTACTAAAGTCAAAATTCAACGCCGGAAATATGATAAAAGCCATAAACACATGGGCAGTGCCAGTAATCAGATACAGCCCAGGAATAGTGGAATGGACGAAGGCAGAACTTCGCAGCATAGACCAGAAAACTAGGAAACATATGACAATACGCAAAGCACTACACCCAAGAGCAAATACGGACAGACTATACATAACACGAAAGAAGGAGGGAGAGGACTACTAAGTATAGAGGACTGCGTCAACATCGAGAATAGAGCACTGGGGCAATATCTGAAAACCAGTGAAGACGAGTGGCTCAAGAGTGCATGGGAAGTAGGACTGATAAAAGTAGACGAAGACCCAGAAATATACAGAGACAGGAGAATGACAAACAGAACAGAGGACTGAAACAACAAACCAATGCACGGACAATAAAGAAGACAGACTAAAGAACTAGCCAGCGATGACACATGGCAATGGCTACAGAGGGGAGAGCTAAAGAAGGAAACTGAAGGAATGATAACAGCGGCACAAGATCAGGCCCTAAGAACCAGATATGTTCATAGAACGATAGACGGAAATAACATCTCTCCCATATGTAGGAAGTGCAATACAAAAAAATGAAACCATAAACCACATAGCAAGCGAATGTCCAGCACTTGCACAGAAACAGTACAAAAAGAGGCATGATTCAGTGGCAAAAGCCCTCCACTGGAGCCTGTGCAAGAAACATCAGCTACCTTGCAGTAATAAGTGGTACGAGCACCAACCTGAGGAGTGATAGAAAACGATCAGGCAAAGATCCTCTGGGACTATGGTATCAGAACAGATAGGGTGATACGTGCAAATAGACCAGACGTGACATTGATTGACAAAATCAAGAAGAAAGTATTACTCATTGATGTCGCAATACCATGGGACACCAGAGTTGAAGAGAAAGAGAGGGAAAAAATGGATAAGTATCAAGACCTGAAAATAGAAATAAAAAGGATATGGGATATGCCAGTGGAAATCGTACCCATAATCATAGGAGCACTAGGCACGATCCCAAGATCCCTGAAAAGGAATCTAGAAAAACTAGAGGCTGAAGTAGCTCCAGGACTGATGCAGAAGAGTGTGATCCTAGAAACGGCATACATAGTAAGAAAAGTGATGGACTCCTAAGGAGGCAGGATGCAACCCGGAACCTCACACTATAAATACCACCCAGTCGAATTGGAGGACTGTGATAGAGCAAAAAAATAAATAAATAATAATAATAATAATAATAATAATAATAATAATAATAATAATAATAATAATAATAATAAATTCCTCTGGTCGTAAATTTCTTTTTTGTTTTCTTTTACAAAAGAATTTTCCTCCTTAGATTTCAGCAAAGAAAAAAAAATTATTTTAAAGTTCCTCTTTCATTTCATTAATGACACTACCACTAAAGAAAGAAATGCAGAACATATCTCAGATCCTTTGCTGGTCTCAGGTTTGTCTAAGGCTTTCCTTCCTTCACATCTATTTGCATAGAATGCGAAGAGAGGAGAAAAAAAAAAAAGAGCTTCAGTAATTTTTTTTACAAAAATATAAGCTATCAGCTGAACTGGCATAATTATGCTATAAACTGCCTAGTCTAAGGTATGTTATGGAAAAAGAAAGAAGATGCCTGCTAGAGGATGAACTGTAGAAAACTCAAGTATGTAGGGTCTCTTGATACAGATTGCATTTAAACAAATGTAAATAATTATTTATAAAACTCAAAAGCCAACAGTATTTTTTTTAATGAAGACTTTTTCTTTATATTTCTTATGACCATTTGTACTGTTTACGATTTTTTTATATTTCTTATGGTTATTTGAATAGTTTATGATCAGAGAATTACTGTATTTACATAAATATTTGTTTGTCCAACTTGACACAACAAAGCACTTCTAGAATACCGACTTAAAGAACAGTAAATGAAAAAGGGGAAATACACCTTGTCTTTCAGAGCTTTGGTTTTCGTAGCTGAGGGACAAGTTTTGTACCACCGACTCTTCTTATTCTCATATTTGTAGGCTGGCGAAATGGCGACATCCACGGCTGCACAACAACGGTCAATTGTTACATTCATGAGAATGGAATTAATATTTAATTCCATAGAGTAACGATTAACCACACGGGAACGGTAACACTAGACTAAGGACCATCACGACATATCATATGAAAATGAGCAATCCAAAGGCTACCCGACTCTCGACTACAGGGGTCGTTTATACAGGGCTAGGAAAATCTCCTATTTTGCTTCCTTTCAGGAGAATCAAATATTACCAAAGGGAACCATCGCACTAGGCCTTGGCAGCAACTCCCCCTAATCAACCAGTTCTAAGTACTGACTTCCCATGAACCGTTTCCATAGGAACAAAGGGAGAACATTTACAAGCATCTTCAAGGTTCTCTCTCTCTCTCCTCTCTCTCTCTCTGTCATGTTTAGAGGGAAACGGTCAAAATTCCCAAGGGGACTAAACAAGAGCCTCCATGATGCATTGTTACATGACTTTGAAGGATAGTAGCACAAGACAGAATTTCCATAACATTTAAGCATAAGCTCAGAAAGAGCATGTTATCGAAATGGCTCAAAACCAATGCGATAAAAAACAAATATTGAAAGCTCGCACTTTTGAACGTGAGTCTTTTTGTAATACGATTGCATCTCTCTGGTGACAAACATACAGTTTTGAATTGAAAGACTAACAAACTGCATAAAAGCCTTTGCTTCTGGCCAAGAAGTAATCCGTCAGAAAGAAAAAGTCTCGGTTAGCAGTCCTAATGCAAATCAACAAAGGATATTCTACTCTCAAAATTTGTTCATCTCCGATCGACGGAATTATAAAATTTACATATGCATTTTACATCTGAATAAGTAAAAAAACATACACATACGATATATATATATATATATATATATATATATATATATATATATACTATATAATATATATATAAAATCAGGCGTTGACTGAAGGAAACAGGCCAATCTATATAGTTTTTTATTCCAAAGTTTCGTAATAACATTTATTACATCCGGGAATCTGTCAATTAATTAAAATAGTAATATTATAAAACAATCTTAAATTTACAAAAAATTTAAAAAATCGTAAAAAGACTAAAATTTACTAAAATATACAATTACAGAAAATTATTATTTAAAAGCTGGAACCGCCAACCATCCTTAAGTTAAGAGAGAGAAAGACTGAATGATAGGAGACAACAAAAAAGGAGACACGTTAACTAAGGTACAGTTGGATGGAGGAGGTTTGGGTATTCAACTGGGGAACCAGCTGTTTAATGAGTAATGACTCTAAAATGGGTAATTCTTGGGGGTTTGGTGTTTGCCCTATAATGCAAAAATCGTCTCTTTCGATATGTGTTTTGCAGATTTTTGCATGGTTCCTGATATTTGAATGTTCAGGGTTGGAGAGCCTACTTCCTGTTCGGAAACTTATTCCACGATGAGAATCGATTCTGACCTTCAGTAACCTCTTCGTAGATCCCACGAGTACATCTAAATAAGCCAGTTGACTATTTTCTTCTCTTTCGACCGAAAACTTAATATTGTTATGTTGGGAATTAACATACGCTAAGAAAGAGTCAATATCAGAGTTTCTCTTGAATAATGCGAATGTGTCATCCACATACCTCCCTGGAGGAGCGCATGCTTGATGATTGTCCTCTCAGGTTTCACCCTATTTTTTACGTGAGGTATGTGGATGACACATTCGCATTATTCAAGAGAAACTCTGATATTGACTCTTTCTTAGCGTATGTTAATTCCCAACATAACAATATTAAGTTTTCGGTCGAAAGAGAAGAAAATAGTCAACTGGCTTATTTAGATGTACTCGTGGGATCTACGAAGAGGTTACTGAAGGTCAGAATCGATTCTCATTGTGGAATAAGTTTCCGAACAGGAAGTAGGCTCTCCAACCCTGAACATTCAAATATCAGGAACCATGCAAAAATCTGCAAAACACATATCGAAAGAGACGATTTTTGCATTATAGGGCAAACACCAAACCCCCAAGAATTACCCATTTTAGAGTCCTTACTCATTAAACAGCTGGTTCCCCAGTTGAATACCCAAACCTCCTCCATCCAACTGTACCTTAGTTAACGTGTCTCCTTTTTTGTTGTCTCCTATCATTCAGTCTTTCTCTCTCTTAACTTAAGGTTGGTTGGCGGTTCCAGCTTTTAAATAATAATTATCTGTAATTGTATATTTTAGTAAATTTTAGTATTTTTACGATTTTTTTAATTTTTAGTAAATTTAAGATTGTTTTATAATATTATTATTTTAATTAATTGACAGATTCCCAGAAGATGTAATAAATGTTATTATAAAACGTAGGACTTGACTCTCAAGGACTTTTGGAGGTCTTACAACATTTATAAAGCTGTGAAGAACATTGTAGATGTAGCAGACGAGGTAAAACAGACCAATGTGAATGGATCCTGGAAGAAACTATGCCCACACTTTGTGAATGACTTTCAGTGCTTTGAGGAGACACTTGAAAGTGTCACCAACAAAATTGTTGGAATATGCATGGAGCTAAATTTGGAGGTGGATGCTGATGATGTCAAAGAGCTACTGGAATCCCACGAAGAAGTTATCTTAAGGGGAACTCATTCAGCTGGAGAAGCAGATGATCGAGGAGGAGGAAGAGGCACCAGTCCCAGAGCCCATGTTATTAAGAGTAAAGGACTCCTTAAAAGGCTTTTCCCTGGTGGAGGCAGGGATGGCATGTTTCGAGGGTGAAGGTTGAAAGGTACACCAAGATACCTGAAGGGGTCATGGATTGGATCAGCTGTTACAGGGAGACTTTGGAGAAGAACTGTTCAGCCTCGACTTGGAACTTTATTTCAAGAAGCACTCTCCAGCACCATCTACCACCCCACACACATTGATCCCCAGTACTTTCTCCTAACCCAGACTCCCCTGCACCATAACGCCAACCCATTCTGCAGGTTCTGTTCCTGAATCTCAGCTCCCTCATCCCTTGGGCCTGTCCCTACATCCTTCAAAATGCACCTTCCAGTGCACAAACAGGATTAAAGGTAAGGAATTCTTCACTTGTTTTTTTTTTTTTTAACTGTTTAATGGTAAGAACCGACTCACGATAAAATCCAACTTACAGCCGTAGCCGTAGGAACGGGTCTCCGTCGTAACTCGGGGGACTGCCTGATTTATGTATATATGTAATATTTATATAATATATACACATTACATATATATAAAGTGAATGGCTCGTTCAGACTTTCGTGAGCTGAGGAAAGCTACGAGAGTGAAGTTGTGCATTGCATATACGTTTTCAAAACTCCATCCCCACAGACACCCACATGCACACACAAACGTAAAATACATAAACACCTGGACGACTCATTCTCAGG
>NC_087209.1:51774773-51930404 GCF_015104395.2 Macrobrachium nipponense
TTTCTGTACAGCGTATAATGATGTATGAAACACTTGAAGGGCTGCATTATGGGAATTCTAGCTAAGAGTAAGACCGGGTAGCACTCAGTTGCTCCTGACACGGTCAAGTGATGGTGTGTCGACGATGCCTCCAGAATTGGACTCAGTAGTGCCAGACAATCATGGCTAACTTTAATCTTAAATCAGATAAAAACTACTGAGGCTAGAGGACTGCAATCTGGTATGTGTGATGATTGGAGGGTGGGTGATCAGCATAACAATTTCCATCCCTCTAGCCTCAATAATTTTTAAGATCTGAGGGCAGACAGAAAAAATTGTGGATGAACAGACAAAGCCAGTTCAATAATATTCTTTTACAGAAAACTCAAATTTTTGGATGGAAACGTTTCTCCATGACACCAACATCATCACCTGTAATGCTGCTTTTATGAATTTCTCCCATTCAAGTTCTTTTCAAGCTGTATCTTCCACCATAGACTCCACTCAATCGCCAGCCTCCCAGTTCTCATCCAAGCTGTTCTGGTACACTATCACAATCTGGTGTCCAAGGGGTGAAAATGTTTAGCCGACACTATCACAATTCAAGGGATTGCAAAAGTTCAGCTAACACTATAACACACTAGTGTCCAAGGGGTGCAAACGTTCAGCCAACACACTCACAATCCAAGGGATTGCAAAAGTTAAGCCGACACTATCACATATTGGTGTCCGAGGGGTGCAAAAGTTCAGCTGACACTATCAAAACCGAAGGGATTGCGAAAAGTTCAGCCGACACTATAACAATCTGGTGTAAAAGGGGTGCAAAACTTCAACAAACACTATAACAAAATGGTGTCCAAGGGGTGTAAAAGTTCAGCTGACACTATCACAAACTGGTGTCCAAGGGGTGCAAAAGTCCAGCCGACACTATCACAAACTGGTGTCCAAGGGGTGCAAAAGTCCAGCCGACACTATCACATACAACCAACACTATCGCATACTGGTGTCCAAGGGGTGCAAAGTTCCGCCAACACTATCACAAACTGGTGTCCAAGGGGTGCAAAAGTTCTGCTGACATTATCACACACTGGTGTCCAAGGGGTTCCAAAGGTCCAGCCGACACTATCACATACTGGTGTCCAAGGGGTTGCAAAACTCCAGCCAACACTATCACAAACTGTTGTCCAAGGGGTTGCAAAAGTCCAGCCGACACTATCACATACAGGTGTAAAAGGGGTTGCAAAAGTCCAGCCGACACTATCACGTACAGGTGTCAAAGGGGTTGCAAAAGTCCAGCCGACACTATCACATACTGGTGTCCAAGGGGTTGCAAAAGTCCAGCAAACACTATCACATACTGTGTCCCAAGGGGTTGCAAAGTCAGCCGACACTATCACATACAGGTGTCAAAGAGGTTTGCAAAAGTCCAGCCGACACCATCACATACAGGTTGTCAAAGGGGGTTACAAAAGTCAGCCAACAGTATCACATTACTGGTGTCCAAGGGGTTTGCAAAAGTCAAGCTGACACTCTCACCATATGGTGACAAAGGGGTTCAAAAGTCCCAGCAACACTATCACATACTGGTGTCAAAGGGGTTGCAAAAGTCCTCCGACACTATCACATACTGTGCAAACGGGGTTGCAAAGTCAGCCAACACTATCACATAATGTTATTCCAAGGGTTGCGAAAGTCTAGCCGACACTATCACATAGCTTGGTGTCCAGGTGCCAAAGTACCAGCTTAACACCTAATCCATACTGGTGTCCAAGGGGTTGAAAAAGACTCGCATGCCCGACACTACACATTCTGGTGTCCAAGTGAGTTGTTGCATAAAGTCCAGCCACAACTATCCCTACTAGTGTCCAGGTTTGCAAAAGTCCCGCCTACACTATCACATAATGATGGTCCAGGATGTAGTCCAGCCAACAACTATCAAACATACTGGTTGTCCAAAGGGGTTTTGCAAAAGTCCCAGCCAACACATATCACATAATCGAAGTCCAAGGGATGCAAAAGTTCGCCGACACTATCTAACATACTGTGTCCCAAGGGGTTTGCAAATCCAGTCGACACTATCAAACTATACTGGTCAAGGGGTTGCAAAATACGCGAGCACTATCACATACTGGTGGTACAAGGGTTGTTTGCAGTAATAGTCCGACAGTTCCCGAACCCACTATCACATACTGGTGTCCAAGGTTGCAAAGTCCAGGGCGACACTATCACATACTGGTGTCGCAGGGTTGTAACGTCCAGCCAACACTATCCACATAACTGGTGTCCCCAAGAGTGGTTGCAAAAGTACAGCCGACACTAAATCGGGAAACATTACTGGTTTGTCCAAGTGTTGCCAAAAGTCAAGCGACACTACACATACTGGGTGTCCAAAATGGGGTTGTAAAAGTCCAGCCAACACTATCACATACTGGTGTCCAAGTGGTTGCAAAAGTCCAGCCAACACTATCACATAATGGTGTCCAAGGGGTTGCAAAAGTCCAGCCAACACTATCACATACTGGTGTCAAAGGGGTTGCAAAAGTCCAGCCAACACTATCACATACTGGTGTCCAAAGGGTTGCAAAAGTCCAGCCAACACTATCACATACTGGTGTCCAAAGGGTTGCAAAAGTCCAGCCGACACTATCACATAATGGTGTCCAAGGTGTTGCCAAAGTCTGGCCGACACTATCACATACTGGTGTCCAAGGGGTTGCAAAAGTCCAGCCAACACTATCACATACTGGTGTCCAAGGGGTTGCAAAAGTCCTACAAGCACTATCACATACTGGTGTCCAAGGGGTTGCAAAAGTCCAGCCGACACTATCACATACTGGTGTCCAAAGGAGTGAAAAGTCCCAGCCGACACTATCACATACTGTGTCCAAGGGGTTGCAAAAAGTTCCTGCCCAGCACTATCACATACTGGTGTCCAAGGGGCCCAGGGGTTGCAAAAGTCCAGCCAACACTATCACATACTGGTGTCCAAGGGGTTGCAAAAGTCCAGCCAACACTATCACATACTGGTGTCCAAGGAGTTGCAAAAGTCCATCCGACACTATCACCTACTGGTGTCCAAGGGGTTGCAAAAGTCCAGCCGACACTATCAAATACTGGTGTCCAAGGGGTTGCAAAAGTCCAGCCGACACTATCACATAATGGTGTCCAAGGTGTTGCAAAGGTCCAGCCGACACTATCACTTACTGGTGTCCAAAGGGTTGCAAAAGTCCAGCCGACACTATCACATACTGGTGTCCAAGGGTTGCACAAAGGTCCTGCAGCACTATCAACATACTGGTGTCCAAGGGGTTGCAAAAGTCCAGCCTACACTATCACATACTGGTGTCCAAGGGGTTGCAAAAGTCCAGCCAACACTATCACATACTGGTGTACAAGGTTTGCAAAAGTCCAGCCTACACTATCACATAATGATGTCCAAGGGGATGCAAAAGTCCAGCCAACACTATCACATACTGGTGTCTAAGGGGTTGCAAAAGTCCAGCAAACACTATCACATACTGGTGTCCAAGGGGTTGCAAAAGTCCTGTCAGCACTATCACATACTGGTGTCCAAGGGGTTGCAAAAGTCCTGTCAGCACTATCACATACTGGTGTCCAAGGGGTTGCAAAAGTCCTGTCAGCACTATCACATACTGGTGTCCAAGGGGTTGCAAATGTCCAGCCAACACTATCACATAATGATGTCAAAGGGGTTGCAAAAGTCCAGCCAACACTATCACATATTGGTGTCGAAGGGGTTGCAAAAGTCCAGCCAACACTATCGCATACTGGTGTCCAAGGGGTTGCAAAAGTCCAGCCAACACTATCACATAATGATGTCCAAGGGGTTGCAAATGTCCAGCCAACACTATCACAATACAGGTGTCAAAGGGGTTGCCCCCAAAGAAAAGTCCAGCCAAAACACTATCACATAATGATGTCCCAAGGGGTTGCAAAATGTCCAAGCCAAACAATAATCAACAATAATGGTGGGTCCAAGGGGTTGCCCAAAAGTACCCAGCCAACACTTATCACATACTGGTTGGGTCCAAAGGGTTGCAAAAGTCCAGGGGGGGGGCCCAACACTATCACATAACTGGTGTCCAAAGGGTTGCAAACTGTAACCAGCCAACACTATCACATACTGGTGTCCAAAGGGTTGCAAAAGTCCAGGCCAACCAACCTATCCACATACTGGTGTCAAATGGGGTTGGCAAAAAGTCCAGCCAAACCACGAGAACATTACTCTTGTCCAAGGGGTTCCAAAATGTTTCCAGCAAAACAATAGCCACAATTATGGGCTCCAATGGGGCGTTTCCCCCCCCCCCAAAAACGTCCAGCCAACACTTATCAACCAGACTGAGGTGTCCAAAAAGGGTTGCAAAAGTCCAGCCGACACTATCACATTACTGGTGTTCCAAGGGGTTGCAAAAAAGTCAGCCAACACTATTCACATACTGGTTTCCAGGGCTTGGTTGCCAAGGGGTTGCAAAGGTCCAGCCAACACTATCACAATACTTGGTGGTCCAAGGTGGGGTTGCAAAAGTCCTGCCTAGCACTATCACATATTGGGTGGTTCCATAAGGGGTTCGCAAAAGTCCAAGCCGACCACTATCACATACTGGTGGTGTCAAGGGGTTGCAAAAGTTCTGCCCAGCAACTGTCAAATAAAACTGGTGTCAAAGGGGTTGCAAAAGTTCCTGACCGAAACTATCCAAATATCTGGTTGTCTAAGGGGTTGCAAAAATCCAGTCGACACTAAATCGAAATACTGGTGTTCCAAGGGGTTACAAAAGTCCAGCCAACACTATCACATAATGGGTGTCAAGGAGTTGCAAAAGTCCAGGCCAAACACTTATCACATACTGGTGTTCCTAAGTGGTTGCCAAAAGTACAGCGACACTATCACATACTGGTTTGGGTCCAAAAGGGTTGGACAAAAGTCCAAGACCAACAACGATCAACATAATGGTGGGTCCAAGGGGTTGCCAAAAGTCCAGCCAACACTATCACATACTGGGTCACCAAGGGGTTGCAGACAAAAGTCCACCCAACACTATCACATATGGTGTTCCAAAGGGGTTGCAAAAGTCAGCCAAACAAATCCCACAATACTGGTTGTCAAAGGGGGTGCAAAAGTTCAGCCGACACTATCACAATAATGGTGTCCAAGGGTTGCCAAAGTCTTGGGACGACACTATCACATACTGGTGTCCAACGGGGTTGCAAAAGTCCAGCCAAAACCCTATCACCCACTACTGGTCAAAGGGGTGGCCAAAGTCCGGGCACGCACTTACAAAACATACCTGGTGTCAAAGGATGCAAAACTCCCCAGCCGACACTATCCAATAGGTGGGTCCAAGGAAAGGGTTGCAAAAGTCCAGCCGACACTCTATCACATTACTGAGGTGTCCAAGGAGGTTGCAAAAAGTCCAGCAAAACACCGATCAAATATGGTGTCCAAGGGGTTCCCAAAGTCAGCAACACTGCCCATACTGGTGTCCAAGGGTTGCAAAAGGTCCAGCGAAACACTATCACAAATACTGGTCTGTCCAAAGGGGTTGCCAAAAGTCCAGCCTGAACAACTATCACATACTTGGTGTCCAACGGGGTTGCAAAAGGCTCCAGCCCGACACTAGCACCAATACTGGTGTCCAAGGGGTTGCAAAAGGTCCGAGCCTGAACAAACTTCATCAATAATGGTTAGTCCAAGGGGTTGCAAAAGTCCCAGCCGACCCCACTATCACATACTGGTGTCAAAGGGGTTGGGGAAATTGTCAAAAGTCCAAAAGCACTATCACCTACTGGTGTCCAAGGAGGTGCAAAAGTCCAGCCGGACCACTATCACATTACTGGTGTCCAAGGGTTGTAAAAGGTCCAGCCAACACTTATCACATACTTGGTTCCAAGTGGGTTGCAAAGTACAGCCACACTATACACCATACTGGTGTCCAAGTGGTTGCAAAAAGTACCAGCCGACAACTAATCAACATACTGGTGTCCCAAACAGGGTTGCAAAAAGTCCAGCCAACCAACTATCAACATAATGGTGTCCAAGGGGTTGCAAAAAGTCCAGCCAAACACTATCACAATACTGGTGTCCAAGGGGTTGCAAAAAGTCCACCCAACACTAATCAACATAACTGGTGTCAAAGGGGGTTGCAAAAGTCCAGCCAAACCACTATCAAATCATACTGGTGTCAAAGGGGTTGCAAAAGTTTCCAGCCGACATCTATCAACAATAATCCGGTGTCCAAAGGGGTTTGCCAAAAGTCTGGGCGAACAGCTATCACAATACCTGCGGTGTCCAAGCGGGGTTGCAAAAAGTCCAGCCCAACACTATCAGCGAATACTGGTGTCAAAGGGGTTGCCAAAAAGTCCTGCAAGGCACTATCAACATACTGGTGGTCCAAAGGGTTGCAAAAGTCCAGCCGACACTATCACATACTGGGTGTCCCAAGGAGTTGCAAAAGTCCAGACCGACACTATCACATAACTGGTGTCCCAAGGGGGTTGCAAAAGTCCAGCAAAACCCACTCAATGACAAAAACTGGTGTCCAAGGGGTTGCCAAAAAGTCCAGCCAAACAACTGTCACATACTGGTGTCCAAGGGGGTTGCAAAAGGCCAGCCGACGACACTAATTCAAATCATTACCTGGGTCAGTCTCCAAGGGGTTGCCAAAAGTCCAGCTGACACTATCCACAATGACTGGGTGTCCAAAATGGGGTTTGCAACAAAAGTCCAGCCGACACTATCCACAAATTACTGGTGTCCAAGGGGTTGCAAAAGTCCAGCCAAACACTATCCACATAAATGTTGTCCAAAGGGGTTGCAAAAAAGTCCAGCCGACACTAATCACCATACTGGTGTCCAACGGGGTTGCAAATGTCCGAGCCAATGACCTATCACATAATGATGTCCAAGGGGTTGCAAATGTCCAGCCAACACTATCACATACTGGTGTCCAAGGGGTTGCAAAATTCCTGTCAGCACTATCACATACTGGTGTCAAAGGGGTTGCAAAAGTCCTGTCAGCACTATCACATACTGGTGTCCAAGGGGTTGCAAAAGTCCTGTCAGCACTATCACATACTGGCGTCCAAGGGGTTGCAAAAGTCCTGTCAGCACTATCACATACTGGTGTCCAAGGCGGGGTTGCAAAAGTCCAAGCTGGACACTATCACATACTTGGAAATGGTGTCCAAGGGGTTGCAAAAGTCCAGCCGACACTATCACATAATGTTGTCCAAGGGGTTGCAAATGTCCAGCCAACACTATCACATAATGATGTCCAAGGGGTTGCAAAAGTCCAGCCGACACTAATCACATACTGTCCAAGGAAGTTGCAAGGGGTCCAGCCAACACTATCAGCCAACAAATGAGTCAGGGGTTGCAAAATTCCAGCCGACCATATCACAATAATGTTGTTCAAAGGGGTGGCAACAGTCCAAAAGCCACACTATCACATACTGGTGTCCAAGGGTTGCAAAAGTCCAGCCAAACACATCACATAATGTGGGTTCAAAAGGGGTGCAAATGTCCAAAGCCAACACGATTCACAAGAAATGTGTCAACCGTGCCAAAAAGCTCCAGCCACACTATCACATAATGATTGTCCAAGGGGTTGCAAAATGTCAGCCAACACTATCACATAATGGTGTCCAAGGGGTTGCAAAAAAGTCCAGCCAACACTATCACATAACTGGTGTCCAGGGGTTGCAAAAGTCCAGCCAACACTATCACATATGGTTGTAAACAAAGGGGTTGCAAAAGTAACCAGCCAACACTATCACATATTGGTGTCCAAAGGGGTGCAAAAGTCCAGCCAACACATCACATACTGGTGTCAAAGGGGTTGCAAAAAGTCCAGCCAAAACACTATCACATACTGTGTCCAGGGGTGCAAAATTGTCCCAGACAACACCATCACATATCGTGTAAAACAAAGGGGTTGCAAAAGTCAGCAACACTATCACATACTGGTTGTCAAAAGGGGTGCCAAAAGGGTCCAAGCCAACAAACTTAGCACAAAATACTGGAAATGTCCAAAGTTGCAGTCCAGCCAACAATATCAATAATGGTGTCCAAGGGGTTTGCAAAAGTCCAAGGCCAACACTATCACATACTGGTGTCCCAAAGGGGTTGCAAAAGTCCAAAGCCAACCTATCAAATACTGCTGTCCAAAGGGGTTAGCCAAAGGTTCCAGGCCAAACCACTATCACATACTGGTGTCCAAGGGTTGCAAAAGTCCAGCCCACACTATCACATACTGGTGTCACGGGGTTTTGACAAAAGGGTCAAAGCCAAGCACTATCACATACTGGTGTCCAAGGGGTTGCAAAAAGTCAAGCCGACTATCACATGGTGTCCAAGGGTTGCAAAAGTCCAGCCAAACCACTATCACAATTATCCAATGGTCCGGTCAAAGGGGTGCAAAAAGTCCAGTCCGGAACACTATCCATACTGGGTGTCCAAGGGGTTGCAAAAGTCTCCCAGCACTTCCCATTGGTGTCCAAAGGGGTTGCCAAAGTCCAGCCCGACATATCACATACTGGTGTCCAAAGGGGTTGCAAAAGTCAGCCAAACACTATCACATACTGGTGTCAAAGGGTTGCCCAAAAAAGTCTGCCAGCACTGTCAATACTGGTGTCAAAGGGGTTGCAAAAGTCCAGCCAACACTATCACATACTGGGTGTCAAAGGAAAGGTGCAAACGTCCAGCCCAACCACCTATCACATAACTGGTTGTCAAAGGGGTTGCAAAAGTTATGCCAGCACCTTAAAATAACTGGTGTCAATTAGGGGGTTGCAAAGTCAGGGGCCCCCCTAACAACATACATACTGGTGGCCAAGGGGTTGAAAAAGTCCAGCCAACACTATCACATACTGGTGTCCAAGGGTTTGCAAAAGTCCTGTCAACACTGTCACATACTAGTGTCCAAGGGGTTGCAAAAGTCCTGCCAGCACTATCACATACTGGTGTCCAAGGGGTTGCAAAAGTCCAGCCAACACTATCACATACTGGTGTCCAAGGGGTTGCAAAAGTCCTGCCAGCACTATCACATACTACGGTGTCCAAGGGGTGGGGTTGCAAAGTCCAGCCAACTACTATCACTACTGGTGTCCTCCAATGGTTAGCAAAGTCCAGCCACCAAACTATCACATACTGGTGTCCAAGGGGTAGCAAAAGTCCAGCCAACACTATCACATACTGGTGTCAAAGGGGTTGCAAAAGTCCAGCCGACACTATCACATACTGGTGTCCAAGGGGTTGCAAAAGTCCTGCCAGCACTATCACATACTGGTGTCCAAGGGTTTGCAAAAGTCCAGCCAACACTATCACATACTGGTGTCCAAGGGGTTGCAAAAGTTCTGCCGACACTATCACATACTGGTGTCCAAGGGATGCAAAAGTTCTGCCGACACTATCACATACTGGTGTCCAAGGGGTTGCAAAAGTCCAGCCGACACTATCACATACTGGTGTCCAAGGGGTTGCAAAAGTCCAGCCGACACTATCACATACTGGTGTCCAAGGGATGCAAAAGTAGAGCCGACACTATCTTATACTGGTGTCCAAGGGATGAAAAAATTCTGCCGACAATATCACATACTGGTGTCCAAGGGATGCAAAAGTTCAGCCGACACTATCACATACTGGTGTCCAATGGATGCAAAAGTTCAGCCGACACTATCACATACTGGTGTCCAAGGGATGCAAAAGTTCTGCCGACACTATCACATACTGGTGTCAAAGGGATGCAAAAGTTCTGCAGACACTATCACATACTGGTGTCAAAGGGATGCAAAAGTTTTGCCGACACTATCACATACTGGTGTCCAAGGGATGCAGCAGCGACCGCTATCACATTACGTGGGTGTCCAGATGCAAAGTCAAAGCCGACACTATCACATATGGTGTCAAGGGATGCAAAAGCCAGCCGACACTATCTCATACTGGTGTCCAAAGGGATGCAAGAAGTTCATCCACCCTACCACATACTGTGTCAGAGGGTGCAAAGTTCAGCGACACTATCACATACTGTGCCAAGGATGCAAATAGTCCAGCTGACCTATCACATACTGGTGTCCAAGTGATGCAAAAGTTCAGCCGACACTATGCACAGACTGGTGTCAAAGGGGTCAAAAGTTCAGCCGACACTATCACATACTGGTTTCCCAGTTGATTCAAAGTCAGCCGACACTATCCATACTGGTGTCCCAAGGGTATGCAAAGAAGTCCCAGCCAACACTATCACATACTGATGTCCAGGGTGTTGCAAAAGTCCGGGCCGACACTATCACATACTGGTGTCCAAGGGGTTGCAACGTCCAGTTGACACTTCACATATGGTGTCCAAGGGGAAGCAAAAGCCTAACACCAATATCACATACTGGTGTCAAGGGGGTGCAAAAAGTCCAAGGGTGAGACACTATCACATACTGGTGTCAAAGGGGTTGCAAAAGTCCAGCCAACACTATCACATACTGGTGTCCAAGGGGTTGCAAAAGTCCAGTTGACACTATCACATACTGGTGTCCAAGGGGTTGCAAAAGTCCAGTTGACACTATCACATACTGGTAAAGGTCCAAAGGGGTTGACACTAAAAGTCAATACGTCCTTCCAAAAGAGGCGTTGCAGGGTTCAAAAGTGAACCACTACACATACTGGTGTCCAAGGGGTTGCAAAAGTCCAGTTCGAACACTATCACATACTGGTGTCCAAGGGGTTGACAAAAGTTCAGCCAACACTATACAATTATGGTGGTTCAGGGGTTGCACGGTTTCCAAGCCAACAACCTATACATACTGGTGTCCAAGGGGTTGCAAATGTTCAGCCGACCCTATCACATACTGGTGTCCAAGGGGTTGCAAAAGTTCAGCCTACACTATCACATACTGGTGTCCAAGGGGTTGCAAAAGTTCAGCCTACACTATCACATACTGGTGTCCAAGGGGTTGCAAAAGTTCAGCCTACACTATCACATACTGGTGTCCAAGGGGTTGCAAAAGTTCAGCCGACACTATCACATACTGGTGTCCAAGAGATGCAAAAGTCCAGCTGACACTATCACATACTGGTGTCCAAGAGATGCAAAAGTCCAGCTGACACTATCACATACTGGTGTCCAAGGGGTTGCAAAAGTCAAGCTGACACTATCACATACTGGTGTCCAAGGGGTTGCAAAAGTCCAGCTGACACTATCACATACTGGTGTCCAAGGGGTTGCAAAAGTCCAGCTGACACTATCACATACTGGTGTCCAAGGGGTTGCAAAAGTCAAGCTGACACTATCACATACTGGTGTCAAAGGGGTTGCAAAAGTCCAGCCAACACTATCACATACTGGTGTCCAAGGGGTTGCAAAAGTCCAGCCAACACTATCACATACTGGTGTCCAAGGGGTTGCAAAAGTCCAGCCTACACTATCACATACTGGTGTCCAAGGGGTTGAAAAGTCCAGCCAACACTATCACATACTGGTGTCCAAGGGGTTGCCAAAGTCCAGCCTACACTATCACATACTGGTGTCCAAGGGATGCAAAAGTCCAGCCTACACTATCACATACTGGTGTCCAAGGGGTTGAAAAGTCCAGCCAACACTATCACATACTGGTGTCCAAGGGGTTGCAAAAGTCCAGCCTACACTATCACATACTGGTGTCCAAGGGGTTGCAAAAGTCCAGTCGACACTATCACATACTGGTGTCCAAGGGGTTGCAAAAGTCCAGCCAACACTATCACATACTGGTGTCCAAGGGGTTGCAAAAGTCCAGCCAACACTATCACATACTGGTGTCCAAGGGGTTGCAAAAGTCCAGCCAACACTATCACATACTGGTGTCCAAGGGGTCGAAAAGTCTAGCCAACACTATCACATACTGGTGTCCAAGGGGTTGCAAAAGTCCAGCCTACACTATCACATACTGGTGTCCAAGGGGTTGCAAAAGTCCAGCCTACACTATCACATACTGGTGTCCAAGGGGTTGCAAAAGTTCAGCCTACACTATCACATACTGGTGTCCAAGGGGTTGCAAAAGTTCAGCCGACACTATCACATACTGGTGTCCAAGAGATGCAAAAGTCCAGCTGACACTATCACATACTGGTGTCCAAGAGATGCAAAAGTCCAGCTGACACTATCACATACTGGTGTCCAAGGGGTTGCAAAAGTCCAGCCGACACTATCACATACTGGTGTCCAAGGGGTTGCAAAAGTCAAGCTGACACTATCACATACTGGTGTCCAAGGGGTTGCAAAAGTCCAGCTGACACTATCACATACTGGTGTCCAAGGGGTTGCAAAAGTCCAGCTGACACTATCACATACTGGTGTCAAAGGGGTTGCAAAAGTCCAGCCTACACTATCACATACTGGTGTCCAAGGGGTTGCAAAAGTCCAGCCTACACTATCACATACTGGTGTCCAAGGGGTTGCAAAAGTCCAGCCTACACTATCACATACTGGTGTCCAAGGGGTTGAAAAGTCCAGCCAACACTATCACATACTGGTGTCCAAGGGGTTGCAAAAGTCCAGCCTACACTATCACATACTGGTGTCCAAGGGGTTGCAAAAGTCCAGCCTACACTATCACATACTGGTGTCCAAGGGGTTGAAAAGTCCAGCCAACACTATCACATACTGGTGTCCAAGGGGTTGCAAAAGTCCAGCCGACACTATCACCCAATGGTGCCCAAGGGATGCAAAAGTTCAGCCGACACTATCACATACTGGTGACCTAGGGGTTGTTCTTTAAAATCTTATCAACTTTCGAAGTGGAAATTATTTCTAAACTAGTTTGTTGAAAATTTAATTTTCCAAGATCTTTCCAAGAAATGGAACTGAAAGTAGTTTCCCTGTTTGAAAAAAAATTATAAAAACCCCTTGAAGGATAAAAGAACCTTCAAATTCCCATGCTACAAATAAGAATGTTTATTTACCTTATGAGAGACACTTCCAAAAGACCCTTGCGAGTAATCATTTTGGAAAACTCTAAACAGAAATGGCACTTACAAACAAGCAGAATTTTTACAGTTTCTGAAGGTAAGTAAAATCGAAATTCTCCGCAGAGAACTAAAACGTTATCCTCGGTAAGTCTACCAAATATTACATTTTCATATTTAACACAAAAATTCAAATCTTTTCTTGGTTATCAATGTTCCTACACGTACGACGCACTAAGAAGACAAGTGCACAACCGTACAACATTGCAATATAACCAAAACAAGAATTTCGTCACTAGTAGGCTTATCATACGTGATATATGCAATATGGAATGCTCATCTGCTGGTGTAAGAGGGGCCAGTTTTCCTCGTCACTTTATTCCGAATCGAGCAACACTACATATTCAGCCTTGACTGAATGCAGTGGAAGATTACTGATGCCACTTTTAATATACTATGTATAAGTCCATTTTGAAGTTCTGAAAAACAATCCATTGTTTCTACGGCTTTCAAATGTTATTTTCCAGAATCTATTTTATTTTCGTGGTTCTGTTTTCAAGTTGGTGTGCATCAATTCTCATATACTAGAGAGATAGGTATAATATTTCGTGTCATTTATTATACATCACTTAATCCAAATACATTTAAGCTTTCCTGAATTTACGACTATTTATAAGAAACATTTTTCAGTACATAATCACATTCATTTCATGAAGTTTTCTTGCATACACTTTCATTTATCTACGAAAGTAGCAGGTACTTATAGTACTTTTTAGAAAGTGATTGTGTAAACTTCTTATCATTTAGATGAATTGCAAAAATATAATTTTTCATTATTTTAATTAATGTTTAACTGTTAAAACTTCTTGACAGGAAATGCAGTCAGTTGGGAAAGAGCATCTTGAAACCATCTGCTCCTCGCCAGTTGTTCTGGGCCGATTGTAAATGTTTCAGGTCATGAAATCAATGTGGCACGGCAACCAACTTCCGGCATTCTAAATGAAATAATCTAGCGGAAGTCTGCCCTAACAGTCTACAAGATTATTCGGCATATTCGGGAAAATCTTGGAGCTGTGTTAATTCTACATGCAAATAATGTTACATGTAAATAACCCAATAAAAGCACTGACGGTAACAACACATACCCAAATCAATCAATCTGCGTAGGTCAAAGCTCATGCCTCTCCCGCAGGTCATGTTTCAATCACTATACACACCTATTTGCTGATTACAGGTAAATGTATTTATCATGATAAAGATTTCCGACAAGTGGCCAACTGCCTTTCATTCAAATCCAGCTTGCCATGCGAAGTTTTCGTCCACTAAAGGGTTCCTCTTGAAGGAACTTTGACGTTCAACGTCTTTTCGGAAACTCATTTTGTATAACTTTGTCGAATAATAGAAGCTGGTCAGAGAGAGAGAGAGAGAGAGAGAGAGAGAGAGAGAGAGAGAGAGAGAGAGAGAGAGAGAGAGAGAGAGAGAGAGAATACATTAACCTCAGAAATTTCCAATGGATTTCTTTTGTGATTCAAGGTGATCCCCAGAGGACGACATTCATCACTAACAATAGTTCTTTGTTATGAAACAAACCATGCGCACATGAAAATTTGCTTTTGTTTGTCTTCCGTTGGAGACACAACAGCGGCTTTCTTGACAGGAAACCCAGGGCTGCACCAAAACACCCACAATTGAGTGTTTTCGAACTTTTATATACAGCAATATGGTAAGCTTGCCCCAAGCAAAAGCACTCCCTGACTGCAGGAACAACCTAAAAGGGACTGACTGTTCTCTTCCCATTTGTTTCAGAGTTTAAATTGGGAAAACACCACTTTAAAACTTACGCCTTCAAAATTAAGAAATGAAAATGTAAAGAGTTCTGCGTGTCACGGAACTTCGACATTCCAAATCTTTTAGTGCACGACCATCAACGTCAAAGCTTAGTTCCAATCGGGCTTACCTCAGTTGCAAAGTATTGAATATAAAAACGAACATTACGCTATTACTAGAGTTCACACCTGTGTTGAGATTATTCTGGAGCGTTTTTGACAAAAGTCAGTCATATGTAACTTTTCAATGAAATGCCCATGAAGGATGTTCAAAAGATTGATATTTGGTGGGAAACCCCAGATGAGGGCCAAAAACGCCAATTCTGTAGTTTATTTGTGAGCGTATGCACTTCGTCGTCCTGCAACGCAGCCTTCTAAAACATCGCAACATTTCTCTGTTTCGAGTCACTAAATTATGACCCAAAATTATGACCCACCTTTTGTAGTTGATCCAGAGCGATGAATATCTAAGATTATTTTGTACTATGTTGAGTGAGATACTCCACATACTCTTCGCATAATTAACGTAAGAATACATACAAGACGTATGGAAGCGGAAGTCGAAGTCCTTTCAATATTATCTCAGAATTCTTTACAAAAATCACACTCGAGAGCGACATGACCAGAAATTATATTATTCGCTAAGGCATAAATCCAGGCCAAGAGGTAATAGTTTCAATATTGAATGGTTTCCATATTCGATCTCACCAATGACAACAGTGACAGAGTCTCCACTTGATGAATATTTTTCTTCAAGTGAGTATTCTTTCACAATGAATTAACTGAAATGGCGATAAACTTGCGAAGAATGCTGAATTTCCGAAGAATGTCCACATCGGAAAAAAGATAAAAGCAAAAGTGAATACGTGCGTAATAGCGATCTCACAATGAAAATTAGGCAATGTTGCATGGGCCATAAAAGTAGCATTATAACCTCTCTTGACCCTGATGATTGATTGTACGTTATACCTTGTACATGAGATCTGAATCAATTATAGTGAAAACCATCCCAAAGTTTTTCGGTCAAGGAAAAAGGCCTTGTACAGGGCGCCGACAACAGAGCCCACAAAAGACAACAGGGCCCCCAGAAGAAGTCGTTTTAATACCACCTTTCATTTCCTTTATTTCATTCATACTTACGCAACCTGACATTAGAAAGTAAGTGGCTTTTTTCTCTATCATCTATCACACTGGCACTTCTCTAATCGTTCTAATCTTATGGAATGGAATATTGAATTTAGGCCAAAGGCCTAACGCTGGGATCCATGTGGTGGTCATTCAGCGTTGAAAGGGAAACTGAGAGTAGAAAAGTTTGAGCGGTGCAACTGGGGAAACCCTCTCAATTGCCCTGTGAAACAACAATTGTCAGGAGAGGGCGAATAGCATGATGGAAGAAAGAGAATATGAATGAAGGTTTAGGAATAGGAATGAAAGGGGTTGCAGCGAAGGGGCCGAGGTGACGCTGCAAAGGACCTTAAGTAATGACTATAAGTGTACCGCGTGAGGTGCACTGACGACAGTAGCACCCCCCCCCCCCCCCCCCCCCCCCCCCCCCCACCTCCGGGGTTTCAATCTAATGATACCTTACGAAGACCAAGCGGCTTCAGGTGACCTGGCCCCCATTTAACAAGAACAATTAGCTCTGAAGACTCAAAATTCTTCATAAAATGCAACACAGGGATTTTTTATGACTGTTTATTAGTCTGACTGTTTACTAGTCTTCTCAAAGTGAATATGATATAAGGGAATTTTATTCTGTATAAGCAGAATTCAAGAGATGCTCGAGTAAATAAATAAATACAAACCTGCGTTTTATGAGAGTACAAACAAACTTATCTCATTTTACTTTCAAATGTTTTTTATGGTCAAGATTTGAGTGAGCTCTATAGTTTGCGTAAAGTGATGCCTCATTTTTAAAGTATGCTTTTCAATGTATTTTCATTTGTTCTATTTATCCTAACGACGTGCTTCAATTTTAGCATCGATAACAACTTCTCGTTGTGACCCCAGATTCTTGCGATAAATACATTAGCAATGAAAGCAAGAAGTCTAAAAAGGAAGTACCAGTAAAGCTCTCTTTTTGAGCTTAGCAGATGGGATAAGAAGGATAAGCCTTCAGGAAAGAATAATATTTTGGTAGCCTTAGGCTAAGTTAACAAAACACGATGATGACTATTAGCACAACGGGAAAGTGAGGGACATTGGCAGTTTTCTCAAAATATCCAATAAACGTAATTTAAGAATTTTTATACAAGTTTCTAGTGGCAAAAACACACTTCCGAAAGTGCAACATTTCAAAATACGGAAAGCGATGATCAAATCCAGTACCAGAATTCGAGTAAGCTATACAAATTAACTTATAGAACAGAGAGCTGGACCAGCCACACGAGACTTTTATAAAAGGGAAATGATTCTGAGAGAGTATTTCTTTCGGTTTCTTAGACGAAGAAATTGGACTTTTTTTTTTTTTTATTCATCTAAAGAGAGAGAAAAGAAATCAACCTTTTCAAATGCATTGAATACCTGTATACTTCATCCTTCCTTTTGCAATCTTAGCAAAGGAACTGGAATGTGGACTCACTTATTTGCAGAGAGAGAGAGAGAGAGAGAGAGAGAGAGAGAGAGAGAAGAGAGAGAGAGAAAGTCACAACTCTTTGAAATGCATGGAATACCTGTGTATTTCTATTGCTCTGGAAGGCGCCCTCCACCGCCGTTTCCATATTTCAGTGGAGGTTAATACGAATTCAGGCGGTTCCCTCCGAGGCACATCAAAATGACAAAGGCTTCGCGGGAGGCGATATTGTTGCAGTACGTCGTCATCTCCCGAATCACGAAGGCAATTCCAAATTTCCAGCCAATTTACGAAGGACGCCGAGGGCCGTCTGAGTATATCAAAGATCTCTGTGCTCCCACCTCATTATTGCTATGATTCATTTTTTTTTTTAATTCAGATTTTTATTCTGGCCCCTGCAAATCTAGTTTCCTTCGCTGGATGGAAGTCATAAAACCGTTACCATCAGAGCCCTCTTACAAGCAACATATCCGAATCGCATATAATTACTTGTAAAGGAAGTTGTACAAGTATACTTCTCGATTGTGAGCCACTGACGGATGAGACACTTAGTTTGATGCACCTCTCTCGAAATGCCACTCCAAATATATAAGAAATAAAAATCAACGCAAAAGACCAAACCTTTATAGAGTGCAAGTCAGGCAATGAATAACAAGCTACACATGAAAAACAACTTCAAATCGCAGTGACGTATATCCACATAAATGTACATTTTTATAAATACATTTCTATTGTCTTGGAATTAACTACCAATGTTATGTCAATGTCAATGGAAGTATAAAGTTTTGTCGCGTTAACAGTGTTTTTATGGAGATTGTAATTAAAACAAATACGCACACACCCATATATATCTATATATATATATATAAAAATATTTTATATATGGGAGAGGAGAAGGAGGAGAGAGAGAGAGAGAGAGAGAGAGAGAGAGAGAGAGAGAGAGAGAGAGAGAGAGAGTGAGTCTGTAGATTTCTAAACATTTTGCTTGATTTCATACTCTACCAAACAGTTTACTTAGTATATGAAGTGTCACTTCAGTTCTGGAGAGACTCCATCATAGCCTAATGTTTTTCCATCGAAGTTTCGTTATTACTGGTTCCACTTCAAAAACTGTGTACAATAGTCATTCATACAACCATTCAGATCTTCGACAGCTTCTAGCACATCAAGTTATCCCCTTCATATATTATATTAAAATTTAGACCTCACAAAAATGTTCCTTCCAGCACCTGGCATTCTTTTTCTCTTCTTATTATGTTAATTCTGACCCATCGTTCCTTTGACAGGTATTCTCTTTTTTTCACTATGTGCCTTTCATTAATCATTCTGCAGGCTACACTAACACAAATGTCACGCCCATTGTCAAAATATTCTCTCTTATCTCTTCTTGATCTTCGTTAAACTTCATTATCTAGACTTGAGTACTTAGCGTATTCTACTTTGCGATCATCTCCACCTTGAAATTTGTCTACAAGTTTCCATTTCGTGGACCCCAAATCCAATTTTTCTTTCCATCAGACTAGTATGCATTTTGGAAGTTGATCAAGTCCTAAATGAATTAAACAACACAATAGAAGATATGAGTAAAATAAGCAATGCCAAAGAACTTCCTACAAATTACGGATTAAGAATTCATCCCCAAACAAACATACATGACTAATTATTTGACAATGTTGATATAATATGAAAAAGTGATGAATTTAAAAAAGCTATTATTCATTATTTGGAAAGTTCAAATGGTAGTTTATCGAATCAAATGAAGTTTAATCACAGTTCCAAACAACATTTAATATGAACTCCACAGAAACAGCTTTTGGCTGGTGCAATATTGTCAAATGGAGAAGTAGTGTTTTAACTTTGGATAAGACACTTTACACCCTTTCGTTTGCGCATTCATCTGGGCTATTTCTACCCCCAGATCAAACCATTATTTCATTATACTACTAATAGAATCAAGCTTCAATTTGATACCAAAATCTCGGAAATCGAAGGTCGATTTTCATTCTAAAATCTCCAGCTAAAAGCAGAGCAGAGCAGGGTTGAGGAGAGCTTCCATAGATCCAAGCATACGAGCTAGATGGCTTGTAATAAAAAAAAAAAAAATCCACTGCCCAACACAGTACACTTCCATTGAGTCACCTGAGCTTGAACACAAGCCAGGCCTTGGGTTTCATAGAAGCCCTTCCTGAGATATTGGGGTTAATTGCAAATGCATCCAAGCCAGCACAATTTTTTATGATGACACTTAATAGGAAAAAGTATGTCAACTGATTTCCCTTGAAGAAAACCTAACACCCAACAGTCTTTTCCTCAGTTTTTGGGTTAGGAAGAGGAGAAACCTGAACATCTAGGGACCACTGTTCAGGACACAGTTAGCCTGAAGCTTCCATAAAACCTCCCTTACGCACGGTACTTGGCGACTGGCACCCTTGCTTATAGGAGTTGGGTTAACTGCATTTTTAATACAGCCAAAATCGTTTCTAACCTGGACAAACGCTCATCCCTCAATCTTTTTAAATGGTAGAAAAAGTTCTCATTAGAATTATCCACAAATTTCTGTTTTATTTGACTTCTTCAGAACAATAATAATAGTATACAGATTCATTTTTCCACTCCTCCGGATGTTTCAGAAATGAACAAACACATCTCTACTCCTAAGAGAATGTAACTTCTGCAGTCAACAGCTTACCAAGTTCCCCAATCTCAGCGTCTTCTGAATACACCATACAGGGATCTGGTTGCATTCTGCTGAGGGGAATCTATAATTTGGCTTAAAGAGAAAGGTGGGTTACAACAACTGAATAATTATGCATACTAATATGTTCTCTGTAGCTCAAACTTCAGATAATCAAAAACTATCATGTTTCAGCAGTTGAGCGTTCGTAAATTAGAATGAGATAAACTCGTTGGACATCTTGGTGAAAGCTTGGACAGCCGAATGAGTTGTAGGATACCCAAAATCTTCCTAAATTTCAGATTTACAAAGTGTACTAAAAATTTCATGCTCAGCAAAAAATATCCCATTATAAAAGCATGCGCACAAATGGATCGTTCTACGAGGGAAACTAATCTATACGCTTTAGAACCCAAAATCCGTTTTATATTAGAGTATCTAAAATTACAAAAATAAGTAGGAAAAACCACAAATGTATACACCCAGAGAGAGAGAGAGAGAGAGAGAGAGAGAGAGAGAGAGAGAGAGAGAGAGAGAGAGAGAGAGAGAGAGAGAGAGAATATATAGTAGGCACAAAACAGAAACGCCCCTTTCCCCCAACACACACAAACACACAAAGAGAGTGGAAAAAGAATCACATTTTTCATTTTTACCACCGGCAAGACTTCGTAGTTCGTTCGTGCAACGGAAACAGAGGAACGAACGAGGACTAAACTAATTATTCCTGATGTTATTTGCCATACGAGGCTAGCTTTGTAAAGCACCTTATTTCCATATCAAAGCTAAATTACCTTTGTCAAGAGGTGCTTCACACACATAGCAATCAGAGTCTCTCTCTCTCTCTCTCTCTCTCTCTCTCTCTCTCTCTCTCTCTCTCTCTCTCTCTCTCTCTCTCTCTCTCTGAAACACGCAAAACTCCAGGGTAAACGTTGAAAAACTATACAATTTGAACACTTCAAGATTATCTATTGTAAAAAAAAAAAAAAAGTATTTGAATAGATTGAATAAAACGAGCGAAGTAAATATGACAGATGACAGCAGTCACAAATTTTCAAAAAATAAATTTAAACACAAACATAGAAAATAAACTTACTAATAGCTATCTTGACAGTATTACGCTCATGAAGAGAAGGGATGCAAATATATATTTGTATATGAATGTGTAAGAGGGTTTTCTACTTCATGAAAGGATATAATAAATATAAGTTATAAGCACGCAGTCCCACAAGCGCACAGACGATATTAACTAATTCGATGGAAACCATGTATAAATGCATTTCTACTGCTTCTATTTCTAACAACGACTGCATTACGTTTATGCTAAAGCAATATCTATTTTAACGGAAGGTCGTTAGTTATTGCTCTTACAGGAAATTAAAACTAAAACTAATATAGGTGACCAGAAGCTGATACAAACACTATGAAATTTCTGCACATTTCCTATAGGGAAGAGAATTTCACTACAATACTTCAAAATTAAAACAGGAATCACGCAACTCTATGTACCTTTGAATGCATGAAGTTTGGCGTCGTCCCTAAGATACGAGGTGCTTCTTGTGCATGGGAGCTAATGGCATAAAATGCCTCCTTGGCAATACAAACAATAACAAATCACTTTTGCCAAGACAAACTGCCAAATAATAATTAAACCTCCCATTTAATAACATCTGGTTTTGCCAAGCAGATCTTAATGAAAACGATGATTCAGACGACGATGATATGAAACATACGGACGAAACACAATAATAACAAGTTCAAGAAAATATCTATAGTTGACTCTAAACAGAGAGAGAGAGAGAGGTTTCCTAGGAATTTCTATCACGAAAACGAAAACCAACGCACAACTTGTATACTTTTTAGTAACAACACTATCGAGAAGGGAATTCAACTCACGAGACTGCGTCCACTAATCCTGTCAGTGTGTGTGTGTGTGTGTGTGTGTGTGTGTGTTTACGACGTGGTCCAAAATGCATCAAAGAAAACCTCACAGATGAACATATGAAGATCACTCTATCTGCTCATCAAATTTTCACCACGGGCGATTTGAAAACACGCTAATGAATCGGTGTGTTCTCATTTTCGTAAGCTGTGAAAAAATCTGACCCATATAAATATTCCTCACAACCCTGGAAGGAACACAATGATACACCTTCAGGAAAACTATTCTTCGTTACATATTTTCAAGGCATCCCTTTCATTATAATGAGCAATGACCTCCAACGTGAACTAAAAATCAGCCTTTCTACTCAGTACACGAAAGTTTGGATTTCCATATCTCTAATGTCATCGCTAACGATTCATTTATCTCTAATACATATAATATTCACCTGCCAGGAATTTCCTAGTGTGAAAGTAAACAGCAATATAAACTCGAGATCTAACATCCTCTCATGACTCACTCGAAGCACTTTTCCTTTTAGAAACCCAAATGAATTCCCAACTCGGCCCTGATGACATGACAGACCGACAAACACAGCTAAGGTCGTACGTATGACAGCAAGCTATGTTTGCCTTCGAAAAGCTGACAAGTTGTAAGTACGTGTGAAACGAGAGAAGTCCCTCGTAAAGCTGCTTGAAGCGAAGGTGTTTGATATTCCCCTTCAGATTACTCCCATGTCTCTTAATATTCACGGTACCGTCCCATTAAATCCTCACCGAACCCTTCACTGGCATGGAAAAATGCAAAGAGAAAGGTATTTTATTGTCACTTCAATTTCATTTACGATTTTCGCAAGAAAAATCTCGATCAAGAAAGGGACGAACAAGGAATGTAATTTATGTCCTTTGGAAAATCATCTTATCTACACGAAATTTATCCTAAACATTGCCATAATGAAGGATAATTAAAATGAACAAAGAAATATGGATCCCAATGCTACAATACCCCTGTAACATTACAATATTCTGTGTGTGTGTGTGTGCACGCGCGTGTGCCAACACCTAATTCTTAGCGTACCTTCTTTTCTTCTTTTTCTAGACAGAAATATTTCCCCTGGAACACCTTCCGAGCCAAAAACACACCAGAGAGTTCCTTCTCTCTCTCTCTCTCTCTCTCTCTCTCTCTCTCTCTCTCTCTCTCTCTCTCTCTCTCTCTCTCTCTCTCTCTCTCTCTCCTTAAGGGTTAAGATGTACATTGAGAAAATACAGAAGACGATTCATACCGTGAAATAATAATAAATTCCCAAATATAAAATATTTCTGCGCAGATGAGTGTTCAAAACCGCTGTGCACTGAGCATCACGTTCAAATTCCCTTCATTTACGTCAAGAATAAATGTCACGACCCATACGTCCCAATGGAGCACAGTTCAGGCCTTCACAATGAAAGGATCACTGCAAAACGAGATCAAACACAAAAAACAAAAAACTGATCCAGTCTCCTCTAACATCTACCGACGCCTGAATATTGCTCAATGTGACATAACGAGCCTCGTTTCTACCGTCTTTCGCCTCGTGCCACTTGGCAGCCTGAGGATCTTACACTTTCTTTATTGGTTTCCTGTCAAAAACTGAGATGGCTTTTGTCTGTCCGGACGTCCGCCCTCAGCTCTTAAAAAACTACTGAGGCTAGAGTGGTGTAATTGCTATGTTGATTATCCACCCTCAAAATATCAAACATATCAAATTGCAGCCCTCTAGCCTCAGTAGTTTTGATTTTATTTATGGTTAAATTTAGCCATGATCACGCGCCTGGCACCGCTATAGGTGCACCATAACACAGGGCACCACCAGGCTGTGGCTGAATGTTTCATGGGACGTGGCTGAGTTTATACAGAAAACTCGATTGCGCCGAAGATACTTCGGCGCATTTTTTACTTGTCAGACACTACACAAGGAAGTTGGCCAATACAAATGTTTTAAAAACGCCCTCATTTCTTCATTTGTTTGATCAATGTGGCTTCCTCGCTCAAGGCAGTAGTCAATGGTAGATTAGAATCTTCGCTTAAGGCTTGTTATATATAAAACGACATACGGAAAATTCAGGAAGAACATATACCAGTCACTTCTTCAATGAGATATTCCTACTAAGGCTACCTAGCTTTCAGGCATTATTAAAAGTTTTTACGAAAACAACAGAAGTATAATATATATAAATATATATATATATATATATATAGATATATAGATATATGACAAAGCAGATGGCAATGGTGAATGTGTCACTAAGTATAATGTAAAAATAACCTATTTTTAAATGTTCTAAATATAAAAACACTGTATTAACCCTTTTGCTTATGACTTGAGGGCAGCGGCAGTGACTCGAGCGGTAAGCATCAATATGTTGATACCTCATTATGTTCTGAGACGCATCTCTCCCACAATTTTCAAGGCACACAGCTCAATTTGGTTTCACTTTGCAGCTGATTACTTATTCTATACAGTGACATAAGAATCCACCCAAAATAACTATTATGTGGGTGAAATAATGAGTAGTAATTACGAGATAAAAGATTTTGCGTAGCGTCGCGTTTTCCGTAAGAAACGTGCCAGTCACCCACGCGACGCCCGCAAGTGTCTATCACTTTATTTTTAATTTTTTTTTTTTCAAAGACGTGTCACTGACTGTTTTCAAGGAAGACTGTCCCATTTTCTTTCACTTTGTAGCTGAATGATCGCTCGATACAATGCCATAAAAACAAATCCCCCCAAAATAACTCATGTATCTGAAATAATGAGCAGAAATTACGAGATGCGTTAAAATTTTGCATTTTCCCCCAAAAGACATTTACGATAGAGTCATCGTTATACATCCATAATATACCCAAATAAATTACGTAGGTTTTGCAATGCAAAAGTGTAATTACACCAAGGAATATTTGCAAAAAAACTAAAGACAAAGTAAGGAAGTTTCTCGTAAAATTGTGGCATCCAGTCAAGTGTTTCTCTCTCTCTTTCTCTCTCTCTCTCTCTCTATTAGAAATAAGGGTAAATGATGTACTCACTGAATTAAAATCTAATTCAATATTAAACAAATAAACATACATTTTACATAAGCATAAAAACTCTCTCTCTCTCTCTCTCTCTCTCGTGAACGCGCGCTTGCTCGTACACGCAGAAGAAAGATGAGTACGTAACGTAATTATAGAATAAATATCTAAAACTATGTAAAACAAACAAATATGCCTGTTATATATGTACAAAAATATTCTCTCTCTCTCTCTCTCTCTCTCTCTCTCTCTTGCAGGAAAAAAGATAAATGATGTAATTATAGAATAAAAACCTAAACTACAAAACAGATAAACATACATGTTACATATATGTAACAAATATTAGAAACACAGGCTGAAAATTATCCTCGTCTTATCTGCTGGTTTGTTCAATCTTGTTGGATGACGTTTTTATCCGTCATCGATAAGCGAAGGACTTGAATTTGGATGAACGTCATCGGTAAGCGAAAGGGTTAAGATAAGCTGTATACAAGACGAATGCCTCAAACAGCCTTTCTGAAAATCCAGAGTACACCTCATTTAACATTATAAAATGTTTATACCATATCTCTTGAAACTAACTTTCCCTCCATTGAAGAAGCAACACAAAGTTCGCTGTAACACTTCAAACCAATTGCCTGTCAGTCAACAAGGAACTGTAAGTCCCAGTGCTGCCTCGCAGTGGCGTTCGCCTTGCGTGCTTGTAGGAAATCCAGATGGAGGGAATCGCTTCTGCACATACTACATACAACAGAAAAATCAATAACTAAGTCCGATTCCTTCCCCCAGCAAAGTTCACGGTGCATCGACACCCAATGAGGGAGATCCCGGCCTAAAACCAAAGCCTCTACAAAAGGCAACACCATCTAACAGTAGTACTTCCGGTAACTCCACCCATTTCCGTGACATCAATGCCCTCTTCCTTATTTTGTTGTTACTTATTCATGCATAAATGTAATATATTATCATGATATACTTCATTCTACCTGATAAAAATAAAATACAATTTGAGAGAGGAGCATATTTAAAAAAAATCCCCTAGCTTCTACATTTATGGGGACATTCTAAACATTAGTCGTGGTTAGTCGCTTTCTAAAATGTGAATGAAGCCTGAATACCTTAAAGAAAAGAAAAGATAAAAAAAAAAACGTATTCAGCATCACTTCTCGCTCCATAAGAACAACAATCAATCGCTGATGCTGAAACAATCGAATCACAAATTTAACTTAACTCGTAGCAAACAATAAGAGAAAAAATTGAACCGTTTCCTTTCGGACCTCATATTTCAGCCATTTTAAAGCGAGGCTAAATCAAAAGACAAGTCCTTCACGCAAAAAATTATAAATAATGCATCTAGAGTGATGGATTCTAAATATTTATAAACCTGCACAGAGGCGGACATGCACAAGTTTTGAATTTCCCCACAGTTACCAATCAACGGAACTTTACAAAAGTGTAGCTAATAATCTTTGGGTGATACAGTTCTAAAAGGCCCTTTCGCCTCAATTCCGTTGAAATTGGTGCACGCAGTTGGTTATTTACATACCGCAAATTTTGGATAAATACAAATTTACACTTCATCAGTGAACCCAACTTACATTAAATTCTCGTTATTGGAAATAAAAATTGATTTCGGTTCGCTAGGGAATTTATCTTTTCCAATACAAAACAATCAAACCATTTGATAGAAATAACTGTAGCTGGCCATACAATGTTTTCCTCTGTGAGAGAGAGAGAGAGAGAGAGAGAGAGAGAGAGAGAGAGAGAGAGAGAGAGAGAGAGAGAGAGAGAGAGAGAAACCTGGAGGTCCGTTCCAACAATAACATTCAAAGGAACACTCCGATGAGGAGGAATCTTATGGAAAGAGAAAATCTTTTCCCTAAAAGGCGCCAGGCATTTCTGACTTCTGACGCCTTCACTTAAGCATATTGGCAAACGCCATTTCAGATTACCATACATAATCACACTCTCGCATCTTCCTTGAACACATTACTATGAAGGCTTCGATTAATCTCGTCAGGTGTTTCAATACAAGCATACGTCTCCCCTAATATCTAAATTGTGTGTTGATTCATTCCTCATCCGAGTTTTTCTTTCCCATACTGCTAAGCACATTATCAGTTCAGTTCAATTACGATCTCCGAAGTGAATGGTGGCCTCTTCAATATTAGCGCTCCTGCCCACACCTTTTCCTTGCAAAATCATCGTTTATATATATACCCGGTGTTTCGATATTAGAGGCACCCCCCCCCCCCCCCCAACGAACAAATGGAAAGTTATGAAGTTTTCTGCTATAGTCTATCTCCAAGTAGGTACATTATCTTAAGCTATTTTTCATTTTACATTTCTTGTATTTTCAGGCTGAGTGACAGAGTTATGCAGCCATGGCTAACGACTCGGAGGAAATCAGATGGATTGACCGGAGAGAGACCAGGGATGTTGGCGCATCCTTCATTTCACGTTCCTGGATAGCTAAATACATTAAAAGAGATGAATCCTTTGTTAAAAGAAACTGAAACAAAAATCCATGTGACTGTCATCGCAAAAAAAGTGAGAATCTTGGAAGGCCTGAAGTCCTTTCTCAGGAGTCAAAAGATATCATAGCTGAGGCGGTGGGCAGACCAAGAAAGTCTTAACGTAAATTGGTGCTTGAACTAGTAACAAAAAGGGGAAAGAAGAGAAGTTATAGTGCTGTATATCATGAGTTGAAAAAATCTGGTATCAAGCCATTTCATGTTATCAGCAAGCCCAACATCACTCAGCAACAGAGAGAAAACCTTGCATGGTTTTGTGATTCATTTCTTAAAGATTGGGATGAAGCTGACTTTCTCCATGCTGCCACATCAGATGAATTCTCCATTTACACAGTCAGGAAGCCAAATCATAAAACTGACATCATTTGGGCTGCAAAGTTGGATGATATCAGTGATGATGTGTGCTATCACAAAGTTGTGAAATTTCCTGGATGTTTCGGAATGTTCATGTTTCACAGCCAAACGGTTAATATGGATCATCAAAGAAAAAGGACAGTCATGGAATGGCGAATACTTCAGAGAAACTGTGCTTACTGGTGGAGTATTTCCTTTCCTCAAGGATCCTGAAAATGTGTTATCTGTTGAAGAAGTCACATTTTTACATGATAAGGCACCATGTTTCAAGGCTCTTCAGATACAGGAGCTGCTTTGAAACAGAGGTATCAATTTCTTCTCATCAAGTGAATTTTCAAGTAGCTCCCCTGACCTTAATGTGTTTGAAAACATTGGTAGTATCTTAAAGGATCATGTTGAAGCGCACACAGAGGTGACCAAAGTGCTCAGGGAAATGGAGTTTGAGTCTCAGCTTTTTTGCGATTTGGTGAAATCATACCCCTCAAATTTGCAGGCTGTGGTACAGGCAGATGGAGGCCAGACAAAATATTAAATACTCAGAGAGAAACTTAAATAAATACCTGTTCTGAATTACTTTTGTTTTTGTCCATATCAATTTTAGTTTATGCTGTAGAGGAGGGGGCTCTAATTTCGAAACACTTTGTATTTATATATAGCTACAAATGTCCTTTAATATCTATTCACTCTGCCTCGGAATTAATATATTTTCATATATGTTAACCGAAGGGGAATTTTTTAATTGATAATAAATTCGTTGGCTCATGGGCGCCAACCACAGAACCAAGAAATCAGGACATACAGTGAAGCACTAAACACCTCTTGTGATAGCTTTGTGGTTTAAAGCGCTCCACTGTATGTCCTGATTTACTGGTTCAGTGGTTCGTGCCCCTTCAGTTAACATATATGAAAATATATTAATTCCGAGGTAGAGCGATTTAGATATTAAAGGACATTTGTAGTTTAATGTATGTATATTTGAATGTATCTATTGTTGTCGATGTGTGTGGAGGTACCTGTACACACATCAGAAAGGTGTCTGTACATCTCCGTCTCTAACAGTATTAGCTTAACAGTGTCAGATGACTGCAGTAACGATGATTAACAGTAGAATCAAATGTCGTCGATGAAAAGGACTAGCCTAAATCCAGAAATTCCCAAGATCAAGCGCTATCGACAATGAACACTGGAATACACCAGCTAATGAGGTTTTAACATATTATGGGGACGCTATTAGTGCACCAGAGGGAAAACCACCAAGACTACTATATAGTGTAGGGGGGGACTAACAGCAGGGGTGGTTTCTATTTGTGAACTGGAATTGTGATGAAACAGGCTTTCCAAGAAGTTGAAGAACCAGTGAAGGTTATGCGCACTGAAATTCGATAGGCGATTCATCGAAAGCAGTCGCATAGCAGTTTTTAGTGCTTTACAATTAGTAGACCTTACAGAATCTCACAAAAATAGCGTCATAATTTTCTTTTTTCATTCTCTAGAACTTATCATTTTGTCACTTTACGTTTAAGCCTGTAAGTGTTCTTGACAATAAGTGAGAAAAGCAAGTGCCTGGAGTCAAGTGCTCAGTGTTCCCAAATGGTTTACCTGAGAAAACTCAGGCTCTGAAAACTACCAAAACCATAATAACACTAATAACCTAAGGGGAAAAAAACCTTACCGCTGGGCGACTAGTAAGAGAAAATTAGAGGGCTACATCTCTTCTATCTCTGATATCACTGAAGCTCTTTCAAAGGATTTGTTACACATGAAGACTGGAAAAACACCAGACGTTTGCAAAAGCCGAAACAAATTGTCTTTAGGTATATTGTTACCAAAGCATCTAAATACCTTGGGATTATATTTCCTGCCAAACTGTCCGTTGACAAAATCTTATGGGGAAAAATGTGCAAGAGTGCTATATAACGCATACGAAGGTTCCTCTTTTGGACAGAACACCCCATCGCATGTGGTCGGAACACCACAGCGCCCTAATAACATACGGCTAAGGAGCATTATCCTTTATTTATTTTGATATGTCTCAAAAAAGGGCACCAGTGACTCCAACGATAAAAATAATAGGAGGAGACAGTTGGAGAAATGGAAAATCATAAAGACGAGCCCACCTATACAATTATTATTTAATTTCAGTTGATGAAACTTATTCACATGGAACAAACGCACAGGGACCACTGACTTGAAATCCAAGCTTCCAAAGAATGTTGGTTTCAATCTCGCAATACTGAAGACCCCACAATGCAGCAGTAACTGATCATGGTATACAGCCCGTGATTTTTCGTCGCCCTGGGAAAGACGCGAACCCGCAACATTTGAGAGGCATGCCACAACACTAACTACTATACCAGTGAAACAGAACTGAACATCCATCCCTCAGTCATTATTCCTAGTGAAGTTCATTCTGGCATCTTTTTTAAATAGGCCGTAATCTGTTATTTTCATCATCATCATCAAATCCAATCCACTTCTCAAAGACTCCCCCTAATACTTCCAAAATGATGATCACTTCTAAATGTAGTATATACTGTCACTGGCTAATATCAATTCGTACATCACTTCCTCTTTACTTATTCCTGATCACTATTACTATTTCGTTACCGACAAAGAATTAGAGTTAACTTATAAATACACACGAAATTGAACGACTAAATTTTTAGCTTTTGGGAGGGTGGGGCGGTAGGAGAGTCTGTAAAGGTCTGAAAAGTGTTTCACGTTGAGTTAAAGATACAGGAAATTTAGGATAGGATATTTATGATTTATTTTTAAGACTAAAATGTAAAATATAAATAATGTGTCTGATAAATAGTACAGAAAAATAATTTAAAATAAAATGTAGCTTATTTGTTTAGATTTTCGTTGGTGAAACAATGGTCTATCCGGCCGTATTTGAGCACGTGTTAATTTATTTGATGATCTAAATTTAAAGGCTGTATTTCTGTTCCATTATTTTGCGTTTCCACTTATAACTGAGAATATATGAATGTGTTTTAATTTGTGTCCTTTTTATTTGATCCTTGTTGTTAGTATAAATAGTACTAATTATGAATATTGATTCAATTAAGTAGCTATATCTTAGTTAACCAGACCACTGAGCTGATCAACAGTTCTCCTAGGAATGGCCCAAAGGATTAGATATATTTTACGTGGCTAAGAACCAATTGGTCACCTAGCAACGGGACCTACAGCTTATTGTGGGATCCGAACCAGATTATATCGAGAAATGAATTTCTATCACCAGAAATACATTTCTCTGATTTCATGTTGGCCGCGCCGAGAATCGAACGCGGCCAACGTGGAATCAGAGAAATGTATTGCGAAGACCACTTCACATCAAGCTAGGAATAGGAATATAATGTTTGCAACTAATGCGTCAGGGGAAATTCTTGCACGCGTCCCATGTGTGTGTGCGTGTGTGTGTATGTGTGCATATAAGAGAGAGAGAGAGAGAGAAATTATTTGCACAGATAAAAAATATACTGTCGAAACATAAATGTATAACTATAATATACAGAACTGAAAAAAAAAAAAAAGAAGCTGCGTATACGAGTAACAAATATGTGTGCGTACTTCTCCCGATGAAGTTCAATCAAAGTTTTGAACATCAAGGAAAAATGGCCTCTGGCCACAAGGCAGCAATCCCCTCCCCAGGATTTCAATGCCAACGGAAAGATGTGAACAACTTTTTTCCTGCCTGACATTAGTTCCTTAACAACAAAGTAAAAGATTTAAAATCTTATATTTCAGGAGAGTATCAAAAGCGAAAAGATAAATGAGGAAAAATGGAATAATGGCTGAACGATTATTTTCCATCTCCAGAAAGTAAACCACAGTACACACACATCTACCTATTCTATATGCGCACGCACATTATATATTATATATATATATATATATATATATATATAGTATATAATATATATATAGCTTAAAAAACAAAAAATCACAGTAGATGCACGTGACTTCATAAAATAGGCGAATTCCACAGGAAATGATAGTCAGAAATCCAAGCGCTTTCGTCTTTACCAAGACATTGTCTTAGTAAAGACGAAAGCGCTTGGATTTCTGACTAATCATTTCCTGGGAATTCGCTATAGTATTATATATAATATATCATAGATATATATATGATATATATCCAGATACAATTATATTCACTATACAGAATCTAGTATAGACTATGTATATATATATATATATATATATAATAGTATATCGATATATCAAATCGATTAGAATATATCTGCTAAGATATATATAGAATAAAGAATATATAATATTATATATAATATATATATACTAGTATAGAATATATAGATAATATATAGTATATATATAGATAATATATATCTAATTATATATCTATATAAATATATATATATATATATATATATATATATAATATATATAAATCTATATATATATCTATAATCCTATATAGAATAATAGATATATATAGAATTTTTTTATTCCTATTTATCTTATATATATATCTATATATATATATATATATATATATATCTATATATATATTATCTAATATATATCTATATATATCTATATATCTATTACAGATATATATATTATATAGATATATATATATATATAGTATATATATATTATATTATAGATAGATATATTATATATATTATATATATTATATAATATTATATATACCATATGTATATATATCTAATAGATAGATATAATTATATATAATATAATATCTATATATATATATATATATATCTTATATATATATATATCATCTATCTATATAGATATAGATATATATATATTATATATATATATATATAGATAGATTTAGATATATATATATATATATATATATATATATATATATATATATATATATACACACATTCAAAAGATGTGTCAGGAATCAAAAAAAGGTAACAGATGGAATGGACGCCTGATACATGACGCTTACCAGAAGTTGCTTAGGAGTTCCAAAATTCTCTTCTTCCTTACCTGCAAAAAAGAAAAGAAAAAAAATTATATATTTACATACGTAAACTTTTTGAAAAAAAAATTATTTTTGCTTCAGCCAATAACAGTGAAAAGTTAAGCAATAAATATACTTTTTAACCCTCACCATCATTGCCTTCTATTAGTGCTGGTACTCGTTGACTCAATCTCTGATTATACCTGTCTAGAAACATTTTTCAAGTGTTAACGTCTTGCATACATGAGGTAATTACGGTAACTTCACTGTGAAACTATAAGCCCTTTTAACCTTGGAATGAGCTAAGATGATGAATTTTGTTCCAGAATGTTTCAGACTGGTCGTTCTCTTCTATTAGACAATGTCACTGTCCCTCGCCTTTCCAAAACTGAGCCAAAAAACTTCCTCCGGTTACAACGAGAATGAAAATGCTTGGAAAGAAAATTGTGCCGAATAAAGGAAAAAATCTTGACTGGAAGTGAGAAACAGCATACAGAGAAAGAAATTACAATGCGTGCAATGCATCCTCGAGTGTTGAATTGAATATAGAATTGAGGCCAAAGGCCAAGCACTGGGACCTATGAAGTCATTCAGCGATGAAATGGACATTGACAGTAAAACGTGTGTTTGTTTGTATGGTGTTTTTACGTTCCACAGAACCACTGGTTATTCAGCAACGGGACCAACGGCTTTCCGTGACTTCCGAACCACGTCGAGAGTGAACTTCTATCACCAGAAATACACATCTCTCACACCTCATTAGAATGCCCGAGAATCGAACTCACGGCCACCGAGGTGGCAGGCCAAGACCATACTGATCACACCACTGAGGCCCTCTGAGACACAGTAAAACGTTTGAAAGGTGTAACAGGAGGAAAACCTAGCAGTTGCACTGCGGATCAAGTGTTAGGAGAGGGTGGAAAGTAAGATGAAGAAAGAGAGCTTGAAAGGAGGTACAGTAAAAAGAATGAAAGTTATTGCAGCTAGGGGGCCGAAGGCACACTGGAAAGAACCTTCAGCAATCCCTACAGTGCATCGCATGAGGTCCACTGACGGCACTAACCCCGCTACGGGATCCTCGAGTGTTAACATCATACCACTAAAAATAATCTCTTAAGGACACTATCCAACCTATGACAAACGGATTTTCTTACCTTTTTGCCCCGGAATCATTTCATCCAAATACAGACTGCCATCCTCAACGTCCAATTACCGGGCAGGGAAAAGTTCCCCTTCTCTGAGCGTCCCGTAATCAACCGTTTCCCTTTCAAAAGTCTGCGTGAAACTTCATTTACGCCAAACCCCAAAGGAACGACAAAATAGGTAGCCTTAATGCATGCTTCCTGCGAAATGTGTTTCTGATATAATCACGTCCTTGATGTCCTTTCAGGAAAAAAATGAGCTGGGAGATACGCCTCCGTCAAATATCATGCCTAGATGAAGCCTGATTTCTTCTTCTTTTGACCATTAAAGAATTACCTTCTTTGTTCATTTCCTTTGCCTATGTATATTCATAAGGGCAACTTACAACTAAAAATTAATCCCAATAACTGTCATGAAATCGGAGGCAAAACAAATATAAGGTTTTTTTTTTTAATTGTCGTTTTTTAGATTTCCTCTCGTCTAAACTCAATCTCGAGACAGTGCCAAGGAAAACACAACGTTCAAAATTCTAAACAAAACTGATTTCTGAGTGAAGATGTGGCCACAATGATAATCAAAACTACATTACAGCTGAAATAAAGCTTTGCCGGAGATGAAACATCTCTCAATGATACTGGGTTTTCACAAATATTGAAGAATGGCAACATATGTCAGCGAACTCGCAGAAACTGCTCCATATTTTTTCCACTTACACTGACAACATGCTGTTAAAGGATGCAAATGTTGTGTGGCTTCAACCAATACATTTCCCGATCAGCAATCTAAGGTAACAAATAAACTCTATGAAAATCCGCCAAATGAAAAATCCTCCAACCCAGCATGGCTGGCAACACGCTCTACCAAACACCGGCTGCAAACAACGAATACGTGATGCACAATACAGCTTCCCAAACAATTTGACAAATTCTGATACAGAAGTAACAAACCAGAATGCAAAAACGAAAATGTTCACACACAACCGTGCGTGTGGGATTTTTGTTTTTTTGTAAGATAAACCATCTATAGGGTTGAATGATTGATTGTTAGTTATTACTGGCGTCGATACGACGAGGTTATTGATGCCGTATCACTAAACGGAATTACAAATGTTGAAATAAATTAAAGAGCTATAATTATATTCATAAAAAAGTCTGTCACAGAACTATATAGAACCCAAAAACACACGAAACACCCATCCCACCTACACTAATATTTCAAATTAATTGTAAACAAGAGTACAACCAACACAGACACCCCGCACACTTCCAAATTCTACACAGTTCCGTGAAATAAATAGATATTAAAAGTACTAAAACTTTATATGTGGTAATAAATATTATATCAATTAGGGGTGAACTTATGTACATAAAAACTTAACGAAATAAAAGACCTAAAAGCAAAATGATATACACTAACACATACTAACACATATACACAAACTCGAACATCATGACCAAATTAACCTACCGTAACATGGCATTCCAATCCGAAAAAAACATCTCTCTCCCCAAAGTCATAACACCCGAGGCCAAGATAGAAAGAAAAAAAAAAAACAATGTCAAATGTTAGAATGAAGCCTTCCCAGAAAAGACCGGTGAGGCTACAGAGAAGCCATTTCGCTAAAGAAGAGAAACAGGGAAGGTCACATAAAAGACGCAACATATGAAGGCGGCTGAGGAGAAAAGCACAAATCCAAGATGACGTCACCAGTTACAGGTCATGTTCCAAACAAGCTCCAGAGAAAAGGTGTTGTTCACTGGCCCACGGTCGTTGACTGCATCTAATTCCTAGGATTAGTTTCCTGGCACAGAAAGCTCAAGTTTTCATCGCTCGCCTTTTCAGATTACTGATGACTTTTGTTGCTTAGTTAGTCCAGACTTTATTTTCATTTATGATTTATTCAAGAGATTTGCGCTGTTCAGACAAGCACTGGGGCACTTCAGGCATTCAACACTTAAACACTGAAAAGAAGGATTGAATTGAATATAGATCAGGCCAGAGGCCAAGCACTGGGACCTAAGAGGTCACTCGGCGCCGAAACGGAAGTTGACGGTAAAAGTTTTGAAAGGGGAAGCAGGAGGAAAACCTCAAAGTAGTTGCACTATGAATCAAGTGTTAGGAGAGGGTGGAAAGGTGGAAGAAAGAGAATATGAAAGAAGGTGCAGTAAAAGGAACGAAAGGGGTTGCAGCTAAGGGCCGAAGGCACGCAGCAAAGAGCCTTAAGTCATGCCTGCAGTGCAGCGCAGGAGGTCCACTGACGGCACTACTCCTAAGAGGGAGTCAGTGTGGTTAAACAGCTAGACAGAGATATACAGAAAAAGGACAAAGATCTAAAGGTGTAACTCGGAGAAGACCACAATTGCACAAAGAAGTAATGCTAAAGAAGGGAAACCGAATGGAGGAAAAAAGAAGTGGATGCAACTTGAGGGAAGGGGGGGGCGGGGGGAACCTTAATGAAGGCTTACATTCGACCACGTAAGGTGTACTAACTGCAATAGCCCCTACGAGAAATGAATAACGCTTTGCAAATGACACAAACAATGTTTTTTGCCTTCGTCGGGAAAGAAATCGTTCTGAAAAATAAGTAAAGTAAAATAGCATTTTTTGTTTCATCCGTTCACCCGCAACTGAAGTCATCATCACTTCTGTCAAATATCAAATATAATCAAGAACACAAACAAGTGGTGTAAACGAAGTATCTAAACGACCAAGAAAGTTTTTTCTCTTTCCTTCTTTTTTGTACAATCATAGTTTTCTTGAGTATCTATTATCAATTTTGTTTTTTGTTTACCTTTCAATTACTATTCCATCATCGTCATCATCATCATCATCATCATCATTTCTTTACCTGGTAATCAAGTTATATATAAAAAAAAACTCTATTCTATCAATTATTTAAAATATTAATACCATCAGTATCAGCAAATTAAGAAGTATATTTGATTTTCTAATTGAAAAGCCAACGCAATCAAACGCCACTGGATTTAACACGTTCGGCACTTTTATGAACTTCTTCACTGCCAGAATATATTATTTTATATACCATTTATGAAGAAAAGGTGTTCATTTTTTTTTCGTATCTCTTCGAAATTCAAAGCGTTGTTAAAGCATTGTCTGGTTTATTCATTCAGGTCAATGGTGAAAGTTTTGGAAGTCATATACAAAGCAAAATATCTTGTTAAATATTCCAAGACCAACTTCAAACAGACATATGCACCCTCCACACTTCTGTAATTCAAGCACAAAATTATTTGAATAATCAGACTCTCTGCTAGTCTAACCGACAATTTCCCAACAATTAAAATACATTAGGAAGATTTGTAATTTACAATTCAGTGCACGGACTTTTGCATATACACCCTCACTACGAGTTACGAACCTTAGAAATGTCACAAATCAAACAACGGGAGGAAAAACAGAGCCTAAAACAATGTAAAAACTTAGGTCTCGACTGACACTGCCCAGCTATAAGGTGACGGAGAAGCCCGCCAGTCCCCGATCTTGTTGGGTCAGTAGAAGAATCTGGACACCAACTTGGGGAATTTCGTGAACGGAATTCTAGAAAGCACTGTGACTACACAAAAACCACCCTGATATAATCATCAGAAAGAACGATAAATTAACGAATCATTTGTGATGGGTGATTATGGCCTAGGATACTGCTCAAGGACTGTTCAGACTTATAAGCTGGGCAACCCATGAAGGCCGACGAAAATATGCCTCGCACGTCACCACCCACAAAGGTAGCCAAAGTCCTTAGCAAGATATTGCTTCATTTAGTAACTGGATACTGTTACTCACCACCCATATTGTCTATTAACCTAGTGAAAATGACAACGGCACAAGGCGATGTCGCACTGATGGAGGAGAGTTTTCCACGGAGGTTCATGTAGGGAAACCCATTAACAGGTTTAGAGGTTTACAGACTGAAGATATTCCCTTCCATGATCTTGACGACAGGTTACAGAAAAGGCTCGTCCTGAATTACGAAGTCTCACTTTATTGCTACACAAAGAGATGCTCCTCCATCAGATGGGTGTTGAAATGAAATACCCTTGCGCATATATATATATATATATATATATATATATATATATATATATATATATATATATATATATATATATATATATATATATATATATATACTATATATATATATATATATAATATTATATGTATACTATATATATACATATATATATATATACACATATATATGTGCATATATATATATATATATATATATATATATATATATATATATATATATGCACACTCCTGCAGTACATAAAGGATTCTTTTCTAGGAACCCAAAACCTGCTATTCATACCAGGTATACTGCTGATATATGTTCATCAAAAGATTTTTTTTACTTCACGAAGAATATGGAAATTATTTTTTTCCTTTCTTGGGTGTACTTAGAAAAAACCAAACCTTCGAAGTACTTCTTTACCTTTAAATATTTCGTGATCAAATTATTAATAATATAGATATGTATATATAATATATACATATGTATATAGAATAATTATTTAATATATATACATATATATAGATTAATTATAATTATATTATATATATATATATATGTGTAGATATAGTATATACATAGATATAATATAAATAAATTTATATATATATATATATATATATATATATATATATATAATATATATATATATTATACACACACACACACACACACACACACACACACACACATATATACATATATATATATATATATATATATAATATATATATATATATATATCATATATATAGTATATTATAGATATATAACTATATTATACAAACAAATCACACACACACACACAACCACAACACACCACACAACACACATATATATATTATATATATATATAATTATATAATATATATATATATATTATATTAATATCCACATATATATATATGCATATACATAATATATATATATATATATATATATATATATATATATATATATATTATAGATATGCAAATACTTGTACACACACACACACACACATATATATATATATATATATATATATATATATATATATATGTGTGTGTGTGTGTGTGTATATACCACGTAATATAAGAGATAGAGAGAGAGAGAGAGCGAGAGAGAGAGAGAGAGAGAGAGAGTTGTGATTCGTAATTGGACACCGCAGACATATACCGAAGGAACTCTGATTAAGAAATACACTTATGAAAACTGCCCATCATTTCAGATATCTACCTAAATTTCTCTTCCCCTGAAAACTGATGGAGGTGATGGATCTGAAATATTGTGCAATTTTTATAAGCGTAGTCTTCTTTTAATGGGTTTCTGTTTTTTATCTCTGACATGGAGAAAAAATTTAAACAAAATAAAGGATTGACCATTTATTATTATTTTCTTTCGCACATTCTAAGAGAGAGACCTTACCTTACAGACCTTACATCTTGTTCGGGTTGCCCCAGGTCCCTCAGTGTGAGGCACCTCTAATGTCTACCAGAGTTGCTAGTGCATCTTACGGTATATTTTGCATCTTCCAATCTTGGATGGTCTGGGATGCATCTTACATATTTGTCGAGCTTATTCTTAAACACATCTACGCTCACTCCTGATATATTCCTCAGATGAGCTGGCAACGCATTGAATAGACGCTGCATTGTCGATGCTGGTGCTTAGTGGATTAATGTCCTGTGTGTTTTCCTTATTTTTCCTGGTATAGTTTTGGGCAATATTAATCTACCTCTGCTTGCTCTTTCTGATATTTTTAGCTCCATGATGTTTTCGGCTATTCCTTCTATCTGTTTCCATGCCTGAATTATCATGTAGCGTTCTCTTCTCCTTTCTAGACTATATAATTTTAAGGATTGTAGTCTTTCCCAGTAATCAAGATCCTTAACTTCTTCTATTCTAGCTGTAAAGGACCTTTGTACACTCTCTATTTGTGCAATATCCTTTTGATAGTGTGGGTACCATATCATATTGCAATATTCAAGTGGACTACGAACGTATGTTTTATAAAGCATAATCATGTGTTTAGCTTTTCTTGTTTTAAAGTGCCGTAACAACATTCCCATTTTTGTTTTACATTTTGCCAATAGAATTGCTATTTGATCATTGCATAACATGTTCCTATTCAACATCACACCAAGGTCTTTAACTGCTTCCTTATTTGTGATTGTCTCATTATTAGGTCCCCTATATGCATATAGCTTTCCTTCTGTTTCCATAATTTATTGATTCAAATTTATCAGAGTTAAATACCATCATATTTACCTCTCCCCAATCATATACTTTGTTAAGGTCTCTTTGTAGCCCGTTCCTATCTTCATCACAAGTAATTTCTCTACTTATTCTTGTGTCATCGGCGAAACTACTCACTACCGAGTCCTTAACATTACTGTTTATGTCTGCAATCATAATAACAAACAGTAATGCAGCTAACACTGTACCTTGTGGCACACCGGATATTACCTTAGCTTCATCTGATTTCTCATCGTTTGCAATAACTATCTGTTTTCTGTTGTGTAAAAATTCTTTTAACCATCTTCCTACTTTATCCACTATATTATGTTTTCTAATTTTCTTCGCTAATATATTATGATCTACCTAGTCAAAAGCTTTTGCAAAGTCTAGATAAACCACATCTGTTTCATTTCCGCTTTTCATATTTTTGTATATGTTCTCACGGTGGACTAACAGTTGGGTTTGTGTACTTTTTCCGGGTGCAAAACCATGTTGTCCTATATTAAACAAATTATTTTTTATTAAGTGTTTCATAATATTTTTCTTCATTACCCTTTCATACACTTTCATATGTGATGTTAGACTCACAGGCCTATAATTACTTGCCTCTAGTCTTGATCCACTTTTGAAAGTAGGGGTAATATATGCTAATTTGTGCTCATCATAAATCTTGCCTGTATCTACACTTTGTCTTAATAATATTGCAAGTGGCTTTGCAATAAAATGAACTACTTTCTTTAACAAAATAGCAGGGACACCATCAGGCCCAGCTGCAGCTCCATTTTTAATTTCATTAATAGCCTGCACAATATCAGCTTCATTAATATCTATGTCTGATAAATATTCACTATTTTCATCCCTTACTTCTGTATCATTATCCTCATTATCAATTCTCTCTTATATCTTTCTGCCAATATGTTGCATATTTCCTTTTTTTCATTCGTTAAAATCTCCCTTCAATTCTTAGAGGCCTATTTCTATTCTTCTTTTATTCACCTTTTTTGCATACGAGTACAATAGTTTGGGGTTTTGCTTGATATTTACTAGGGTTTTATCTTCCAAGTCCCGTTTTTCATTTTCTTTTGATGGAATAATCTTTTGCTCTGCATTTTCTATCTTACTTTTTAGTTCCATCATTTTCCATGCATTTTTTTCTTTTGCAAGACCTTTTTTCCACTTTCTGATTTTCTGGAACAAGATCCTTCTGTCTCTTGGTATGCATGACTGATGTTTACTTTTCTTCTTCGGTATATATTTATCCACTATTTTCTCTAATATTTTATATAATATCTCTGTATTTACCTTTATATCATCACTTATGAAAATGTTATCCCAATCTTTGTTTAATTCTTCATTTATTTCTGACCATTTTATATTTTTACTGTAGAAGTTGTATTTTCCATATCCTTCCCACTTTTTCATTTCTTGCTTATCTCTGTTTTCACTTGCTTTGGAATGGACTCTTAATTCTATGACATTTTGGTCTGAAATACTCGCATTATAAACTATTATTTCTTTAACATAATTCACCTCATTCACAAATACTAGGTCTAAAGTATTTTCCTTTCTTGCTGGCAGGTGATTTATTTGTTGAATGTTGTATTCTAGTAGCATATCTAATAGCTTTTCGAATTGTCTTATCTTCTGCACTACTATAACTCTCATTTTTATATGTATAAATACAACCACAATCTCCCATTCGTTCTTTCCAGTCTACGAAAGGAAAGTTAAAGTCTCCGGATAGGAGAATAGTCCAGTCCTTGTGATTTCAACATATATCATCCAATTTTTCTATTATTGTGTCAAACTCTTTAGTATTAGGGGTCTACAAATTACTATGTTAATTAATTTTTCAGATTCAAATTCTACCGCTATTAGTTCACATTCTGATACTATATTTCTCTATATTTTTTCCTTGTTTTTTGTCTTTCCCATATATTGCAGTTCCCCTTTGATTCCTATTTTTTTTCTATCTGATCTATAAGTTTGGAACCCTTTTATTGATCATCATTACCAGTCTCTTGGGAATACCAGGTTTCACTTATATTCATTATATCTATTTTCTTTTCAATTTTTGTTAGTTATTCTAAGTACTCTATTTTTCTTTTTGATGGTTTGCGTGTTATCTCTTTCATTTAATATGGGTAATAATAAGGGTTTTCCCATGCCTCTTTCCTGTTCTGGTATGTTGTTCTTTTCTTCATTTTCAGAAATTCTGACATTAAAAAATCCAACTTTTCCAAAATATTTTATCTTCCTTCATCATAATTATTCATTTTGTGTCTGAATCTACAATTTTCTCCGTATCTGCAATATCCCCTAGCATCGTACTACATACAGTATTTATCTCTTGAGAGAGAGAGAGAGAGAGAGAGAGAGAGAGAGAGAGAGAGAGAGAGAGAGAGAGAGATAAAATAATAATATTACCTTGCTTGAAATTTCCTGAAATTACGACAAACTAAAGAGAACTAGGCTCTGTTGTTTACCCAAGGTCCACCCAAGAGTCAAACCAAGTGCAATCGAGGCAGGCATCGTTAAACCAAGTGCAATCGAGGCAGGTATCGTTAAACCAAGTGCAATCGAGGCAGGTATCGTTAAACCAAGTGCAATCGAGGCAGGCTTCGTTAAACCAAGTGCAATCGAGGCAGGCTTCGTTAAACCAAGTGCAATCGAGGCAGGTATCGTTAAACCAAGTGCAATCGAGGCAGGCATCGTTAAACCAAGTGCAATCGAGGCAGGCATCGTTAAACCAAGTGCAATCGAGGCAGGTATCGTTAAACCAAGTGCAATCGAGGCAGGCTTCGTTAAACCAAGTGCAATCGAGGCAGGTATCGTTAAACCAAGTGCAATCGAGGCAGGCATCGTTAAACCAAGTGCAATCGAGGCAGGTATCGTTGAACCAAGTGCAATCGAGGCTGGTATCGTTGAACCAAGTGCAATCGAGGCAGGTATCGTTAAACCAAGTGCAATCGAGGCAGGCATCGTTAAACCAAGTGCAATCGAGGCAGGTATCGTTAAACCAAGTGCAATCGAGGCAGGCATCGTTAAACCAAGTGCAATCGAGGCAGGTATCGTTGAACCAAGTGCAATCGAGGCAGGTATCGTTGAACCAAGTGCAATCGAGGCAGGTATCGTTGAACCAAGTGCAATCGAGGCAGGTATCGTTGAACCAAGTGCAATCGAGGCAGGCTTCGTTAAAACGAAAACCAAGTGCAATCTAGACAGGCTTTGTACAAGTTATTGTAAACGATTAAACTCGTTGAACAGAAATGCAATTTCAAGGCAAAATTTACAAGACCATTTCATGTGATGATCACATTCCTGGAATGCTGACAGCTCTAATATGCAAGTAACAAGGAGCGTGCTACGCAGTTTGGTTTCAAGCGCTCTCTCGATTAACGTTCTGAAAAACTAATAAAATTCTATTCATTGCTCCAAGTACTGGAACGCCTATTCAAGATATAACATCTGTTTCCACAGAAGAAAGAATGAACAGAATGTGAACTGATGACAAACTAGAAATTCTGTATTAAAAAAAAAGGCGAAAATACGCTAAAATGAGGACAACTGAGAACAGCCGAAAGACCACATGTCAGGATATTTTCCCATGTTAATAACAAAATGGGAAAATGAATGTGCATGAACAAAGTCAATGCAACCAGAATAAGCTGCCAATCAAGACAGTTTGCTGCAGATATCAATGGGCACGGAAGCCGTATCCTTTGTCAAAGATTCCTACAAGCAAGGACTGAGTAGATTCCGCATCGCAAATTTTATGGCAGATTTTTAATTGATCAAGTTACATTGCAGGTACTCCTAAGTGTAGAATTAAATGTCCCTCAAGCTCAAAAACACGAAATGACAAACCAAACACATTCACGTGAAAAGAAGACTGAACCACAGCAAAAAGGACTAGATACAACAAGTCAAAGATAAAATTAACAGGAATTGGAATGCAACAAGAAAAAGGAAACAACTCTCACACAACCTTAGTAAAAGGTAGTAATAAAAAATCTTACTTTGGTCTAGACTCGGGAAAACTTTGGACCACGAACGAATCTACCTTCCCTTCCTATCTTCAAACTTTATTTTGGAGAAAATTAGAAAAAAATGCGGAAGACGAGAGAAAAACTCTGGGAGGGAAGAAAAATAGCTGGAACTTGAAGGAATGAGGGCTCTCCCAATCCTTCAGCCAACTCACCCCTAACTCACTTCAAGGGGCAATTGAGCCAGACGAAAGTCATGCAATATCCACTGCACGTGACAGGAGCCATTGCGTACTCTTCCCTTCTCATGAAGATCGCCATGACGACGACCTATTCCAGTAACATAATTGTCATCGTTACTAATATTACCCCAGAGAAATACATTATCACTTAGTTCCACTTAGTCCGTAAGCTGGAGTCAACCACCCGAAGGAGTTTCATTCAATGTAACCACCTCTCTCAAAGATCGCCTAGGCATCAAGAATCCTGGTCCCTTATATTGTGTGCTGACAGAAATACTATTTGCTCAATGCGAAATGTTATTTACAGTAACTTTATGGATCTATTATAACCACGACTAAACATTTAGCCGATACAGCCTTCATATGATACCCATGATACAAGTGGAAAGGGGTTAGCATAGGTAAGAGGGGGTGTCTAGTAAAAAAAGCCTTCCGGTACTGTTATCTGTATCCACAATTCAAACCTATAGAGATTTTGGTTACGACCCCCAATAAAGGGAAGTGTAAATGTTATCCATGACAGCTCAATTTTATGTAAGGAAATGAGAAGAAAGATTTGCATGAATCTTTCCGGATTTATTATCCAAAACCCCAAGGAACATTACATGAAATGTTGATGGTCCAAAGCCATTACTTACCACACTATACATTGTCATGAGTCTTTTGGAAAGGCCAGTCAAGGTAGTGATCTGTCGATAGTCAGTTGGGAAAACATCTGCGCGTACTCAGACTTCCCGTGACAGAAAAATTATATATACAATCTTAGGTTAATTTTGCAGCAACGACCTCGCAAATTTGAAAGTCTTTATAGTCTGCATAAATGTTTTTTATAAGAGATTTTCCGATACCAAGGAAGGAAACGACTTGGTATCGCTTAGAGAAAATGCAATCTAAGTATAACAGTGGCCTGGTATTTGGATTGAAGAGTTCATTACAGAAATGCCTCCAAGCACATGAAGAACGGAAAATATATCAAGTGGCAACCATTCTTGATCCAAGATTTAAATTAGATTGGTGTTCTGAAGAAGAGGAAAAAGTGAATCTTAAGTCTGCTGTCACAACTGCAGCCCAGTTTATGTCCAAAGATACTACAGCTTGTGCAAGCATGGATCCTGTCACAGATCACACACAGACCACACAGAAGATACACCAGGACCTAGTTCAACTGAACCAAAAGGAAGAAACTGTTTAGTTTTATGGGTAACCCAATTCGACAATCATCAGATGTAACGCAGATTCAGGAGTCTATTAATGTTGAATGTCAAAGATACCTGAGTCAGCCATGCATTTCAGAAGAGAGAGATTTGCTGGCATACTGTAAAGACCACATAGAAACATTTCCAACTCTGGCTAAGATGGCACAAAAGTGCCTATCAAACCCTGCTTCTTTGAAAGGACTTTCAGTATTGCAGGAAAAGTACTTTGCCCAGATAGAAGTGGTCTTACTGACAAGAATTTTGAGTCTGTGAAGTTTGTAAAATGCAATGATAAATCCATACAGAGAAGTGGTATTCGTACCAAAGAAACATAATTTTGTTTAGAACTTTTCTGAAAAGTATAATTTTGTTTGAAATTTTCTGAAAAACATAATTTTATTTTAATGATTCTGAATGCGGTGGAAATGTACTTTGTATTAGTGTTAAAAATAGCATTGTAAAATTAAATTGGAAAAAAAATGTACTACCTTAATCTGTGGGTAGACCAATTTTGATCACTTTTGTGCATTAAATAAACCCCATGAAAATCGCTTCAACTCTTTTCGGCACTATGGGATAAGGTTCACTGGCTAGTACTTTGAGAACGATTCAGGTATATCCTTTCGGGAGGCTTCTCTTCATAAAGACTGCTACGGTATAACACCAAATTTTCTCTCCATTAGATATTTGCCAGTGAATTTTTTATTATATATGTGATTCTGATTTTAAAATCAAGCATATCACTAATAATAATAGAAAATCTGCTGAAATTTACTTATACTTGTACTCGAGTACATTGTCAAGTACTTGGACTTAAGTCTCAGGCAAATCTTCTGTATTTGCACTTGCTCTTTTTCTCAGTACTTGTAATTGTCCACAAGTACAGTCTCATGTACTTGGATCCATGCCTATATAATATATATATATATATATATATATATATATATATATATATATATGTATCGTGTATATATACATATATATGTACATATATATATATATATATATATATATATATGATATATATGTGTTTTTTTAGTGTTAGAGCGTGCCCGCGTTCGTGTTTCTGCTGGAATATACATCTCTAAGAGCCCTCAACGACCTCCCAGAAGATCAAGATCTGTTCGCGATGAGTTTGTGTTCAAAAACAGATGATAAGACACAGAGAGAGAGAGAGAGAGAGAGAGAGAGAGAGAGAGAGAGAGAGATTGTCAAACGAACACTCGTTTCATTTCCTTATGTAACATTAAGAAAAAATGGTGATACAACAGCAACTAGCTAACATTGGCTAGTTTCCGTTGTATCACCACTTTCCCTCATTCTGGGGGAAGGGGGTGTGAATATACAGCAGTATTTACCTCAATTTCTTACTGAAGTTTCAATACATTCTTTCTCTTTCTTACACAAGCTGCAGCGCATAAATTATACTTTCCTTCACAGAGAGAGAGAGAGAGAGAGAGAGAGAGAGAGAGAGAGAGAGAGAGAGAGAGAGCACTGAGGGAGGGGGGGGGGGGGGGGGGGGGGGGGGGGGGGCGTTTATCAGTACTTGGTTTAAAACCACCAATGTATGCCTTTGAGTAAGTGGCGTCTGGAATTGACGGTGGTCCCCGGATAAAGTACAAGAAGTTTACACCAACCCATTGATTCAGATTTGGGAAGCAACACGCAATCCTAGAGTTTAATTAAAAGATTGATTTACCATTCGGTATCTGGCTACTTAAAAAAAAAAATCCCTCTTCACTTTATCTATCCACAAGTAGATCTCGTTTTGGCCCCATTCTGGAATGAAATTTCATAAGGCGATGGAACCTCCTTCATGCCGAGCTTTCATACATATCAAAATTTAATGCAAAGTGCGAAAATCTACGACTTCTCATAAACAAAATCAATATAAGGATACAGTTAAAATTCCCTTTCGATATTCATCACCCATTCTTCACAACGGGGCCTTTCTTTCACTCTTCCCCTTTCTCTGCATCTTTCTCACTTCCATGTGTGGTGGATGTTTCCGACAGCTTTCCTCTCACATGGGCCTTTCTTTCACTAACCATACAAAAGACCGTTAGCCTACAAAGGATTCTTATGACCTGCAAATGAAAATGTAGGTCAGCAGTAATGGAAGTATTGTAAAATTGACCACAGCTTTATTAGAATTTTCTTTCATTCAGTAAATACCAACCAAGTGCCTTACACCAGTTTCACCCAATCAACCATATTTAAGAAGACATTGCTTGTGGTCTTCTCAAACGACGCACACGAACAATTCAGTTTGTGCATTCACCTGGTAACACTGTTTTGTGCATTCACCTGATATGAGTAAGTCCCGCAATGTGCACCTTCGTTTATGATACAATAATAAGACATGAACATTATGTTAAAAACAGGCTGATCCAATTGACGAATAGAGAAGCCATAACTTTTTCTTAACATGACTTGAATTTACTTCATACCTACGACCATCTCCCCACTCAATAATCAAAAAACTTATGGCAGAATATCAGTCTCATGGAAGTTAGTTTTATCATTTACCTTCGTTATTCATTTCCCAGAATTTACAATCGAGATCTTCACAATAAGTTTCTCTTCCTTCATATCTTTCAAACGGATGTCTATTCATTTCAACCACGACTAATAACTCAATTAACAGCAGTACACTGGTGTCCGGTCTCGTACGTCAAAACTCATTGGATATGAAAAGCGCATATAATAAACTGAGACTTTTCACGTCTTCCCCCAAGTATTCTTATCACAGACGGATTTTCCCAAGTTCCTTCGATGCAGAGATCAAAGACATCTTGAAGCCCTTTATTAACTAATATTTGAAGCTTTAAGGCAGACATCTTTTTCTTAATAAAAAAAAACCACTAATTCCCCTTTACATTTATCTTTAAGACACGAAGAAGAGGAAGGTGGGAAGATCCTGAAAGGGGGACTCTGACAAAAACAAAATATATCACTTGTAAAAACAGGTATGTGCGTGTCGAAACAGATTTCCTGTCTGATCGAACGAATTGGCATTCCAAGACACCAGACACGAGGAATCAAATCGCCTTAGTCTGCATTTTTATTTCAATTTCTACTCTCTCTCTCTCTCTCTCTCTCTCTCTCTCTCTCTCTTCTTTTTTTTTTTTTTCTTTTTTGCCATGGAAACCGTCCGTTTTCTCTTATTTTCATCCTATTTGTGATGTCCCTTAAATATTTTTGAGACCATTCCTCTAAAGGAAATGTCCTGATATTTCTCTCTTTTTCCCTTACATTTCTCCACCTCAAAAATCCCGTCCCCGTCAAGGTTCTGTCATAGCTCTCGCGTCATTTTCTGAGCGCGTGAATGTGTTACTTGTTCCCAAAGTGGCAGGACTAGACAGACGGACGACTTAGGCTTATATCTCCCGCCCCAAGGATTAAGCGCTGCCTCAAAAACCATCGGGAATCTAACATCTGTGAAGCCATCCAATCCAGTCTTTTAATCCTCGACATTCATCTCGGCGTTCTTCCGTCACAACAGCGCCTGTTCATTACGGAAAGCATCACTCCGTATCTTGCAAGTCACGCTCACACTTTAGAGGCGTATGCCTCATCGCAAGTAGTTGCAGAATGTCAGCAAACACTAGTTGACGTTTTCCAAATTTGCATTCCAAACTTCACTTCACACACAAAATTACACCATTCAAATATTCTTACATATAATATTACATAAACATCTGCAGGTGTTACATAGTATATGCACGAATATCAAAGAAGATTTAGTATTATTCTATATATATATATATATATATATATATATATATATATATATATATATAAACAATGGTATCTAGGTCATTCGTTTGTACTACAATAGTATAGAATAAAGAATCGCGTGAATTTATGAACAGTTTTCCTATTTTCAAATTTCGGGACATTCACTTCCCTAATCAAGATTTAAGAGGACTTAATTTCTTTCAAATCGATGTTTTTGCTACATTTCCAACACCAATGGCATCTTCTGTACTATTGTTACTGAAATCCCTTTGTTTACTTCTCTTCAAAAGGAGGTTTCTGTTGTTGCATTTAATATCAGCCTTATCACAGAGACTTCAACTTCAACATTTCTTTTTTCACAGACATCACGATATGCAACATCACTGCCATACGAGACGAAAAAAGCGAGAAACATTACAAATCTGTTAACGCTTGGTTACGTTGACTCGTGGAATTCGAATTTGGAAGAGGGATTTGGATGCAATTTGCCCAAACGCCACCCATACTACTTCGTGAAGTATACATTAAAAACCTAGTAAATCTTAAGTAAAAGCAAAACAAACAAGTAAAATATGCGCTGAAGTTTTTTCAAGGCAATCGAGTTTTTCTGCACAGCATATAATCAAGGCCACCCAAAATAGATCTATCTTTCAGTGGTCTCGGTATAATACTGTATGAGCCGTGGCCAATTAAACTTTCAGCCACCGCCCGGTGGTGGCCTGTCCTATAGCGTTGCCAGAAGCAAGATCATGGCTATCTTTAATCTTATATAAAATCAAAACTACTGAGGCTAGGGGGCTGCAATTTGCTGTGTTTGATGATTGGAGAGTGGATGATCAACATACCGATTGGCAGCCCTCTGACCTCAGAAATTTTTAAGATCTGGGTTTGGGGGGGGGGGGGGGGGGGCAGAAAACCTTGCGGACGGGCAGACAAAGCCATCTCGAGAAATAAAAATGGAGAAAATAAAAGGAATTAGGTACATCCCTTTAGCAATATAAGAAACGTGGAAGCTACCAGCCTCACCCAGCGAGTTCTACAGGATATATACTTACTGATTAAACCGGAATAAAAATGTCAATTTCTAGGATAAGTTCCAGCAACTATCAGAACAATTCCACCAACGCCGTTTTTCTTTTAAGGAACCTTTGGAGCACAGCTTTTAACGTTCTTCAACTCCAAACATAAAACATTTTCCTAAGGTATAAAAACTAAATATAGGTGCGAGATTAATCTTATAATGGCTGCTCTGAGCAGGAGCCTGTGCTGATATATGGCTAACACAGTTTAAACAGGCACAAACACACGAGTCATCAAATCTGAATGCATATCCATGTAAAACCATCTGACTACATAATACATTTCTTATCTATTATACATACGGTTACACTCGACATCTATAATTTCGTATAACCACCCTGGATTAGTCAATAGTTTGTTTATATATAGGTATCTATCTCTCTCTCTCTCTCTCTCTATATGTATGCAATATATATATATATATTATAATTTAATATATATGTATATATAATATATATATATATATATATATATAACTATATATATATAATATATAAGAAGAAGAAGAGAGAGGAGGAAGAGAAGAGAGATGAGAGAGAGAGAGAGAGAGAGAGAGAGAGAGAGACGAGAGAGAGAGAGAGAGAGCATATACTTAGATAATCCATATACAAAATTTTCCATGGCTGTAAGTTATTAAATTTCATTTGTAACTTAGTATTAGTGAACATAGAAAATGTCACGGCGTGTGACAAATATTTTTCATCAGCCACGTGCTACAAACCTACCAATCAGTTATCATGGTGGAGGTGGGTTGAAATCGACTTCAAGTACAAAAACTGAATTCGAAAGGATGGGACAGTCGGTTTCAACGTACACCTCTGTATGTGTGTATGGACGTATATCTAATAATCGTGTGACCATACTGACTGGCAAAAAGTTTTCACCAGCAAAATCCAAAACAGTTGTGTTACTGTCTTCACGCAGTCATATTCCTTCCTTCTACTCTGCTCTTCTTTTGTTTCACAGAGAGGAATTCTATGTTAAGGAAATGAAGTGCGTAAATTCATGGAATCTGGGCTTCATGCTATGTAAGCTTTTGATAACTTCGACGGTCACGGCAAAGAAAACTGCCTCCAGCCTACAACAGATCAACGGCAATCATGGCAGAAATATGAAGCGTAGCTACCTCGCAATCTTTCAAGGGCAAAAATGACAACCACACAAATATTAACAGTTGCAGCTGACAAAAGCTCCCTGAAAGTCTTTACAAAGTATAGTAAGCCAGCCAAACTTATCTCCGTCTAATGTTCTTCATTATATCATAAACCCCTGACTTAGTGATAATAAAATACACGTACTGAGTATGGAAGATCACTCAGGATTACAACATGATTATAAAACTGATGGTTGCACCACAGTCATTCCTCACTGATAATATCACCTAACATGCACACACGTATGCACGCATAAACACGCACTCAACACTATATATTCGGTGTGTATATATATATATATATATATATATATATATATATAATATATATATATATATATATATATATATATATATATATATATATATATATATATATATATATATATATATATAATTGATGTGTACCTAATGCAAAGAAGTTCTTGCTATTTAGCCTATCATAGTATCATATTAAATGATAAAGGCGGATTTCGTACTTTACCATAATCATGGGCACCTTTGTAACTTTGTGATTCATTGATACTACGCGGATACATACATTCTATTTATATAATACACACTTATATACTATATACATGCATACATTTGAGTGATTTTGCCTTTAGGCGTCGAAAAACAAGTTGAGGAGGATAAGACAAAACCAGTCACCAGTTTATGCCCTCTGTTTCATTAGCCCTTTATACATTTTTCTTTATTAATATATATATATATATATATATATATATATAGATATATATATGATATATATGTATATATATATATATATATATATATATCTAAATATATACTACTCTACTAAAGTGGTTTCTATTGTTCAGCCCATAAGAGTTATTTGCATTTTCTATAGGACCTCGGCCTTACTCCTTGGGGGAATATTAATCATGGAGGTACAAGGTGGTTGAATGGGAAAGAAGCACAATTTCAAATGTATGTATAAAGATGCACACAATATGTATGTATGTACACACACACACACATATATGTATATATATATACATATATATATATAGTGTGTGTGTGCATACATACATATTGTATGTATGTTTATACATACATTTGAAATTGTGCTTCTTTCCCATTCAACCACCTTGTACCTCCATGATTAATATTCCCCCAAGGAGTAAGGCCGAGGTCCTATAGAAAATGCAAATAACTCTTATGGGCTGAACAATAGAAACCACTTTACTTATTCTTCCCGAAGAATGACAGGAAGACTGAATTAAAGAATGTAAACACACACACCCAAGGATTTGCCAGACCTTAGTCACTGCGTTGATGCAATCTACAGAAAGAATTTCCGGATGTGTTAGTCAGTATTACACGTTTGTATACGGTACAGTCAGGAGCCAAACTTTCGAAATCGACACAAAATTCTGGTGAATCAAAAGACAACCGGATGCCTCTAGTTCATCTTAAAAAAAAAAAAAAAAAAAAAAAAAAAAAAAAAAAGGAGGAAATTCCGAACTCAAGGAAAAGAAAATGCCAAGTTATTTTGCACGATATTGTGTTGCACAGACAGGTATTTTAAATTTCGGTAGAAAGGAAACTTTCTTCTGAAAGTGACAACAGCGACAATGAAACAGGAAAACAAACAAACGCCTGAAAATACCGAAGAGGCAGTGATTCTGTTTTCTACTTCCTAAAGCCATCAAGTTCCCATTTTTCTTCCCAAATATATCTTTCGGAGAGAGAGAGACGAGGAACATCTTATCACAACCAAACTCTCTTTCATCAAAGCAACGGCCTAACCGTTGGCAAGTCAGGTGCTCGGAGAGAATGTAGGTCCTCCGGGTTCAAGGTGACAGGTAAAGCAGTGCGAGTAACCTCTTCCAAGTCCACAAACTTTCAGCCAAACTTCCAAACTACTAAAATTTACCTTGTCCGATGTAGAGGTTCCACTTGAGATGAGACGGATTCCCTTCGAAAGCAATTCACGTGTTGAACAAACTTTCGAATCAAGCATTCATATTCCACCAGGTAAAAACGAATAGCCTTTTCTTTCACAGACAAATCTCACAGGTAGCCAAATAACGACTGTTGCGAATGAGATGAATTCTGTGCACAAATTTATGAGTGAACTGCTGGAAGATTCACTTTCACTGGCAAACCACACTTCACAACTTCTAAAAGAAGCCTCGAGATTCAGAATGGCCGACAAGAGAAAGACACCGAGGACAACGTACACTCTCTCCTCGGCAAAGCTAAAAGAAGACTGAGGCAGGATTTACTTCACTGAACTCGCCCGCTGCCAGCGGCTAGCCAGCCAGCCAGCCAACCAGCCACCCAACCAGACAGGCAGCCCAGCCAGCCACACCACTCGCACTCGGCCCTTGTGGGATGGGGGAAGGGAATGTTAGCGCCGACAACCATCTACGGTGGGTCGATTCGACGACAATCAACTACTGCATCACCCAGCACAATTTGCAAAGATTTTACCGCATCCTAATCTGTCGGATAAACTAGTCCATTTCAACAGCACAACTACTATAAAACTGAGATTGGGTCACTCAAGTTTAGTTTCGGTGATAACACCTGACACTTGCCCTAACAGGTGGTAGATCCGGGAATTGAGGAGAATACTGACACGTGACTGCCGGTATGTCAGTTTTTTTTTTTCTTCTTTCTTTTTCCTGACCAAGACAGTGCGAAAAGAAATCCTAGTTCTGTATATGTGAGCACTTATCTCAAAACAAAATATTCTACAAGCTCCACAGCTATTCATCCCACACAAACAAATGTCCATCTTATTCAATTACAATGCCTGAACCCCATTAAAAGTCCTTTTCCATGACCTTGCATACATGCGTTAATGCGATCATGTACTACAACCATTATTGTCGTCTGTAATTTGTTAAAAATAATATGAACAAAATTCAAAGATAACAATCTCAGGTGACCTAAGCAACTGATGCGGCTGCTGGTTGGCCAAAGACGACAAAAATATTAAGAGTAATGTAGAAGATTGACTGAGCAGCCTTCGTGGCTCTTTAGAATATTGAAAGGATGCAAAATGAAAAAGAGAAGAGAAAATTCAAGAAGAGCTTCACATCTTATCAGTGTTTCAATATTGTCTATGAAGGAAATAATCCCTCATATTATACTGCTGACCTTTTCAGTGTCCGCGAAGAAATCATACGTTTAAATTCACAAAAATGTTCAAGGAAAAATGGACTCAATGCAAATAGCGTTCCAGAACCGACGAAAAGAAAGCAATCATGATACAGACGAGCATTTTTAAGGAGATTATCTATAAACTGGACGGTATTAATGGGTAGGAATAGAAGAGAAGACACAATTTAATCCGAGGGCCAAGCGCAAAACCTCGCAGTTACACTATGAATCAAATGTTAGAAGAGGGTGGAAAGTAAGATGGAAGAAAGAATATGAAAGGACAGAAAGGGGCCGAAAGGACGCTGCAATAACCTCAAGTAATGCCTACAGTGAGGAGCACTGACGACGCTACCCCCTTCGGAAACTGGACGATAGGAACTCCCTCTTTTATTATCGTTGCTCTCCGCATATTCACAAAACAAGCCACAAAACCCCTCATTATTCTACGCAAGTTTTCAAAGAATAAATAAAATGTCCATAGTTGAACACAGAATAGTTCAGAGAGGCAGAGAATCATATGCAATTAATTAAATAACATTAAAAATTCAAAATTTGATATATATAAACAAAGAAGAACCTTTAATGAACAAAAGGACCTTTACAACCCTATCTACAAAACGGCGACGCCAAGCACAATGAAAAGTATGCACCAATTCCTAAAATGCAGACACTAGGGGTGTTATGGCAATGTTCGTACTAAAATATAATACAATCAGAAAAGAAACCCACAACTCAGGATGATTTTTTTACTGAAAAATTTTGGTCCACAAAACTGCACATCTCCGACTATCAATTATAAAACATTTAAAGCATACAGTACTGATGCTGTGTGTGTGTGTGTGTGTGTGTGTGTGTGTGTCATATACACACTAAAAAAAGGTACATTAAAATCCAAAATAAGTTACGTATCATTTAATTTTTTTTTTCTCAATAAATGCTATAATTTTGTTAATTCAATAAATGCTCTCTAAGTATGTTTGTACTCTTATTATTTACTTATTTTTATATTCTATTGATTAAATCACAGTTCCTCATAAACATATCAAAATCGGAACGACTGAAAATGTAAAATATTCTGACAAAATTCAATTTGTTGATTTATTTCCAAAAGTTGACTGTCGCTGTTGGTCATACTTTGGTCACCCACACAACACAGCAGTTCTTTGTTGGACGAGTGGGTTACATGCTCGCCTACCGATTTGGTAGACCCAAGTTCGATTCCCCGCTTTGCCAACGTGGAATGAGAGGAATTTGTTTCTGGTGATTAGAAATTAATTTCTCTATATAATGTGGTTCGGATCCCACAATAAGCTGTACCTTCCATTGCTAGGTAACCAATTGGTTCCTACCCAATTAAAAATATCTAATCCTTCGGGCCAGCCCTAGGAGAGCTGTTAATCAACTCGGTGGTCTGTTTAACTAAGATATACTTAACTTTTCACACAACACAGTCATGTCTGACCGTTGTTATCACCTTGCACTCTGAGCACTCGGGAGCTTGGCCATGTGGGCTGGTCATTAAGTGTCCATATGTCAGGTGAGTATGACCTCTTCTCAGATGAGTCAGATTTACTTGTGCATGTCCCTACCTCTGATATGACGAACTCCATTTTTTACCATTAGCTTTCATTTGTTTTAATTTATTATTTTCAGGTTCTTCATTCCATATATATAGCCATTTATTTATGTTACCCACCTTTATGTGTTACATAATAAGTAACATGAATATTCACATTCGATCTTGTAATGCGGGTTGCTCCTTTGTCTGCTTTTTCTGCCTACATTTCGATCAGTTGGGGTGGTAACCTTGACCATAAGAGTAGAAAGGGTGTTTTTTTTTTTTTCGTAGAGTGGAGGGAATATTCACTTTGGGAATATTTATGTCAGGGTTTCATATACTTTTTTTGTGATTTGTGAAGGAATTTGGGAAATAATGTTGGTGTCCTAATGATATTGAGATCGGTTCTAATCCTAAATACTGAGGGTTTCTGTAAGATAGACAAAATGGCGGAAGGAGACAATAATGATTAGACTTTGCATCATAAAGTCACTACAATTGCTTCAGGAGTTCGCCCTTTTCAAGGTACGGTGGATGGTCTTCTTTCTCAGGTGGTCAGATTTTTTATTGAAAAAGTTAATAATTTTTTAATTTTAAATGCCAAGGGAATTAATTATAAGTGATGCAGAGGGTCAGAGAAGCAAAAGCCTTGTTGGATTTCAATGATGGGGACCTGACACATGGCTGCCGCAGTTTTCAGTATACAAAATGTCAGTCACGGACAGAACTACAAGCATTTCTAAGGACAGCTTATGGACAAAGGAACACGGGGATACAGTGGAGCATGCAAATGTGCAGATCATTTTTGGTAGTCTTGTCCATCTCAGAAACGAAGGGATGCAAGACCCACACCCCTAGAACTCTAGAAGCTCAGGTACAAAAGCTCCCCAAGCAGGTCACTTAAAGGGACCTAGAGATCAGCGAAATATTTGGAAACCCAATCAACAAAAAGGGTACTGATGAGTTGTACGTGCCATTGTGGTCTCGTGGGGGACGCCCCAGAGCCAAAGCTGATAGTACAAGGGACAGTGGGTGATGAGGAGAATCCAATTTTTATAGATATGGGAGCTTCAGTCAATTTAATGGACTATGGTCTATATTAGACGGTGTGTGAGGTGCAGGCCCATAGATTAACTACCTTGGGTTTTAAAAGGGGGTGATTCACATTGGGTGATCGGATGTTAATAGAAAATTTTTAGTGATTAAAGGGTTTGCGTTGGCAACAGACTTTTGTTGGGCCATCCTACATGTAGGATACCTTTTGGTTTATCAGGTAGCCCTATGAATCTTACTAAGTTGTTAAACACAGTTTCACACAGGTTATTAGGAAAGTATATTATGTCTTTGTGTACATGGATGATCTCTTGATTGCAACAGATTTGATTGAGCACCACGTGGAAGTGCTCAGGGACGTCCTTAGGAGACTTAGGTTAGCGGGCTTGAAAATTATGTTAGCCATGTGTGACTTCTTAAAGAGGCAGATTGCATATTTAGGTCATGTCATATCCAAAGAGGGAGTTAGAGTAAATGACGATAAAGTCAAAGCAATTTAGATTTTCCTGCCCTAAAACAAAGAAACACGGTTTGTGAAAGTTTTTTTTTTTTATCTTGGTAGCTTCTTTAACGGATATGTTGCAGGAGGATATTCAATTTTTTTTTTTTTTGAAGGAGCTACTACAGATAGCTTTTCAGAAAGTTAAGGATGCTTTAATGAATCCCCCAGTCCTGAAATTTCCAGATTTCAGTGTACCTTTCACATTTGTGACAGATGCCAGTCAGGATGGAGTAGGTGCCTGTCTTATGCAGAAATTTGAAGGTAAATTCCATCCAATAGGTTATTATTTAAGACAAAGGGTAGCAATGAAAGGTTAATGACTACCATAGGTAAGGAAGCCTTTGCTGTAGTATCAAGCTTGGTTCATTTTAAGATGTTGTTAATGGGGAATAAGGGAGAAGTTCTTCCAGACCACAAGCCACTGTTGGATCTTTTTAATAATCCAGATCTGTCGCCTAGAAGAACTCAATGGTTTCTAACCATTAGAGATTTTGATGCTCAAATACATAGAGGGCAGACATAATGTGGTAGCATATGCTCTTAGTAGAAGTTTCTATGATACAGAAGGGTTTCAAGCTGGGGTGGTTACTAGTGATTCTATACAATGGGATATTAGTTTGGTAGAACAAAGGCAAGGTGAGGATGAAATTTTAGCAGACGCAAAAGCGTTTAGAGGCGAATTAGTCAGGAAAGGTTATAAGTTGCCTTTTTCAGGTTTGGAATTAGAGGGTAGTCTGCTGGTTAGGAAAATAAATTATAAATTAAGGATGAGTGAAAGTAAAGGGGATACAACCTGTAGTTTTAGATATAGTACAATTTTAAGTTTGGTAGTCCACATTTCGGTGTGGAAATGACATATGATGAGATACGTAATACACATATTGGTCCCCCCATATTCGCGGGGTATGTGTACCAGACCTCGCCGCAAATAATTGGAACCCCTATAAAAATGCTTAAAACCTCCTATTTTGTTAGTTAAAACTCAAGAAACATCCACTAAAAATTTGTATACCTGGTTTCTTTAATAGTTTTATCACAAAAAGTGCATTTTCTGATGAAATTAATAAAAAAAACAATGGAATTAGTGAATATTTCTCATAGAAAAATACCACAAATAGGCTCATTTCCAGCAAATAATGGCGGGTATTGTTCCAGAGAGAAATCCGCGAATGTGTGAGTCCGCGAATCCAGGGAACACAAATACGGGGGTCCACTATATTACGTATGAGATACGTACCTAATAAATATATTTGGAAGAATTTGTGAGCAGACGTGGAAAATTTCGTGAAAAAGTGTATGGTGTGCAATGCTTGCAAACCTGCAAGGCTGACTTCTTGCAGATTAGGGGCATATCCGATACCTAGAAGACCTTTTCAGAGAGTACACATGGATATTTTGGGGAATTTCTGTGAATCGGGGCAAGGCTACAGGTACTTGTTGGTGGTAATAGATGAACTAATGAGGGTAGTGGAATTTTTCCCACTAAAGCATAAAAAGACAGAGGTTTTATTGACTGATAATGACCGTGTGCGGACAATTTTTCGAAAAACCATTATTCGAAAGGCAATTGTTCTAAAAGGTTTTTTCGAAAACCAAATATTAAAAAACATTAGCTCGAATGTGTAATTGTTCGAATTTACAATTGATCGAAATACAAATAATTTGAATAAGCAGTTTTTCTAAATTAATATTGTTCGAATCCATGAGTAACGTCGACTTGTTGAAAAAAGCCCGACGGCACTTTTGTATGTTGGCACCTCTCTCTCTCTTTCTCTCTCTCTTTCCCAAAGTGTAGTTATTCGAGAAACAACTCGATCGCATTGTTTGTATTTTAATTACCTAAAATAAAAAACAAACAAATCCTTAAAAACCTTAAAGTTCCATTGTTATTTTGGACGGTTTCCTAGTTAGTAGAGAAGCTCTAACACCCTATAAGATGTTACCGTTTTTAAAGAACATAATCATGCAGGTGATCCATCCAACTGGCATAGAAGTACGGAGATCTATTGACAAAGTGAAAGACAACACCAAAGGTACACGTGACTCCCCTCATTATATAATTGCAAATGCATCTTTGGATCTTAGCGCTATGAAGCTTAAGGACTGCCAACTGTCATCAGTATAAAGCGCTCAATTAGATGGATTCGCTCAGAAGAAAATTTTGGACTATCTACACCCTATCATAGGAAGGATATTGTATTCCCAGATATTAGGAGGGCCAACTTCGGTCAACCTGCTCCAACCGCTGCTGCCGGCCCCGCCGCTGCCGCCGCCCCTGCTGCTGCCGCCCCTGCTGCCGCCGGCCCTGCTGCCACCGCCCCTGCTGCTGACGCCCCTGCTGCCGGCCCCGCCCGCATCGCTTCTCGTCGGGTAGTGGACCCTGTGTGTTGGCTGCAGCCAGGGGATCACACACTGGAGGCCCTAGAAGGGCGCAGGCAGAAACGGTGCCGGGTGTGCCATATGAATGGCAGGAGGAGAGACACCCGGTTCTTCTGTCGCACCTGCAAAGTAGCTCTTTGCAGGATTGGGGAGTGTGACCGTAAATACCACAATGCGGTCTTCTATAGGAGTGTGCCTAATCAACAGACAGCGTAGGGCGTGCGGGGCCGCTTGGCCCATCAGCAGTAAGGGCGCGCGTCTCCCTCCTCCACCTGTACCTCGTCATGTCGAGAGGAAAAAAATGCAAGACTCTTCAATGGAGGAGGGAGAAAACAAGAATACTACAAAGAGTCAGGATTACGAGTGAGTATTCTGCATTTTTTTTATATTTACTTTTATATTTATTACAAGTTTTTATATATCCGTATCTAGTGATGCATGATATATTTTACTTCATTTTATGCAAAAAGAAAAGTTTCACCTGCATTCCTTTTATTTATGTATTCGTACCAGAATCGAAAAAGTAATAAATAAATATACATATATACAAACATACGTACATATATATATATATATATATATATATATATATATATATATATATATATATATATATATATATATTGTTTTTTTGGGGTAAGCAAAATACATGACACTCTAGTAATTTTCAATCATTTATCTTCATTTTGAAACAAATTCGATGTCTCTAGCACAATATTTAGATTAATGGTGAATTTTAAAAAAAAACTTTTTCCTTTCCTCCGCGTGCCGATTCTCCGCCGCAAATCTCCGAAATGCGTACGTCGCATTCTCCTAATATTTGCTACCTTTCATATTAGGCGTTTCATAGAGTTTTATATATGAAAATGTGCGCAATTTCATGTAAAATACAAAAAAAATATTTGAAGGTTGTAGCTTTTCTCATTTTTTAAATAATTGCATATAAATCACGATAAATAAAAAAAAAACTACGTTTGGTCAACTCTGACTCAACCGAAATGGTAAAAAAACGCAATTGTAAGCAAAAACTCTTACAGTCTAGTAATATTCAGTCATTTATTTTCATTTTGAAACAAATTCGAAGTCTTTAGCACAATATTTAGATTTATGGTGAATTTTAAAAAAAAAACTTTTTCCTTCCCTCCGTGCCCTGATTCTCGGCCGCAAATCTCCGAAATGCGTACGTCATATTCTCCTAATATTTGCTACCTTTCATATTAGGCGTTTCCTAGAGTGTTATATATGAATATGCGCAATTTCATGTAAAATACAACAAAAAATATTAGAAAGTTGTCGCTTTTCTCATTTTCAAAATAATTGCATATAAATCACAATAAATAGAAAAAAAACTACATTCGGTCAACCTTGACTCAACCAAAATGGTCAAAAAATGCAATTGTAAGCAAAATCTCTTACAGTCTAGTAATATTTAGTCATTTATCTTCATTTTGAAAGAAATTCGAAGTCTCTAGCACAATATTTAGATTTATGGTGAATTTTTGAAAAAAACTTTTTCCTTCCCTCCGCGCCCTGATTCTCCACCGCAAATCTCCGAAATGCGTACGTCGCATTCTCCTAATATTTGCTACCTTTCATATTAGGCGTTTCATAGAGTTTTATATATGAAAATGTGCACAATTTTATGTAAAATACAACAAAAAATATTTGAAGTTTGTAGCTTTTCTCATTTTCGAAATAATTGCATATAAATCACGATAAATAGAAAAAAACTACGTTCGGTCCACTTTGACTCAACCGAAATGGTAAAAAACGCAATTGTAAGCAAAAACTCTTACAGTCTAGTAATATTCAGTCATTTATTTTCATTTTGAAATAAATCCGAAGTCTTTAGCACAAAATTTAGATTTATGGTGAATTTTTAAAAAAAACTTCTTCCTTCCCTCCGCTCCCTGATTCTCGGCTGCAAATCTCAGAAATGCGTACGTCGCATTATCCTAATATTTGCTTCCTTTCATATAAGCGTTTCATAGAGTTTTATATATGAAAATGCGCAATTTCATGTAAAATACAACAAAAAATATTTGAAAGTTGTCGCTCTTCTCATTTTCAAAATAATTGCATATAAATCACGACAAATAGAAAAAAAACTACGTTCGGTCAACCTTGACTCAACCGAAATGGTCAAAAAACGCAATGTAAGAGAAATCTCTTACATTCTAGTAATATTCAGTCATTTATCTTCATTTTGAAACAAATTCGAAGTCTCTAGCACAATATTTAGATTTATGGTGATTTTTTGAAAAAAACTTTTTCCTTCCCTCCGCGCCCTGATTCTCCGCCGCAAATCTCCGAAATGCGTACGTCGCATTCTCCTAATATTTGCTACCTTTCATATTAGGCGTTTTACAGAGTTTTATATATGAAAATGTGCGCAATTTCATGTAAAATACAAAAAAAAATATTTGAAGGTTGTAGCTTTTCTCATTTTCGAAATAATTGCATATAAATCACGATAAATAGAAAAAAACTACGTTCGGTCCACTTTGACTCGACCGAAATGGTAAAAAAACGCAATTGTAAGCAAAAAATCTTACAGTCTAGTAATATTCAGTCATTTATCTTCCTTTTGAAACAAATTCGAAGTCTCTAGCACAATATTCAGATTTATGGTGAATTTTTGAAAAAAACTGCATCCTTCCCTCCGTGCCCTGATTCTCCGCCGCAAATCTCCAAAATGCGTACATCGCATTCTCCTAATATTTGCTACCTTTCATATTAGGCGTTTCATAGAGTTCTATATATGAAAATGTGCGCAATTTCATGTAAAATACAACAAAAAATATTTAAAAGTTGTCGCTTTTCTCATTTTAAAAACAATTCCATATAAATCACGATAAATAGAAAAAAAACTACGTTCGGTCAACTTTGACTCAACCGATATGGTAAAAAACGCAATTGTAAGCAAAACCTCTTACAGTCTAGTAATATTCAGTCATTTATCTTCCTTTTGAAACAAATTCGAAGTCTCTAGCACAATATTTAGATTTATGGTGAATTTTTAAAAAAAAAACTTCCTCCTTCCCTCCGCGCGCCAATTCTCCGCCGCAAATCTCCAAAATGCATACGTCGCATTCTCCTAATATTTACTCCCTTTCATATTAGGCGTTTCAAAGAATTTTAAATATGAAAATGTGCGCAATTTCATGTAGAATACAAAAAAAATATTTGAAGGTTGTTGCTTTTCTCATTTTTGAAATATTTGCATATAAAAAAAATATTTAAAAAATTCGACATTCGGTCAACTTTAACTCGTCAGATATGGTCGAAAACTGCCATTGTAAGCTAAAACTCTTCCAGTATAGTAATATTCAATTATTTGTCTTCATTTTGAAACAAATTGGAAGTCTCTAGGACAATATTTAGATTTATGGTAAATTTTTTAATAAAAAATATTTTTTTAAGTCCGCGCGTTACGAAATCATGCATCATTTTGTGATAATATTTTCTCTGTGTTGCTTTTATCGTTTTACAATTTGTTATATACCAAAATGATCGCAATTTAGTGTACATTACAATGAAAAAAATTAACTCGTTAGCTTTAACTGTTTTGCGCACAGCGCGATTTGAATACAATTATATATGAAATTTTGTTTTCTCGCTATCATATATCGCATTATTTATATATAATGATAATTTTTTTTCACTTCTGATGGTTGCATACTAAACGTCAGGCAATGACAAAAAAAGGAGCCAAAAATGAACTCTTAATCTTGAAAACTAAGAGCGCTGTGATTTTTTGAAAAAGATATTTTTTCCGCTTCTGCGCTCACTCCGAGACCCCCCCCCCCCCATACGGGAGACGATTTTTAATATATCGCTTTGGTGTTTAAGGGCGAAAGAATATAAAATGATATTGTTATGATACAATAAAGTTTCATACATACTTACCTGGCAGATATATACTTAGCTATAGACTCCGTCGTCCCCAACAGAAATTCAAATTTCGCGGCACTCGCTTCAGGTAGGTCAGGTGATCTACCGCCCTGCCCTGGGTGGCAGGACTAGGAACCATTCCCGTTTTCTATCAGATTTTCTCTCTTCCACCTGTCTCCTGCGGGGAGGCTGGGTGGGCCATAAATCGTATATATCTGCCAGGTAAGTATGTATGAAACTTTATTGTATCATAACAATATCATTTTCATACATTCAACTTCCCTGTCAGATATATACTTAGCTGATTGGCACCCTTTGGTGGAAGGTAAGAGACAGCTAACTACTGAATAGACAGGTAAACAACATATGTTGTAGGTATTTATAGACCTTGGTTCCTACCTGATTAGGTGGAAGACTTCGTGGCTACTGCCTAGGAGTCTGCTTCACCTCAAGAGCCTTAGCGAGATAGTGATCTGTGGCCAAGAGTTCTTGTGGGTCTGTCGATGGGGTCTTATCCACTTACTCGGCAGAGCCTGAAGGGCATTTGTCAATGGGTGCTAATTCACTTATATGACAACACGCCTTATTTAAGGAGCACACAACCGATCCCGATCACCCGATCCTAACACCTGTGTTAGTTCTAAGAATGTCAAGAGTTATCCCCCAAACTCCTCACAAACAACCAATAACTCGAATTACACAGTCAATACGCACACACTAAAGTACAAAAAAAAATTTTGTTCCCCTCTAATAGTCAGATACCACCCGAGTTCCTTACTGAGCCAAAGTGACGGCCGCCTGTGCGACATCTGACACTTCTTCCAGCAGGAAGTCAAGAACGTATCTAACAAGAGGGTTACGTACATAAAATTAAGGATCGGCGCTTGCTCCAATACCCAGGACCGTATCCGCTGACACAAACGGACCCAGAGAAAAACATTTCTCGTAAATTATCCGAACGTCTTTCAAGTAATGAGATGCAAACACCGAATTGCATCTCCAATATGTCGCTTCCAAGATATTCTTAAGCGACATATTTCTTTGGAAAGCAAGAGACGTCGCGACTGCTCTAGCTTTGTGAGCTTTCACTCTCAAAAGTTTAAAAGAGTCGTCTGGGCAGTTATTATGTGCCTCCGTAATCACGCTTCTCACAAAGAAGGCCAAGGCATTCTTCGACATCGGTCTTTTGGGGTCCTTTACAGAGCACCATAGACCGTGTTGCGAACCCCCCATCTGTTTCTTTCTGTCTAGATAGAATTTAAGTGCTCTGACCGGGCAAAGAGACCTTTCTGCCTCCCTAACTACTAGGCTAGTCAGGCCCTTTACTTCGAAGCTCCTGGGCCAGGGCTTTGAAGGATTCTCGTTCTTTGCAAGAAAAAGAGTCTGGAACGAACAGATGGCAGAGTCTCCTTTGAACCCTACTCGAGACTCAAGGGCGTGCAGCTCACTAATTCTTTTCGCCGTAGCGAGAGACAAAAGAAACAAGCACTTTCTTGTAATGTCCCGAAAGGAAGCCCGATTAGGTGGTTCGAATCTTTCAGAAGACAGGAATCTTAGGACCACGTCCAGATTCCAGCTCGGAGCTCTAGGTTCTTTTGATTTTGATGTCTCAAATGAACGAATCAGATCGTGCAGATCTTTATTGTTAGCCAAATCTAGGCCTCTGTTCCTGAAAACGGCTGAGAGCATACTTCTGTATCCTTTGATGGTTGGCACAGAAAGATGAGATTTCTCTTTCAGGAAAAGAAGGAAACTGGCAATTTCGGTCACAGAGGTATTGGAGGAGGACAGCTTCTTCGACCTACACCAACTTCTGAACACCTCCCACTTCGATTGATATACTCGTATTGTAGATGATCTGCGGGTTCTAGCGATTGCGCTTGCAGCCTTGCGAGAAAAGCCCCTCGCTCTGACGAGTCTTTCGATAGTCGAAAGGCAGTCAGAGCAAGAGCGGGGAGGTTTTGATGGTACCTCTCGAAGTGGGGTTGTTTGAGCAGATCTGTCCTGTTTGGAAGAGATCTGGGGAAGTCCACCGTCCACTCCATTACCTCTGTGAACCAATTTCGGGCTGGCCAAAATGGGGCTATCAGAGTCATCCCTGTCCCCTTCGAGGCCACGAACTTTCTGATCACTTCCCCCAGGATCTTGAATGGGGGAAAGGCGTATACATCCAGTCCAGACCAATCTAGGAGAAGGGCGTCTACTGCAAAAGCTCTGGGGTCGTCTGCCAGAGAGCAAAAGGTGCTTATCCTCTTGGAGAGGAACGTGGCGAACAGGTCTATTTGAGGCTTCCCCCAAAGTGACCAAAGGTTCTGACACACTTCTGAGTGGAGGGTCCATTCTGTGGGAAGGACCTGGAACCTCCTGCTCAGCCTGTCCGCTCTCACATTCCTCTCTCCTTGGACAAATCTTGTCAGTAGAGAGATGTTTCTTCGGTGCGCCCATACTAGCAGGTCTCTTGTCCACTCGTAGAGAAAGAACGAGTGAGTCCCGCCTTGTTCCTTATGTAAGCCAGAGCGGTGGTGTTGTCGGAGTTTATCTGAACTACCCCGTCTCTGACTATCTGCTCGAAGCCCTTTAGAGCAAGATGAATGGCTAAAAGCTCTTTGCAGTTTATGTGCCATGACACCTGCTCTTCTGACCAGGTGCCTGACACTTCTCTTGATCCCAAGGTTGCACCCTACCACGTCTCCGACGCGTCGGAATACAATATTAGGTTTGGGTTCCGAACTTCCAGGGATACACCTCTGTTTTCCTCTAAAGGGGGTAACCACCACCTCAAGTGATTTTTCACCTCTAGAGGAATCGGAAATGTATCGGTGAGCTGTCCTGTCTTCCAGTTCCAAACCCTTTTCAGGAAGAATTGCAGTGGACGGAGATGAAGTCTTCCTAGAGGAAAGAACTGTTCCAGCGAGGAAAGGGTCCCCAGAAGGCTCAACCATTCCCTCGCTGAACTGCGCTCCTTCCCTAAGAAGCTGGAGACTATTGCGCAACTTTTTGTTATTCTCTCTAGAGAAGGAAAAACTCGAAAACCCCGAGAATCCATCCGAATCCCCAGATAAACCATGTTCTGGCTGGGGATCATCTGAGATTTCTCGAGGGTTATGATTAATCCTAGATACCTTATAAGATCTAATGTCGTTGAAAGGTCCTCCAAATACTTTCTGCGACCTGGCCCTGATGAGCCAGTCGTCTAGGTAGAGGGAGATGTTTATTCCCTTCAGGTGAAGATATCTTGCCACATTCTTCATTAGACTTGTGAAAACTTGAGGAGCTGTGGACAGGCCGAAACACAAGGCCCTGAACTGTTAGATCCTTCCCTCCATCATGAAACGAAGGTACTTCTTCGATGAATGATGAATCGGGTCGTGGAAATAGGCATCCTGAAGATCGAGAGATACCATCCAGTCTCCTTGACGTAGGGCTGCAAGGACTGAAGCAGACTTTTCCATACTGAACTTGTCTTTTTCTACAAATCTGTTCAGTGCACTTACATCTAGGACTGGTCTCCATCCCCCCGAAGCCTTCGCGACTAGAAAAAGGCGATTGTAAAACCCTGGGGAGTTGTGATCCAGTATTAGCTCGATTGCCCCTCGCTGTCCTTGAAGGGGATGTAATATCCCTTCTTGATGACTGAAATGGACCATGAGTCGGCTCCTATACGTGCCCAGGCTTCCGCAAATTCCTGTAGCCTGGCACCTACTGGTGTTTGGAGGATCTCTCTCATTTACCCTTTTTAAAGGGTCGGAAGGAAGCTCTTCCTCGTTTTTCTGTAGCCTTCCTTTTGGAGATTGCTCTAGAAGGAGGGCCTCCTCGAAAGGGCTGCTGAGATGGACGAGCCCCTTTCTTGTCTTCATTGGCCACAGGTCTACTCTTCTTCGATGATTGCCTGAGGAGATCCTGAGTTGCCTTCTCAGTTAGAGAATGTGAAATATCCTTCACTAACTGAGAAGGAGACAAACGCTCTGATAAAGGAGCGAAAAGCAAGGCGGCTCTCTGCGAGGGAGAGACGGCTTTAGTCAGGAAAGAACTAAAAACCGCTCTCTTCTTTAAAATCCCCGCACCAAAGAGGGAGGTGACCTCTGCCGAACCATCCTGAACCGCTTTGTCTATGCACATTAGGATGCTAAGTAAAGCTTCTGGATTTAGGCCTTCTGCTTCATGGGTCTTTTTGGCCAAAACCCCAAGGGACCAATCCAGGAAATTGAACACTTCCCAGACGTGGAAAAGCCCCTTGAGGAGGTGGTCCATTTCAGAAAGGCCCCATGTCGCTCGAGCAGAGTTTAAAGCCTGCCTTCTCGAAGAATCTACGAGACTCGAGAAGTCCGATTCTGCCGAAGTAGGAAGAGACAGTCCCATGTTTTCTCCAGTCTTGTACCAAATGCCTCTTCTGCCCGTCAGTTTGGCCGGAGGCATACAAAAAACCATCCTCCCCAGTTCCTTCTTTGATTGAATCCAGGAACCGAGAGACTGAAGGGCCCTCTTCATTGATATGGCCGGTCTCATTTTAAGGAAGGACGACGACTTCAGAGATTTAGCACTCGAGAATAGAGAGCGTGGAGAAGGAGGAGCAGCTGGAGTCAAAGAATCTGCATATTCTTCCAGAAGGAGAGCTGTAAGAACTTTATAGTTCGACAGTCCTTCTTTATTTATAACCTCATCAGCCGACACTTCCTCTAGTTCGAGAGGGTCAGAAGGAGAACGCTCCCTTCTTTCGCATGTCTCTTCCTTCGACTTTCTTCTTTCCGCAGGCGAAGAACTTCTCGCAGGTAAGGGACTAAGAGATATTGCCTCCCTAAGTCTACCAATTGGCAATTCTAGTCTAATTGGCGCCTGGCGCCTATCAGGCTCTTCGCGCCTGGCAGGCACCTCGCGCCTGGCTGGCGCCTCGCACCTGGCTGGCGCCTCGCACCTTGTTGGCGCTTCGTTTCTAGTTGGCACCTGGCGCCTGGAATGATCTTGGTTATAATCGGGCGCTTTGCGCCTGGCTGGCTCATCACGTCCTGTGAGAATTTCCCTGTTGTAACTTGAATCACTTTCAGGTGTTCCCTGGCACCTGCTTGGCGCCTGGCTGGCGCTTCTTCCTCTTCTACCTCTCGCCTGTCCAGTGCTTCGTTCCCCCCAGAGATGGCCGCCTGTGCAACAACTTCCCTGGAAGGTTCGTTGCACCTGGCAGGAGATCGGTGTCTTGATCTTTTGACAGGCAGCTTATCGTCCTTCCTACGAGGAGGCTCCTTGGATAGGACTCCCACCAAAGAAGCTAGCTGCTCCTGTAGGTTTAACAAGATTTTCTTGGTTGAAGACTCCTTTTCCTCTTCAAAAGCAGGAGAGGGAGATCTGGAAGGCACTTGAGGCTCCCTTGCAGCAAAGGGAGTTGACTCCCTTTGCTTTCTAGCTCTCTTGATAACCGATGGAGCTTCTTCAGAAAAGCGCTCGGGGCTAGAGTCCAAAGCAGGCTCTTTCCAGTTCCTCTTCAAAGGGCGGGAAAGATTCGTGTCCTTCCACCCGCGTTGCGGTGAGGAAGATCCCGAGGAAGAAAAGCACTCACGTAGGATGCTTTTTCTATAGCGGTCCCTGGCAGTCTGAGGTGTTACAGATCCTGCCGAAGGGACGCCTGATCGGTGGGGATTCTCCACAACCTCCGTACGGCTTTCGACTTTCCTTCTCCTCTGGGCCAGGGAGCTTGGAAGAGGTCTAGGCCTGGGAGCGTCGCAGAGCCGCCCAGACGCCCCCTCCACTACACTGGGGACACTTACATAACTAGAAATATCACCTTCACTTTGCTTACCTTCCAAAGCCGCCATTTTTTCTTGCATCCTTTGAAGGGAAGCCTTGAGGTCTGCAATTTCCGAAGCCGAATCTGTAGGATTTGCAAACTGTGATCGGCCGGATACAGAGGGAGAATAATTATGAGGAGAAGAAGCTACAGAACTAGATAAGGGTTCGTTAGATCTAGATCTACTTAGGCTTTTAAAAGCCACTTTCCTCACTCTGTCTCTCTCTAACTTCTTCAAGTAAGAAGTTAGAGTCTTCCATTCTTCAGCACTCAACCTTTCACACTCATTACATGTGTTAGCCAAAGAACACTCAACAACTCTACAACGTCGGCATACAGTGTGAGGATCTACCGAAGCCTTCGGCCTTCATTCACACACACTCTCACACCAACACTTGAGTCAGGCATTTTTAAAGAAAAATCCAAAGCCAAGTCCAAAAACAATTCCACGATAGCGAATGCCAAAACAACGATCCAAGTACGCCACCAAAAGTCGGTCAAAAGAAGATCAAAAGCGTTGAAAAAAGAATTCCAGTCAGGAGGTAGTAACAACAATGTTGACACCACCGGCGACAGACAAAATATGATAAAAAACGGGAATGGTTCCTAGTCCTGCCACCCAGGGCAGGGAGATAGATCACCTGACCTACCTGTAGCGAGTGCCGCGAAATTTGAATTTCTGTCGGGGACGACGGAGTCTATAGCTAAGTATATATCTGACAGGGAAGTTGAATGTATGAAATAATATGTAAGCATACCTTAGCCGCTGACTCTTAACACAAGTAGAGGGGCGGTTACAAAGGCTATCACAAAAAGTGGGTTTGTATATTAAAAGAAAAACCAAGGACAAACCTTTGTTTAGTATTAATATCAAACACCGTATATGTATAACTATTTAAATACAAAAAATAAACCAAAAGGATCCCAACGGGAAAAAAGACCAACGACCAGTCAGCCGGAGCTCACAAACATACGTCTTCATCGGAAGACCACCTTGTTCAAGATTCAACGGCCGTAATTCCAGCTATGCTGTAAGTTAATTTCTATTGTTAAAGGACCGAAGGTTTGTATTCGTATCGGAACAAATAAAAAAAAAAAAAAAAAAGACAAAAAAAAAAAATTTAATTCTAAGTTTTTTATAAAGTTAGTGTTACAGTTTTGTTAATATGTTTCGTAAAGTTTAGCTTATGTTTTCCTGACATTTTTTTATGAGTTTCGTAAAGTTAAGTGTACATATCTGCCGTTTGTCCTCCTCCTCTGTCACCACTTTTGGAGATAGCCTCACTCGAAAGGTAAGCTTCCACATTTTACTACATACGTACGTAAAAGTATGTACTTACAGTACTTCTTGTATACCATGTACACTAATACACTTTATTTACAGGTACATACATATTAGTACTACTAGTACGTATTAACTTAGGTATTGAATGGTCCAAATTGTTGTAGCATTTCATTGTTTATAGGTCCATTTAGCTTTATTATGAAATTTACTGGGGTGTTTTTGGAGGGTTTGGAATGGATTAGCCATTTTTACATGTAAAATGCGGTTCAAGATACGAAAAACTCATGATACAAAGGCCGCCTCAGAATGGATTAATTTCGTATCTCGAGGTACCACTGTACTAGTATATTTGTAGGTTCCTGTAAATAGCACTCAAGCCTAATTCTTCTTCATTGGAGGGACAAGAATAAGGACAAGAAGCAGACCTCCTTCATTTTCTATTGAAGAGAGCGAAGGTAAAGTTCCTAAGATTAAACCAAAAATAACAATTTGTCGAAAAATGGAATTTTTATTCTAAAATTAATATTAATAATACTTACCTGTATAATTTATCTAGCCCTAAATCCCCAAAAACCGCACCAAAATTTACCACATTGGCAACCCTGTTACCTCCTATTCTGTCCGCCAGTTGGCAACACTGTCGTTGACAGATACGAAAACCTTCCCTCAAATCAGTTGTGATAGGCAGATCGTGGGGTAGGATGGGTGGGACTAGATAAATTATACAGGTAAGTATTATTAATATTAATTTTAGAATAAAAATTCCATATTAATAAACATTACCTTAATATAATTTATCTAGCCCGATTAACCACATTGAAAAGGAGGAGGGAATCTGAATACAATTTCCCCTTCGGACAGAATAGGAGAAAACAAACAAAGAAATATGATATTGTTATGATACAATAAAGTTTGTTCATACTTACCTGGCAGATATATATATAGCTGTATTTTCTGAAGTCCGACAGAAATTCAAAAACTTCCGGCACACACAGTGGTTGCGACGGCCAGGTGGTTCTTAGGTAACCTCATTATCCCTGATAATTTCCCCACCTCATTATGGCCCTAGTCCCTTTCCCCCGGCCTGCTGGGAGGCGGGTATCAGGAACCATTCCCATTTTCTATTCATAATTTTTATTTCCACTGTCCCCTGAGGGGAGGTGGGTGGGTACTTAATTATATATATCTGCCAGGTAAGTATGAACAAACTTTATTGTATCATAACAATATCATTTTGTTCATGAAACTTACCTGTCAGATATATATATAGCTGAATCCCACCGTTGGAGGTGGGAAGGGACAGAATAGAAGGATTTTGGGAAACAAATGCATGCAGATGATTTACATCTTGGTTCCACCTGTTAGCATTGCTGGCTTCGTGGTTATTGCCACGTAAGTCTGCTTGTGCTACTAGAGTTGCCAGCGAGGTAGAGACCTATATAGCTGGTGCACTCCAGATGATCTGTCAACAGGGGCGAGACCACGACGTGACTAGACCATATTGACCATACCATGAGGGCTAAGAAGTAAAATAAATATATATATAAAAATATATATCACCACCTGACCAACCTAGCCAAAGTTAAGGTGTGTTAACTAAGGCTTAAGAGTTAAGAAGTCACCGTTGTCGGCGACTCAACTACTAAATTAAGAGCTCTTCCTAACCATTTTCTACAGGATAGGATGAGTGGTACTACTTGCCCCCAAGATTGTGTCTGCAGGCACGTATGGCCCTAGCGAGCAGCAGATCTCTATATGCCATCTTCACATCTCGCAGGGAGTGTGAATTGAACACAGAGTTGCTTCGCTAAAACATGGTACTCAGGATGTTGCTGAGTGCCATGCTCTGTTGAAATGCTTCCGAGGCCGCGCCCTCACCTCGTGAGCATTCAAATCAAAAGATTTCAAATCTTTTGTGCCAACACAATGAAGGAGCTTTTTTGAAAGAACTCCTTAACAATAAAGCCAGGGTGTTCTTCGATATGGGCAAGTCTGGTCTTTTCGGAACACTGCAGATTGTCCGTACGACTTCGACTTTCTTGAGTTTTATGTAGATAAAACTTGAGAGACCTGACAGGGCACAGGACTCTCTCTGGCTCCTGCCCAATAACTTGTGCCATCCTTGATTCCAAGCTCCTGGCCCAAGAACAAGACGGGTTTCCATTCTTAGGCCACAACGGAAGGCTTAGAGAACGCACCGCTTGTGTTCTCTAATGCCAAAACTTCTGACGATGGCTGAAAACCTCACTCTAACCCTCTTTGTCGTATCTAGGGTGGTTAGAAAAAGGCCTTCCTGATCACGTGCAAGAAGTTAACAGGTAGGAGATGTTCGAATGCTTTGACATCAAGAACTTCAGACTATGTCTAAGTTCCATATTGAAAGCTTCGATCTGGACATGCACAGTCAGTCAGTCTGTACTAAAGTCAGGTGACCGACCAGTTGACCAGTCAGACGAATCAAGGACAGCAAGGCTGTACCCTGAAGACCATAAGGCCACTATTCTTCGCAAGGATGAGTGTCTGGACTGCCTGGGCGATTCAAGCTAAGCAAACCTTGGGGTATGAACGCAACCCAACGTCGTTAGCGAATCAACTCCTGAGCCACTCCTGACTCGAGCTTGCTGGTGCCAGGAGAAAGGAGCGAGGAGCAAAAAGGCGATTCAGTCCCGAAGGACGAATGCCTGACAGTCCAACCTGGTCTCATGTTAAACGATCATCGGGCGGTGTGTAAACGCAACCGACTTCGTCAACAAGAAACTCAGGGCTACTATGTGTCTCCTGATCTCGCACGAGTGTCTGACTCCGAGAAAACAGGTGAGACAAAAAGTAGATGGTGAGCGAGTTTCGAGATTCCACAGAACTCAAAGATCGTGAAGGGCTTTGTTGTTTGACAGAAGCAAATCTCTGAGCCCAAAGGCCGTCAACAACATATTTGCGTATTCTTTAATAGTTGTGACTGCCAGCTTATCCCATTCTTCAAACGGAAAGGGAAGACGGCAATCTTTTATGCTGTCAACATCTCGATAGTCTGAACGTAGTCAGACTCAGAGCGGAGAGGTTATAGGTACCTTTCGTGTTAAAGTAGACCGACTCTCTCGGAAAAGGTCCTTGGAAGGACGTGACCTCTGTGAATCTAGGATCTTGAAGGCCAACATGGGGCGATTAGCGTCATTGTCGCTCCCTGTGATGGTATAAATCATCTTATTACATTTCCGAAGCGTTTGAAAAAGAAAAGAGACTAAACATCCATCCCTGTTCAATATCATAGCGAAGAGATGTATGAAAGGACGTCCCTAAAGTCTCCACAACTCTCAACATACTTCTAAAGAAAGATTCCACTCGGAAGTCCAGTAGTTGACTGCCGTCGATCGAGACGATTCGTACGGACTTTTGCAATCCTGTAACGAACTCTAGAGGATCGTTACATTCTACGCCTGTTGTTATAATAGGCTTTTTCTCGTAAACCCGAACAGGGACCGAGAGAAGATACTTCCTAAGATATGAGAGAGCTGTGGAAGATCAGAGTTGATATGGACCACTGGTTCCAAAAACTCGTTTCCAGGACTGGAGGGAACGACAGAATTGCTTCCAACTTCTTTCAGATTATGATCCAGGACATCTGAAACCCTCTCCAGATGTCGGCACCTTCTTTCTATCACCTCAAGTGATACTTAACGCACCAAGAGATGTTTCCGAATCATTCCTAGATCTTTAATAAAATTTCAGTTTCACCCGGTAGGGAACAACAAAAACTGTTAGAGGTCTGAATTGCAGTCTATTCAGGGAAACAAACTTCTTTGGAAGAAATGGTCCCCAGCAAGCTCATCCATTTCCCTCACCACAGTATGTTTACTTCCCTAAAAAGGCTGCGCTTTGCCTAAGCAGGAGAGCACTATAAATACGTGAAATGTTGCGGTAGACTCGTTAGTCCTATAACCGTTGCTTGGGTAACGAGCACCGAAAGGAGTAAGAGATATCTCTGAGAAACATAGTAAGGCAAAACGAATGCAATGTTTATTCATTCATGTAAGAAATCCCCTCAATCTTAGGCTAAAGTCCGTGATTGTAGGGCAGAGATACAGTTAGTCAGTCAATCCCGCAGGAGAGAGAGAGACGTAACTGCCAGCACAGAGATGCGGTTAGTCAGTCAATCCCGCAGGAGAGAGAGACGTAACCTAAAGCGCATGACAGCGAACGAGCTGGTACTGCCTCGTTTGAACTGGCGGAGAGGACAGTGACAGCAGCAGCTTACGATCGTCGTCTCTTAACTTTATGCCTGGGTTGCCAGCTACCCTATTCTACGAAGAAATAGGTCCGTAATTTTTAGCATAAAGAGACTCTCAAGCTGGTATATTTAAGCGAAACAGAAAACGCTAAATATACTTTTCTCCCCCCCCCCCCAGATGCGTTTGTGTGTCGTCATAACACTACCTATTACAGCCCCCGGTAAAAGATAAATCAGAAACTCCTGGAAGGCTGCAGGGAGTAACGATTAAATGTCCTTAAAATAATAGACAATAGACCTCTCGGTTGCCATCCGAAGAGGTAACTACAGCAAGCGTATATGACTTGAACCAACCAGTAGTAAAATAACACAAGGCAAAATATGATATTATATTGCAATAAAGTTTTTTCATACTTACCTGGCAGACATATACGTATACTATAGCTGAATTCGGAAATACAGCTACATACATATCTGACAGGCAAGGTTCATAAACAAAACTCAAGAGAATTGAAGCGGACAGCTCAAGCTTCTTATGTTATTGGACATAAGCGTTCATTGACATAGTCTACAAGTCTATTTCTTGTACGAGTCTGCGAATGATGAATGAGAGCTCTTCCGAATCTTGTCAATAAGAGCTTATCCGCTTACGCAATATAAAGTTAATGAGAAGTTTGTCAATGAGAACTAACCCATTTACGGGACAAAGAGATATTTTGTCAATGAGGGGATACCCACTTACTTGACAAAACGATAGTATATTGTCAATGGGGGAAATTCACTGAATTGACAAAACGTAATCCAGGAAGTCGAGCATTTATTTTCGATTCCCGTCTCAAACGAGGAAGGGGCAAGAATCCTGTTAAGAGACGGCTTACGACAGGTAGAACGACGATGTTCAATTCGGCAGCGTAGTCCCGACTAGGAACTAACAAAATCTATCATCTGAAAAGCCCTTTCAGATGGGCTAAAAAGCTTGCAAAATTATCCTGGGAAGATAGGAAGAAACTCTCCAACCAGCTTTCCTCTCCCGTATCAAAATTTATTGGCATATGGCAAAAGGAAGTCCTGTCTTGCGCTTTCCTGAAGAGCGTCCTTTTGGATGAGTGCCTTTGCAAGAATCCTACTGAACGTTGCCGAGAGTCCTGACAATGCAGGACGTCGAGCTTTTACATAACCCATAGCTGCCTTACGCAAAGTCTTGACTGCGGTAGAGCAAAAGAGATCTTTCCTTGAGCTTTCCATAACTCCATCCAATCCTGGACTTAACGAAAAGCAATATTACTGACAGAGACCTCTATAATTCACGAAAACCCGTGGTCTTGCTGGGTTTCGAAAACGAAGTTGCCTTTTTCACTTTAAGCTTCCTCCGAAGCACTGCTTACTTCACATTCTTCGCAGGCGATGTAGAAGGGATCACCGAAGTTAGTCAAAAAATCTTTAGGTCCAAATCAGCTTGAAGACTTCAACAGAAACGTTCAGCCAGGCGACACAACCTGGCGTGCGCTGGCGAGCTGCGCTCGGCGTACCACTGGCTAGCAGCGAGCACGCTCGGCGTCCATCGGCGAGCAGCGAGCACTCTCGGCGTTCCACTGGTTCGGTCGCTCGGCCACTCTGGCGTCTACTGGTGCTCGCGCTTGGCAGTGCCCACGCGCGCGCCTGGCGTCCATACCGAAACATCCCAGTCTAAGACCGAGCGTCCAAAAAAAAAAAACAAAAAAAAAAACGTGCAGAAAAGCGTCACGCTCCTCCTGACAGGCGTCAATGCAAGCGAAACTGCCTTCAGGGAAGAGCATTAGACATCTCGGAGAGAAAACCGACTGCACCGAAGCAGTCTCAGGTGAAGGGTTGATCGTGTGAGAATACGCGGGGCGAGGGAACGCCTTCTTATTCTCACAGCAACAAAGCTAGGACGTCCGCGCTCAAAAAGCGTCCTGCTAATATGACTTGCTTTCCCTTTTCTCGGTGGCAAGGACGTACACGAAGTAGTTCAGGCGACGTTCGCCTTCTTACTTCTCACTGCAACGCATGACGAGAGAGAGAGAGAGAGAGAGAGGACGTGAAACGTCCTCTCTCTATAAACAAAGCTTCATTTAGAGGGCGCGGAAGTCCTTCTTCGAAAGCTCCAAACCTGCGCAGGGAGGACGCTTGTGAGGACGAGAAGCAATCTTCAGGATTCGTGCACGCACTTTGGCAGCCTGGGAGTAACTTCAGGTCTGCGAAGGCACGTCAGATCGGGGGAGTTCCTCGTAACCCTCCTTCGGCTTTCGAAATGCTCTCTCCCTGTTCCTGGGAGTCAAGCAGAGGTCCCGGCCTAGAGGCGAAATAAGGCCGATATTGACGCACCCTCCACTACACAAGGGGCACTGTCATGCACTTAGCCACTTCACTTTTGCTCTCCAAAGCCAGCACTTTCGATTCTAAGTTACGAATCGATAGAGTATCAGAGAAAGGTCAATACCCTCTACAGAAACTGTTTAGGGCCCGAAGGCAACATTACAGGGTTAGAGTAACAACTACAGAAGTAGCACTCTTCACCACAAGATAGGAGACGAGCACCTTAGATTCCAAGATACAGATGGAATCTATAACGTAAAGGGCATTACCTCACGAGACATATTTATAGCCCGTAGGCCATACTACAGGGTTAGGCAAAATAAAGTCTACAGGTAGGTTAGCCTACCCTGACTTTGTTTACTGATTAATTGCGTACATACGAATCATACGTCTTCCTTACGGAATTAGACAAAGTCTCACACTCCTTACATGACAAATCTCAACAAAGAAGCAAGACACATGGCCCTCGTGCATATCGAGTGCGGAACTACCGAAGCTTTCGGTTAGCCTTAACCCTATCTTAGCAGACAAACACCCTCTGAAACTAGCCTAACTAGATTCAGATATACAAAAATGAATCATATTCAAAACAATTTAAGATAGCGTATGCCTAGCCACAAATCCAAGTCAATAAATCAAAAGACAATTAGGATATTTAGCGGCCATGAAGTTTCCAAAAGAAAATCCAAGACGGAGGTACTGAAAACAGGTGTTTCCAGCACCGGCGACAGAAAAATTATGAATAGAAAATGGGAATGGTTCCTGATACCTGCCTCCCAGCAGCGGGAATGGGTACTAACCACCTGGCCGACCACTGTGTGTGCCGGAAGTTTTTGAATTTCTGTCGGACTTCAGAAAATACAGCTATATATATATCTGACAGGTAAGTTTCATGAACAAAATATATCATAGGCAGTCAAAACTCAACCCAAGGTCAAAGATACTAACAACTCAAAGTCTCCTACCATAATGCCACCAAACTGCGGTAGCACAGGACAAGGAGTAAGTGCATAGTCAGTCCGTCTGTACTAAAGTTAGGTGACCGACCAGGTGACCAGTCAGACGAATTGCGGACAGCAAGGCTGCACCCTGAAGACTATCAAGCACTATTCTTCCCTAAAGGATGATGGTCTGGACTGTCTGGGCGATTCAAAGCTAAGCAAACCTTGGGGGTGTATCAACGCAACCCGACGTCGCCAGCAACGAATCGGCTCATGAGCAACTCCTAACTCGAGCTTTCTGGTGCCAAGAGAAAGGAGCGCGGAGCAAAAAGGCGATTCAGTCCCGAAGGATGAATGCCTGACAGTCCAACCTGGTCTCATGTTACACGATCATCGGGGGTGTATCAACGCAACCGACTTCGTCAACAAGAAACTCAGGGCTACTAAATGTCACCTGATCTAACACGAGTGTCTGACTCCGAGAAAAACAGGTGAGGCACAAAAAGTAGATGGTGAGGCGAGTCACCAGATGACAGCAGACGATCCATCGACTAATTTCCCTTTGGTCCAGGACAGTGGAAGAAGACAGGGAGTCGTCAGGACAAGCGAACCAGTGGCTAGTCCTAGGTCAGCATCGACTCTGGGAGAAGTGTAGTCGCCAGTGCCGACAACCAGTGGCTGGAACCATTCACACTGACAATGGAAGCAGCATGAGTGCCAAGCAGTCAGTCCTTGTCATCAACAACACCTAAATACCAAACTGCCTAATTCCCATTATAACTACGTCAAAATCTGCCATGGGTTATAATACAAAAACAAAAAATATATATATACAACAAAACAAAAATTAATGAATAATATACAGGTAGCAACCAAACGTAACACAGGAAGACTACCTAATTCTCCTGTCTGACGACCTGTCCTGCCATCACCAACGGGCCCAAAGAACGAAGGTCGCCTAGAACTAGAGAAATATCCCTCAAGTAAAAAGAGGCAAAAACAGAATTAGAACGCCAAGTCGCCGCCTCAAGCACCTTGGTGACTGAGACGTTCTTCATAAAAGCTACTGATGTAGCAACTGCTCTAATACTGTGTGCTCTCGGCGTCTGGTCTTCCCCAGCAGCCGAACCACCAGTTTTAACGATCAGATCTCTGAGAAAAAAGGATACACCATTCTTTGAAATAGGTCTCTTGACATTTCGGGGTGAAACAAACAGATGACGGGGACGACCCTGAATGTCCTTCGTGCGGCGTAAATAACATGAGAGCGCCCTAACAGGGCAAAGAACTAATTCCTCATTTAAATTACCAACAAAGTCGACCAACGACTTCAGTACGAAAGACCTGGGAATGGGATTATCAGACGATTCAGTCTTTGCGACAAATTCAGGAAGGTATGACAAAATCATGTCTTGTCCAGATCTGGCAACCAGAAAAGAGAGTGCTTGCAGTTCACCCACCCTCTTGGCTGTAGCCAGTGAGACAAGGAAGAGTGTCTTAGAAGAGAGGTCCCTAAATTTGGCAGAATTCAGAGGCTCAAACGAGGGAACCTTAAGGCTTGAAGGACTTTGTTAACGTCCATGTCGGAGGCGAACACTGCGGCCTGGGTTCGAGATAGGGAAAAAGATCAAAGTAAATCTCTAATGACAAGATGAAGAGATCTCAGGGAGCCTTGCCTTAAAAACATAAGAAAGCATAGACCTATAAACCCTTAATGCACGAAGGTGACAGGCCCTGTCATGATGTAAATGAACTAAAAAACTCTGCTACTTTCGGTAAGGAAGGTCTAGAAATTGAATGTCCTTGAGACTTACACCAACGTCTGTAAACCGACCATTTAGCCTGATAATTTACTCTGGTTGATTGCCGTCTGGCAAGAGCCAACTGTCGCGCCACTCTGGAGGAGAACCCTTCGTGCTTGGAGAACCTCCTGACAGTCTCCAGGCATGAAGGATGAAGCATTTTGGGGAGCCTCTGATGGACCGATGGACAAATGGGGTTGTTTGAGAAGATCTGGCTCCTCCTAGGGCAGGCGAATGGGGGGTTCCACCACCAGTGCTTCCAAAAGGTCGCGGGAAAACCACTCCTTCTGTGGCCAGAAGGGGGCGATCAAGGTGAGAATTCCAAGGTACGCTTCGGTTGCCCTCACTTTGTTGAGGACTGACCTTACCAGAGAGAACGAGGAAAAGCATAGGCTTGAAGTCCCTCCAGTCCTGCAAAGAGAGTCTGTCCCCGGCACTCTGAGGAGTCTGGTAAGGGGCGAAGAATATCTGGCACCGAAAATTCAGTGGGGTGGCAAACAGATCGACTGTGACAGGCCATTTCTTCCTGAGGCTGTCGAAGACTTCCTGGCAAAGTGTCCACTCCGACCTTGAACTTCGTTCGGTCTCGACAAGGCGTCTGCTAAGACGTTGTGATGGCCCAGGATAAACTGAGGACCAACGTAATCCCCCTGTCTTCTGCCCAACACAGGATTGATCGGGCTTCTTGAGTGAGAAGATCCGACTGTGTGCCGCCTTGGTTTTCTCAAGTACGAGACTGCTGTGGTGTTGTCGACAAAGATCGCGACAACCCCACTCCAACAGTTGTTCCTGAAATGAAAGAAGGCCTAGGTACACTGCCCTCAGTTCCCTCCAATTTATTGACATGATCCTCTCCTCCTCTAACCAAAGGCCCGAAGCGGCTTCGGAGCCCAGGTGTGCGCCCCAACCTTGATCCGAGGCGTCTGACCAAAACATCAGGTCCGGAGGAACCGAAAGAAGAGATGTCCCTGACTTGAGGTGAACTTGCATCCACCAACGGAGATCCTTCCGACATTGTGGAGAAGAGGCGACTATCGTTTCCTCGGACACGAAATCCCATGACTGGTTCAAGAAGTGTCGACTGAAGGGACCTCATTCTGAGACGACCTACGGGAACCAGTTGGATGAGGGATGACAAATGGCCCAGGAGAGACCTCCAAAGAGAAACTGGCTTGCGTTTACGGATGACAAAAATTCTTCGATCAGACTCAGAAGCTTGTCTATCCGTTTCTGAGCGGGAGAAGCCCTCAAAATCTGGGAATTCAAAACATCCCCAGATAAGTCATGATCTGGCAAGGGATTAGATTGGACTTGTCGAAGTTGACACGAATGCCCAACTCGACACAAAGAGACAGAACTATCTCCCTCGACCGGAGACATTTCTCTAGAGATTCGGCCTGGACTAGCCAATCGTCCAGATACCGAAGCATCCTTACATTTAACTGATGCAGAATAGCTGAAACAGGAGCCATCACCCGAGAAAAGACCTGTGGAGCAGTGGTGAGGCCGAAACAAAGGGTCTTGAACTGGAAAACTCCCGAGTCCGTGAAAAACCGAAGGTAAGGTCTGCTTCTTGGATGGATGGGGATTTGCAGATAAGCATCCTGCAGATCGATGGAAATCATCCAGTCCCCCCTCCTGACGGATGAAAGAACAGTCTGGACCGTCTCCATCCTGAACTTGGACTTTAGAATGAACTTGTTCAAAACCGAAAAGATCTATGATCGGGCCGCCAGGCACCCGAGGCCTTTAGAACTACAAACATCCGAGAGTAAAAACCGGGAGAAGGAGGAGCTCGCTCTATGGCATCCTTCTCCAAGATGGCCGAAAGCTCCTTCTCCCAAGGCTTGACCCCTGATTGATGAGGGGAATAACTGCTGAATCGAGAGGACGATTGGAAAGTGGAGGTCTGGAAACAAAAAGGATCTCGTAACCTTCCTTCAGGACCTCCACCACCCAAGCATCCACCGCTCTCCCCCTCCCCCCATGCCAAGCTGACCAATGGCGGGAGAGACAAGCTCCTACTGCGGTCTCCAGGCGAGGTGATGACTCCTACTTCCGAAAATTCTTACGCAGAGACAAGGAAGAAGAAGAAGAAGAAGAAGAAGGTCCTCCTGGAGGTTGAGCTCTTTCTCTGCACCCTTAGAGCCACGCCAAGAACCTCTCCCGCGTTTCAAAGGGTGAGCACCAGAGGATGAAGAAGAGGCACCAGCAAACCTGAGATGTACTCTGGAAAAAAGAGCCAGAAGGAGGTTGTTGGGCTGGAGCAGAAGGTACAGATCTGGTCCTAAACTTACGCTTACTCCTTGAAGGAATGGGAGGAGACCAGGAAAAAGCTCTTGATAAGGCCCAGTGAGCTTGGGAAGAGGCATCACCTTGATGTTCCTTCAAACCTCAGAAAGCACAGAAATATCGAAAAGGAAATCGCCAAAAGGAGAAGAGGACAACAGACGGGTTCTCTGAATCTCCGATACAGAGGAGGGTAACTGCGACAAATACAGGTTACACCTTAGAGAAACAAGAAAGGCCTGCATTGAAGCAGCAAGCTCGTTCTGATGTACAGAAGCAATTGAAATGGATGAGCAGAATTTTCTCAAAAAGAGGAGCATCAGGAGGAACAAACCCGAGTCCTTGATATACATTAAAAGCCCTCCGAGGACCCACATATTGAAGGATTGAGCTTCTTGTAAGGAGCTCATAACAGACTCCATAGCAATAAAATCTTCAATTGAGACAGAGACCGAGGCCCTTAGAAAGGCAAGGGTTGACTTGGAAAGTCGGACAACAAAATCATGATTTTGGCTTGGGGGGTCGACAAGAATGAAGAATCATCCGCCACCTGGTAAACTCCTCTCCGGTGTCGTAGAAGAGAAGAGAGCTTCCTCTTCCCTTCCCCGATCACCTTCGAAGTTTAGCGGCAACGTCCGCCCTCACTCTCGGCGAACCTCTGGGCAAAGGGAAAACGTAAAAAGTTCCTGTGACCGTTGGGAAGGACCGTCAAGAAAAATCCCTTCTGTAATACAACGAGGCGGAGGCTGCTTCTGCTCTTTAGGCCTCGCCTGAGGAAGAAAACTTAAAATTAAATCAAAAAGTTTTCTTGAATTCTACATCCATGACATCCATTCGAGGAAAACATCAATATCACACACGAATCCGCGTCAGCATCATCATCATCGTCGAGATCCTAAACTTAGAAAGCTTCCCTGAAATAAAATCCTGACGACTAGCTATCTTAGGTCTGACACTAATATCCCTCCCCCCTTCTCCTAAATAAGCGCCCTTTGGCACTGTTACGGGACTAACAGGGGACACGTTGGGTAAAGATTCGTTAGGCACCTGCCCGGACCGGATCCCCCCTAGGCCTTCGCCACGACGGGGTTCACAAGCCGGGGTATCTGTCGCACGGTACCCATGGTGCTGTCGACAGGTACCTGACGAGGAGCTGAAAATGAATCTAAAAGTGTGTTAGACATTCTAGTAAAGGCTTCTTGAAAATTCTCTGACAGATTGTTAAACTTAGCTGAAATATCTCTATCACTAAGCTGGTAATTTCTTAAAATTCTGTTTCCAGGTAGTTTCCATTGCCAAAATCTTTGAATCCACATCAGAAATAACTTCACTAATTACCGGTTGTACAGGGGGCAAAGCATCAATTAATTCGGAATCGGAGTCGTACGATACCGAAACCGAAGAGCCAGAACCATGAGCGCCCAAGTCAAAGAATTCGTTAGATACAGTTCTAGCAATCGATTTCTTTTTCTCCTTAACCGATCTTTTACGCTGCAAGATTGTTTGGCGTTTCATATAAGCAGTCATATCCTCGTCAGACCAGGGCTTACATACGTCACAACGAGAAGTTCAAGTCACAAACCTGTCCACAGACAAGAGCTACAAATGTCATGGGGTTCATACTCCCGCTGCTACTCATCCTTGTCCCACAAACCGGCAGTTCCTGATGTTGCTGGCAGAAGGAAGCATCGTAATTTCTTGGTAATCCATTGTAGAATTGGACAGGTCAGTAGTTCCGGGTCGCGCAAAAGTTCGTAAATTAAGATAAGAACCACAACAGAAATCAAAGTTAATTCACTATTTCGTGATGTAATGCGTGAGTGGTAATTCATATAAAGTCTCATTTAACAAATAATGAAAGCTTTAAAGGCACAAAAATGTTTAAGGAAATTTATAAAGAGCGGCCGTGATGTAAACAACACGGGCGCTCGTTAACAACTGATTTGAAGGAAGGTTTTCGTATCTGTCAACGACAGTGTTGCCAACTGGCGGACAGAATAGGAGGTAACAGGGTTGCCAATGTGGTAAATTTTGGTGCGGTTTTTGGGGATTTAGGGCTAGATAAATTATATTAAGGTAATGTTTATTAATTTGTATTTTTCCTAACTATACAAACCTTAGGTCCTTTACAATAGGAATAAAACTTGCGGCAGCTGGAACCGGTCGTAAGCTTCGAACAAGGGAGTTCAGTAGTTAACTGCTTGTCCGACAGTGTGCGCACCGCGTGACTGGGAGACCTTACAGACCTTACATCTTGTTCAGGTTGTCCCAGGTCCCTCAGTGTGAGGACCTCTAATGTCTACCAGAGAGTTGCTAGTACATCTTCCGGTATATTTTGCATCTTCCAATCTTGGATGGTCTGGGATGCAGCTTAGATATTTGTCGAGCTTATTCTTAAACACATCTACGCTCACTCCTGATATATTCCTCAGATGAGCTGGCAACGCATTGAATAGACACTGCATTGTAGATGCTGGTGCGTAGTGGATTAATGTCCTGTGTGCTTTCCTTATTTTCCTGGTATAGTTTTGGGCACTATTAATCTACCTCTGCTTGCTCTTTCTGATATTTTTAGCTCCATGATGTTTTCGGCAATTCCTTCTATCTGTTTCTATGCCTGAATTATCATGTAGCGTTCTCTTCTCCTTTCTAGACTACGTATATAATTTTAAGAATTGTAGTCTTTCCCAGTAGTCAAGGTCCTTAACTTCTTCTATTCTAGCTGTAAAGGACCTTTGTACACTCTCTGTTTGTGCAAATCCTTTTGATAGTGTGTGTACCATATATTGCAATATTCAAGTGGGCTACGAACATATGTTTTATAAAGCATAATCATGTGTTCAGCTTTTCTTGTTTTGAAGTGCAACAACATTCCCCTTTTTGCTTTACATTTTGCCATTAGAATTGCTATTTGATCATTGCATAACATGTTCCTATTCAACATCACACCAAGGTCTTTAACTGCTTCCTTATTTGTGATTGTCTCATTATTAGGTCCCCTATATGCATATAGCTTTCCTTCTCTGTCTCCATAATTTATTGATTCAAATTTATCAGCGTTAAATACCATCCTATTTACCTATGCCCAATCATATACATTGTTAAGGTCTCTTTGTAGCACGTTCCTACCTTCATCACAAGTAATTTCTCTACTTATTCTTGTGTCATCGACGAAACTACTCACTACCGAGTCCTTAACATTACTGTCTATGTCTGCAATCATAATAACAAACAGTAATGCAGCTAACACCATACCTAGTGGCACAACGGATATTACCTTAGCTTCATCTGATTTCTCATCGTTTGCAATAACTATCTGTTTTCTGTTGTGTAAAAATTCTTTTAACCATCTTCCTACTTTATCCACTGGTATGTTTTCTAATTTTCTTCGCTAATATATTATGGTCTACCTTGTCAAAAGCTTTTGCAAAGTCTAGATAAACCACATGTTTCATTTCCGCTTTTCATATTTTTGTATATGTTCTCACGGTGGACTAACAGTTGGGTTTGTGTAATTTTTCTGGGTACGAAACCATGTTATCCTATATTAAACAAAATATTTTTTATTAAATGTTTCATAATATTTTTCTTCATTACCCTTTCATACACTTTCATAATATGTGATGTTAGACTCACAGGCCTATAATTACTTGTCTCTAGTCTTGATCCACTTTTGAAAGTATGGGTAACATATGCTAATTTGTGCTCATCATAAATCTTGCCTGTATCTACACTTTGTCTTAATAATATTGCAAGTGGCTTTGCGATAGAATGAACTACTTTCTTTAACAAAATAGCAGGGATACCATCAGGCCCTGCAGCAGCTCCATTTTTAATTTCATTAATAGCCTGCACAATATCAGCTTCATTAATATCTATGTCATTATCTTTATTATCAATTCTAGGGGTGAATTCTCTCTTATATCGTTCTGCCAATATGTTGCATATTTCCTTTTTTTCATTCGTTAATCTCCCTTCAATTCTTAAGAGGGCCTATTTCTATTCTTCTTTTATTCACCTTTTTTGCATACGAGTATGATATTGTTAGTATACAATAAAGTTTTGTACATACTTACCTGGCAGATATATACATAGCTTACGACTCTGACGTCACAACAGAAAAATGATATTGTTATGTTACAATAAAGTTTCATACATACTTACCTGGCAGATATATACATAGCTAAGACTCCGTCGTCCCCGACAGAAATTCAAATTTCGCGCCACTCGCTACAGGTAGGTCAGGTGATCTACCGGCCTGCCCTGGGCGGCAGGACTAGGAACCATCCCCGTTTTCTATCATATTTTCTCTCTTCCACCTGTCTCCTGCGGGGAGGCTGGGTGGGCCTTTAATTGTATATATCTGCCAGGTAAGTATGTATGAAACTTTATTGTAACATAACAATATCATTTTCATACAATCAACTTACCTGTCAGATATATACATAGCTGATTGGCACCCTTCGGTGGAGGGTAAGAGACAGCTACTATATGGAATAGACAGGTAAACAACATATGTTGTAGGTATAAATAAAACCTTGGTTCCTACCTGATAGGTGGTAGACTTCGTGGGTGTTTGCCCAGTAGTCTGCATCACCTTCAAGAAACTTTAGCGAGATATATGATCTATGGCCAAGAGTTCTTGGGGGTCTGGCCGATGGGTCTTATCCGCTTACTCGGCAGAGCCTAAAAGGACTTTGTCAATGGGTGCTGATCCACTTATATGACAATACACCTTATGAAGGAGCACACACCAATCCCGACCACCTGATCCTAACCATATGTTAGAAACTAAGGATTGTTACGAGTTATCCCCGAACTCGTCACAACACCGTAACTCAAAACCACTACGCACACATACATAATTTTCCAAAAAAAAATTATACTCAACTAATTGGATATGACAAGAAATTCTCTTACTGAACAACATAGACGGCCGCCGTGCGAGCCAAATCCTCCATTGTTCGAAGAGATTCTCGACCATATCCAAAAAGAAGAAACAGTATATACATTTAAGGATTGGTGTCGGCTCCCGTACCCCGAATCGTATCTGCCGATAGTAGGACCTAGAGAAAACACTTCTCATACGTCACACGTACGTCTTTCAAGTAATGAGATGCAAATACTGAGTTGCATCTCCAGTATGTCGTATCAATGATGTTTTTTAGCAACATATTCTTATAAAACGAGAGAGACGTCGCACCGCTCTTACTTCATGAGCTTTTACTCTCAGTAGTTGTAACTGTTCGTCAGGAGACAGACCTTATGAGCGTCCGTAATGACGTTTCTTACAAAGAACGCCAGAGCATTTCTTGGACATCAGTCTTGTGGGGTCTTTTACCGCGCACCAAAGACCTTGTCTAGAGCCTCCCAACTGACGCTTTCTCTGAAGGTAGAACTTCAGAGCTCTAACAGGGCATAGAGACCTCTCTGCTTCTCTGCCTACGAGACTCGACATTCCTTTGACTTCGAATGACTTAGGCCAGGGATTCGTGGGATTCTCGTTTTTCGCTAAAAACAGGGTCTTAAACGAGCAAACAGCCGAGTCTCCCTTGAATCCTACTTTATCCTGCAGAGCTTGTAATTCACTAATTCTTTTTGCCGTAGCTAAAGATAAAAGGAATAGGCATTTTCTAGTTATGTCTCTAAACGATGCCAGATGAGGAGGTTCGAATCTATCCGAAGACAGATATTTGAGGACTACGTCCAGGTTCCAGTTCGGAGGTACTGGAAAAAAGGTTCCTAGACTTTTGAAGTCTCAAAAGATCTTATGAGATCGTGGAGATCTTTGTTATTTGCCAGATCTAATCCTCTGTTCCTGAATACAGCCGAGAGCATACTTCTGTATCCCTTTATTGTGGATACGGCTAGATGAGATTTTACTCTCAGGAATAGCAAGAAATCAGCAATTTCCGCTATAGAGGTAGAGGAGGAGGACAACTTCTTGGCTCTACACCACCTTCTAAAGACCTCCCACTTCGACTGGTATACTTTCGTAGTGGAGGTTCTGCGTGCTCTCGCGATCGCGCTTGCCACTTCGCGAGAAAAGCCTCTCGCTCTGACAAGTCTTTCGATAGTCGAAAGGCAGTCAGAGCGAGAGCGGGGAGGTTTTGATGGTACCTCTTCAAGTGTGGTTGTCTGAGAAGATCCGTCCTTCTTGGTAGGGATCTTGGAAAGTCTACGATCCACTCTACCACCTCCGTGAACCATTCCTGGGCCGGCCAAAAGGGGGCTATTAACGTCATCCTCGTCTCTTTTGACGCCACAAACTTTTTCATAACTAACCCCAGGATTTTGAATGGGGGAAAAGCATAAACGTCTACTCGAGACCAGTTTAGCAGGAAGGCGTCTACCATAATTGCTCTTGGATCTTCCACGACCGAGCAAAACACTGGGAGCCTTTTTGAAATGAATGTTGCGAAGAGATCCACATGAGGAGTTCCCCACAGAGACCAGAGATCGAGACACACTTCCTCGTTGTAGAGTTCCATTCTGTATGAATGGACCTGGTTCCTCCTGGCTGAGCCTGTCCGCCCTCACATTCCTTACTCCCTGTACGAACCTTGTCAGCAGGGAGATGTTCCTGTGAGACGTCCAAAGTAATAGGTCTCTCGTGAGCTCGTAAAGGAACGAGGAGTGCGTCCCTCCCTGTTTCCGAATGTAGGCAAGTGCGGTGGTGTTGTCCACGTTTACTTGCACTACCTTGTTTGACACCAGAGGTTCTAGGCTCTTTAAGGCCAGATGTACGGCGAAGAGCTCTTTGCAGTTTATGTGCCAGGACACCTGTGCTGTTTCCCAGGTGCCTGACACTTCCTCTGAGCCTAATGTCGCTCCCCAACCTGTCTCCGACGCGTCGGAGAACAACACTAGGTCTGGGTTCTGTGTTCTTAGAGAGATCCCTTTGTTCTCTTCCAGAGGTAGCAACCACCACTGTAGGTGTGCCTTTATCTCCACTGGAATGAGAAAAACGTCCGACAGTTGTCCGGTTTTCCAGCTCCAAGACCTCTTGAGGAAGAATTGAAGTGGACGTATATGAAGTCTTCCTAGAGGGAAGAATTGTTCCAGCAAGGAAAGCGTCCCCAGAAGGCTCAACCATTCCCTCGCCGACGTTTGTTGCTTCTCTAAGAAGAGAGAGATTATCCGCAAACCTTTTGCGGTTCTCTCTTGCGAAGGAAAAACTCGAAAAACCCCGAGAATCCATCCGAATCCCCAGATAGACTAGGTCTTGTCTGGGGGTCAGCTGAGACTTCTCGAGGTTCACAAGCAATCCCAACGCCTTGGTCAAATCCAGAGTTAACTTTAGGTCCTCCAAGCACTGTCTCTCCGATTTGGCCCTGATGAGCCAGTCGTCTAGATACATAGAGACATTCACTCCTTTGAGGTGAAGAAATCTCGCCACATTCCTCATCAGGCTTGTGAAGACCTGAGGAGCTGTGGACAGGCCGAAACACAAGGCTCTGAACTGAAAGATCCTTCCCCCCGTCATGAAACGGAGGTACTTCTTCGATGAAGGGTGGATCGGGACGTGAAAGTAGGCGTCCTGGAGATCTAGAGACACCATCCAATCTCCTTGTCGTAATGACGCTAGGACTGAAGCAGAAGTCTCCATGGAGAACTTCTCCTTCTGAACAAATTTGTTCAGAGAGCTGACGTCCAGTACTGGTCTCCAGCCTCCCGAGGCTTTCGCCACTAGAAAAAGGAGATTGTAAAACCCCGGGGAGTTTTGATCCAGTACTAGTTCTATCGCTCTCTTGTCCCACATTTGTTCCACCATCGATCGAAGAGTATCCCTCAGCACAGGGTCCTTGTACTTGGCTGATAGTTCCCTTGGAATTGACGTTAGGGGAGGAGTATTCAGGAAAGGGATACGATATCCCTTCCTTATGATATTCAATGAAGACGCGTCTGCGTCTATCAGTGTCCAGGCCTCCACGAATCCCAGGAGCCTGGCACCTACTGGTGCTTGGAGGAGAGATGTTTCATTTTCCCTTTTTAAAGGGACGAAAGGCAGACCTACCTCTCTTCTCCGGCCTTAGCTTCCTTCTTGCGGGAGGTCTGGAGGTTGGACCACCTCGAAAGGGCTGCATTGATGTACTAGGTCCTTTCTTGTAGATACTGAAACAGGTTCTTCTTCCTAGCTGACTGCGTCAGAAGATCCTGAGTCCGCCTTCTCAGTTTAAAGAGTGAGCAACGTCCTTCACTAACTGAGAAAGGAACAAAAACAAAGTCAGAAAGAGGCGCATACGTAGAGCTGCCCTCTGAGCATGCGAGACTGCCTTTGTTAAGAAGGCGCCATACACCGTCCTTTTCTTTAAAAGACCTGCTCCAAATAATGAAGAGACTTCAAAAGATCCATCCTGTACCGCTTTGTCAATGCAAGACAAAATGCATAACAGGGCTTCAGGTTCGATTCCTTCTGAATCATGGGCTTTCTTGGACATCACCCCAAGGGACCAATCTAAGAAGTTGAAGACTTCCAATACATGAAAGAGTCCCTTGAGGAGATGATCCAGTTCTGAAATACTCCTGTAATTCGAGCAGAATTGAGACTTGGACGCCTTGAAGCGTCAACCAAAGTCGAAAAATCTGCCTCTGTTGTAGAAGGGAGAGCGATACCCATATTCTCTCCCGTCTTATACCATATGCCTCTTTTCCCAGCTAATCTTGCTGGAGGCATGCAAAAGACTGTCCTGACTAAGTCTTTCTTAGACTTCATCCATGAGTCTAAGGCGTGTAATGCCCGCTTCATCGAGATGGTGGTTTCATTTTTAGAAAAGACGAGGGCTTCTTCGTCTTAGGCACTGGAAAGAGCAGCCCGCGGAGAAGGAGGAGCAGCAGGAGTCAACTCGTCTCCATACTCCTCAAGAAGCAGGGTAGTCAAAACCTTATAGTTTGACAAACCCTCTCTTCCATGATCTTCATCATCCGAGTTTTCCTCCAACTCGGGATATATCTGAGTCTCCGTTCTCCTTTCTGAACTTTCCTCTTCTGGAGGAGACAAACTCCTGATAGGAGAGGGGCTAAGGGAATGATACTCTTTCCTTTTTCCCCTTTTAAAAGACTTGGAAGGCGTCACAAGCTCCGGCTTCTCTTGAACTTTAGAAGACGCCTTGTATGACGCTTCCCGTTCTCCGAGCGTCATGGCTGACGTCTGCTGCTGACGTCTTGATGACGCTTCGCGCCTGGAAGACGCTCCGCTCTCTAAAGGCGTCCTACTCGGCGTCACAATATTGGACGGAGCGTCACGTCTAAGATCCGCTTGGAATGACGCTTCACTTCTAAAAGACGTCTTACGTTTCTCTGGCTTTACGAAACTCTCGTAAGCCCCCGTTCTAGCTCTCGAACTCGAAGCTTCTGCAAGACGTTTAGCAGTTTCACGTCTGTCTGACGCTTCTCTTCGAGCAGGTGAGAGAGGACGAGACTTCTTAATTGGAAGCGTCACGTCCTTCCGACGGGGCGCTAAAACTCCCACAAGAGATGACAGTGTTCCTGAACCGCCATAATTATCTTTCTTGACGCTTCTCCCACGTCTAGTGCATGACGCCTTTCATCATCACTCGGGGAAGAAGAATGAAGGGGTACTTCCGCACAAGCGTCAGGTGACGCTGACGCCACCTTCGCTTTCTTAATAGCAGACGGGGCGTCATCTGAGAAGCGCTCTGGGCTCGAATCTATGTCGGGCTTCATATGACGCTTCAGCGGTCTCGATAAGTTCGACTCCTTCCACCCTCGTTTAGGTGAGGGAGGGAGGGAGAGGACGAGAAAACACTCGCGAAAGGACGCTTTTTCTATAGCGCCCTTGAGCCGCCTGCCATGAAGCAGAGCTAGCTGAAGGGACGTCTGACCGTTGGGGATTCCCCACGACCTCCTTAAGGCTTTCGACTTTCCTTCTCCTCTGGGCATGGGAGCTTGGAAGAGGTCTAGGCCTGGGAGCGTCGCAGGGACGATCAAACGCCCCCTCCACAACACTGAGAGAACTCACTTCACTGAAATGTTCACTATCACTAGCCTTACCTTTGGAGTCAGCCATCTTGGACTTCATGTCTCTAATAGTAGCTTTCAGATTGGCGATTTCCGATGCCGAATCCGAAAAAGCACTCTGAGAATGAGATATATAGGGAGAATCTACATCAGTAGGATTAGAATTATCCGTGAAAGGCTCAATAGGCCTTGAACTCACACCTTTCAGCCGTCTAACTCTATCCCTCTCTAACTTCTTCAAATAAGAAGTCAAAGTCTTCCACTCTTCTGCATTCAATCCCTCGCATTCCTTACAAGTATTAATAGCAGAACACTGAACCCCCCTACATTTACGGCATACAGTGTGAGGATCAACCGAAGCTTTCGGTATCCTCACCTGCAGCCTACATTCACACACAATTCTCACACTCACATTAGAATCAGACATACTGAGAAAAATCCAAAAGAGTTATTCCAAAAACAGTCCACAGTAGCGAATGCCAAAACACGATCCAAATACGTCACCAAAAAGCCGAAAAACGTTGATCAAAGGTTGAAAAATGAATCTAAGTCAGGAGGTAATACAACAATGTTGATACCACCGGCGACAGAGAAAATATGCTAGAAAACGGGGATGGTTCCTAGTCCTGCCGCCCAGGGCAGGCCGGTAGATCACCTGACCTACCTGTAGCGAGTGGCGCGAAATTTGAATTTCTGTCGGGGACGACGGAGTCTTAGCTATGTATATATCTGACAGGTAAGTTGATTGTATGAAATTTAAAACTCGCGGCACACGCTACAGGTAGGTCAGGTGATCTGATCTACCTTACCCGCCGCTGGGTGGCGGGTGTAAGAACCAATCCCCTTTCCAGCCAGATTTTCTCTTCCACCTGTCTCCTGAGGGGAGGCTGGGAGGGCCATCAATCGTATATATCTGCCAGGTAAGTATGTACAAAACTTTATTGTATACCAACAATATCATTTTTGTACATGAACTTCCCTGCCAGATATATACATAGCTGATTGACACCCTTGGTGGAGGGGGGGAAAGAGACATTTAAGTCAGAGAAAGGGGAGATAACATATGTTAAAGGAATAAAAATACCCTTGGTTCTTACCTGATTAGGCAGAAGACTTCATAGTTACTGTCTTAAAGTCTGCGTTCTGCTGAAGAGGTACAGCGAGGGCGTGACCTACAGCTGAAAAACTCTTTGGGTCTACCAATGGGAACTGACTCCGCTTACTTGGTAGAATCCAGTTAGGGTCTTGTCAAAGGGGATCAACCCACTTAAATGACAGAGCCTGTCCACTACCAATGCAAGGAGCTTCAAGCACAAACCGATCACCTAACCAAAACACAAATGTTAGAACTACGAAAGAAGGAGGTGCCTCCTGCATCCTCCTTCCCACAACCAAAAAACACAATACAAATACAATAAGGGAAAAAATATTTAAAAAGGATATGCTTCAGCTCCCTGCCCCAGCGCTGAATCCACCGATACATACGGGCCTAACCCAAAGCCCTTCTCATACGTAATTCTTACGTCTTTCAGGTAGTGGTTGGCGAAGACTGACTCACACCTCCAAAAAGTCGCCTTCATGAGGTTTTGTAAGGACATATTCTTCTTGAAAGCCAAAGACGTCGAGATGGCCCTTACCTCATGCGCCTTGACTTTAAGAAGTCTATACTGATCCTGGTTACAAGATGCGTGGGCTTCTTTAACAAGGTTTCTAATAAAGAATGACAGGGCATTCTTTGATAAAGGCCTACTGGGGTCTCTTACAGAACACCATAGGCTGTCTGAGTTAGCCCCAAGTCTTTTCTTCCTCTGGAGATAAAACTTTAGGCTCCTTACAGGGCAAAGAGTCCTCTCCTCTTCTACTCCAACTAAAGAGGATAAGCTTTTTATCTCGAAGCTCCTAGGCCAAGGGGAAGATGGGTTTTCATTCTTGGGCAAGAAAGACAGGAGAAACGAACAAACAGCTGAGTCTCCTTGGAACCCAACATCTCCTTCTAGAGCTTGCAGTTTGCTGACTCTCTTAGCAGAAGCTAAAGCGCAGAGAAACAAGGTCTTCATAGAAAGGTCTCTGAAAGAGGCTGATTGGGGAGGTTCGAATCTCGAGGACCTCAAAAACGATAACACTACATCCAGGTTCCAGCTTCGGGTTAAACAAGAGTTCCTTTTAGCGGTCTCAAACGACTTGATTAAATCATGTAGATCCTTGTCTTCAGAGATGTTTAATCCCCTGTGTTTGAACACAGAAGATAGCATACTCCTGTAGCCCTTAATCGTCGAGACTACCAGACCGCATTTTTCCCTCAGGAAAATATAAAAGTCTGCTATCTGAGTCACAGAGGTACTGGAGGAGGAAACGTTCTGATTCCTGCACCAACGTCGAAAAACATCCCACTTCGACTGGTAGACCCTGGTGGTGGAAGGTCTACGTGCATTGGCAATTGCTCTTGCAGACTTTGCCGAAAAACCCTTAGCTCTGACCAGACTCTTGATAGTCTGAATCCAGTCAGACTGAGAGCGGGGAGGTTCTTGTGAAACCTGTCGAAGTGGGGCTGTTTGAGCAGATCGACTCTTAGTGGCAGGGATCTTGGAACGTCTACCAACCATTCCAGTACCTCTGTGAACCAGTCCTGGGCGGGCCAGAATGGAGCTATCAAGGTCATCCTTGCTCCTTCTGATGCTGAGAATTTCCTTAGAGTTTCCCCTAGAATCTTGAAAGGGGGAAACGCATAAAGGTCTAAGTTCGTCCAGTCCATCAGAAACGCGTCTACCGATACTGCCTTCGGGTCTGAAATCGATGAGCAGTACAGGTCTATCCTCGCGTTCCTGGAAGTTGCGAAGAGGTCCAGATGAGGTCTGCCCCAGATCTTCCACAGCTCCTGGCATACGTCCGAGTGTAGAGTCCATTCTGAGGGAAGGACTTGGTTTCTTCTGCTGAGCAGATCTGCTCTGACATTTCTTTCTCCCTGTACGAACCTGGTGAGGAGACTTATCTCCCTTTCCTCCGACCACAAGAGGAGCATTCTTGCTGTTTCGTACAGGGAAGAAGTGAGAGTCCCCCGTTTCCGAATGTAAGCCAGGGCTGTGGTGTTGTCCGAGTTGATCTGTACTGAAGTCTTCTGGACGAGGGGCTCGAACTCCTTGAGGGCCAACCAAATCGCCATCAGTTCTTTTTTGTTGATATGCCAGGACACCTGTTGCCCCACTCAGGTGCCTGACACTTCTCTGGAGCCTAGAGTCGCTCCCCAACCTTTGTCCGATGCGTCTGCAAATAACACTAGGTCGGGGTTCTTCAAGCGTAAGGAAATGCCTTCCTTAAAGAGAAGAGGGTCTGCCCACCAACGGAGATCCTCTTTTATCTCGTTCGAGATCTTGAAGACGAAATCTAGATCCAGAGCACCTCGGTTCCGGTTCCGATTTAGAAAGAACTGGAGGGGTCTGAGGTGCAACCTCCCTAGAGAAACGAATTGCTCCAGCGAGGAGAGTGTCCCCAACAGACTCATCCACTCCCTCGCTGTGCATACATCTTTCTCTAGAAAGGTTGCGACCTTCTCTGCACAACGTGCTATCCTTTCCAGGGATGGAAACGCACGAAAAACCTGAGAAACAATCCGAATCCCCAGATAGATACGATCTTGGCTGGGGATTAACTGTGATTTCTCGAAGTTTATCAACAAACCCAGAGAACTTGCTAAAGTCAATGTAATGTGAAGGTCCTCCAGACATTTTTCCTTCGATTTGGCCCTGATCAGCCAATCGTCCAAGTAAAGGGACACCCTCACTCCTTCGAGATGAAGCCATTGGGCTACGTTCTTCATCAGCCCTTTGAAGACTTGAGGGGCTGTGGAGAGGCCGAAGCACAAAGCCCTGAACTGGAACACTTTCCCTTTCCACATGAATCTTAGGAACTTGCGCGAAGAAGGATGGATCGGCACATGAAAGTAAGCGTCCTGAAGGTCTAGTGACACCATCCAGTCCCCGGGACGAAGGGCCGCTAATACTGAGGATGTCGTCTCCATCGTGAACTTCCTCTTCTTCACAAAGACATTCAGGGCGCTCACGTCCAAAACCGGTCTCCATCCTCCTGAGTTCTTGGGCACAAGAAAAAGACGGTTGTAGAAACCCGCGGAAAGAGGGTCTTTCACCATCTCTATCGCCTCCTTCTCCAGCATAAGCTCTACTGCTAGAGCAAGGGCTTGATTCATGTGAGGGTCTTTGTACCTGGCCACCAATTCCCTTGGCGTAGTGGTCAAAGGTGGTCTCGAAACGAAGGGAATGAGGTATCATTTCTTTACTATAGAGAGGGACCAGTTGTCCGTCCCCTTCTGTGCCCAGACGTCTGCAAAACTTAGCAGTCTGGCACCTACTGCAGTCTGGAGGACACAAGTACTATTTCTTGGCTCTGATCGATCGAGAGAAGGTCCTTCCTCTTCTAGGAGGTCTTGTTACTCTGGAGGAAGAAGCGCGGGAAGAAGGGCCTCCTCGAAAGGGCTCTTGCTTGCTCGACATTTCCTTCTTCAACTTAGGCTGAAAGGAAGCCTTAGGAATTCTCGCTCAACGAGCCAACATATCCTGCGTCGCCTTTGCTGAAAGAGCGCTGGAAATATCACTAATGATCTTCTTGGGGAAGAGTTGCGGGGAAAGATGAGCGTATAACAACGATGATCTCTGTGCATGAGACACCGCCTTGGTTAAAAAGGAGCAGAAAACTGCCCTTTTCTTAACAACTCCGGCCCCGAAAAGCGAAGCTATCTCTCCAGAACCATCTCTCACTGCCTTGTCCATGCAAGACAGGACTAAATGTAAATCCTCCGGTGACAGAGACTCTTGATCCCTCGTCTTCTTTGCCAAGACTTCGAGGGTCCAGTCGAGGAAGTTAAACACTTCTAGGACCCGGAACATTCCCTTCAGAAGGTGGTCGAGTTCGCTCATTCCCCACGTCGTCTTTGCAGAATTAAGCGCCGAGCGACGCGCGGAATCCACCAATGAAGAGAAGTCCGAGTCTGCAGAAGCTGGAAGAGTCAAACCCAAAGGCTCCCCCAACTCATACCAGAATCCCATCTTTCCCGTAAGCTTGGAAGGTGGGAAGAGAAAAACGGTCTTTCCCTTCTCTTCCTTAGAGACCAGCCAATCATCAAAGCTCTTAAGCGCCTTCTTCATTGACACCGTAGGTTTCATCTTCACCACCGACGACGTCTTCGTAGTCTTGGCCGTTGAAAATAAGGAAGGTGGAGACGGAGGGGCAACCGCCGAAAGAGACTCCCCAAATTCTTGCAAGAGGGGTTCAGTCAATCTCTTATAACAGGAACCTGAAGAATCCTTTGGCAAATCTTCCCCGGAAGCACTATGTCCTTCTTCCGAAGAATGACGTTGTTTGGAAGATCGGCTGTCTGGAGGAGAGCTTTTCCTAGGAGAGCGCCCACTAGGAGAGCGCCTACTGGGAGAGCGCCTACTGGGAGAGCGCCTACTGGGAGAGCGCCTACTGGGAGAGCGCCTACTAAGGGAGCGCCTGCTAGAGGAGGCGCGCCTGTCCATATCCTTGTTCGAGTCAACTGAAGAGCACCTAGTAGGAGGAGAGCGCCTATCAGGCTCCTTGCGCCTGCTAGGCTCTTGGTGTCTGTCAGGTTCTAAGCGTTTGTCAGGCTCTTGGCGCCTGTCACGAGGAAAAAAGTCTTCCGAAGAAGAGCGCCTATCAGACGCAAAGCATTTGCGAGGTTCTGAGTGCCTGTCCGACCGAGAGCGTTCACAAGGAGGAGATTGTCTTGTCTGTCTCCTGCTAGGCTCTAGGCGCCTACTATCTTCTCTGTGTCTGAGAGAAGGCGAACGAATCTCTGGCGAAGAAACAAATTCTGGGGAAAAACACCTACTAGTCTCCGTGCGCCTGTCCAAAGGAGAGCGGCTTCCAGGCGAAGAGCGCCTACTACGATCCTGGTGAGTACGAGATTCCTGGCGCCTGTCAAGCTCTTGACGCTTGCTAGAGGTGTAGCGATTCTTCGGTGAGTGGCGCCTACTAGAAGCGAATCTATCCTCCCTACAACTAGGAGAGCGGTATTCCGGAGAAGAACGCCTGTCAAGGTCCTTACGTCTGCTGGTGGGAGAGGAGCGCCTGCTCGGAGAGCGATCTCTTAGGTTCTCTTTAATGTAAGAGGCTCTGCTGCGAGACTCTTGAACTCTTCCTGAAGGAGGCGAGAAATCCGCAGTGTCCTTCTTCGACTTCTTCACAGGGAGTGAGATGTCCTTCCGACGGCGAGAACTCCCTACTAAAGAGTTGGCTAAAGCTGAAATCTGCGCCTGCAGGCCGGCCAAGATGCGCGCTGGCGATCTTTCAAACTCTTTGACTGGAGGAGAGGCCCGAGTGCGGAAAGGAGAAGAGGATTCTTGAGATCTCCTGGCTCTCTTACGCTCGATCTCCGGCTCTTCTGAGAAGGATTCGGGGCTGGAAGGAAGGGCGCAAGGTTCCTTCCAAGTTCTCTTGAGAGGGCGAGAGGACTCCGAAGCGCTCCATCTACGCTTAGGAGAAGGCGACGAAGACGACAAGAAACACTGTCGCAACACTTCCTTCTTGGCTCGATCCAAGGCAGCCTGGGAACAAGCAACAGGAACTGCCGAGAGGACGCCTGACCGGTGGGGGTTCTCCCTAACCTTCCTGCGGCTTTCGACTTTCCTCCTCCACTGGGTCTGGGAGTCTGGAAGAGGTCTAGGCCTGGAAGCGTTAGTGAGCCGGTCAGACGCACCCTCCACTGCACTAGGGGCACTGCACTGTTCACTTGCACTGTCACTCTTACCTTAATAAGAGCGTACTTTGCTCTCATTACTCCTTACTGCGGCTCCCAAAGAAGCCATCTCCGAACAAGAATCTTCGGGTTCAAAGCTGGGAGCAGGGGCTGAAACAGGAGAAGGAACTACGTCTACGATCGGGTTCTCAACATCAAGTTCGCTAACATGCGACCTACTTGAGCTCCTAGAAGAAGCCTTATGCACCCTATCCTTCTCTAACTTCCTTAAGTAGGAAGAAAGAGACTTCCAACCGTCCTCATCCAACCTTTCGCACTCTTTACAAGGGTTAGAGAAGGAACATTCATTCCCTCTACAACTCATACATACACTGTGAGGGTCTACAGAAGCTTTAGGAAGCCTCACCTTACATTCACTCTTCGAACATACTCTAAACATACAAGATTTCTTAATTTCAGAATCAGCCATTATAGGAACAAAGCAAAGAACAATCCAAAAAACGATCCAAAATAGCGTATGCCAAGCCAACGGACAAAGGGTACTTCACCAAAATAGTCAATCCAAGAATCGTCGGCAACGAGAATAAATCCACTATCGAGAGGACTTAACAACAGGTGCTGTCAAGCCGGACGACAGAGAAAATCTAGCTGGAAAGGGGGATTGGTTCTTACACCCGCCACCCAGCAGCGGGTAAGGTAGATCACCTGACCTACCTGTAGCGTGTGCCGCGAGTTTTAAATTTTCTGTCGTGATGTCAGTCGTAAGCTATGTATATATCTGGCAGGGAAGTTCATGTACAAAAACAATAGTTTGCATACGAGTTCAATATGAGTACAATAGGGTTTTTTCTTCCAAGTCCCGTTTTTCATTTTCTTTTGATTGTATAATCTTTTGTTCTGCATTTTCTATCTTACTTTTTAGTTCTATAAATTTCCATGCATTTTTTCTTTTGCAAGACCTCTGGACCCAAGTAATAAGAGGGAGGCAAGTGTACTTCTTAAAACTAGCAAGCAAGAACTTGTTCCTATGCAAGAGGAAATATGAAGTCATGGGTTTGTCTCTTGTTGGCTTCCACTTCCCCCCCTTGTTGGGGGAAGTGGCGGATATTCGCTCCTATCCCTACTGAAAGGGATAGGATGGGGCTCGGTCGAGTAGCTCACCTGCATCGTTTCTTGCTCCAGCGTAGTGACGACCACGTCCCTCTGCCCACAGGTAGAGGGGGAGAAAAAGATGAGGAAGAGAAGCCAGTCACACTCTCATTCACTCATCCATTCATGCAGTCACACCAGGATGCAATGCTTTTCCGTCCGCTCGGATGCTGGGTAAGCTACACAACGTGTTGAGCAGCCACCACGGGTTCCAAGGAAAAAGTGTCCAAGGACCTGTGGGCAATATCCCGAAGGTAGAAGGAGGTGAAGGTGGTCTGGTTAGACCAGACCCCTGCCTTCAGGACCTCCGCCACGTAGTTCTTGCGGAACGCAAGGGAAGGACCAATATCTCTGACTTCGTGGGCTCTCGGACGAAGGGTACGGATGTCGTCGCTACCATCAGCTTCGTACGCCCTCCTGATCACCTCACGCAGCCAGAAAGAAAGGGTGTTCTTGGATACTTCTTTCTTGGTCACCCAGGTGCTAACGAAGAGGCGTCGACACTCAGGCCTGAGGTGCAGAGTTCTCTTCAGATAACGCCGTAGCGCCCTCACAGGACAAAGCAGCATCTCATCCGTATCATTCAGTGAAGTCCATTAGGGAGGGGATTGTGAAAGACTCGAACTGGTCGTCAGGGACCGAAGGATTCTGAGTCTTAGCGACGAAGTTCAGGACGAAATCGAGCGTCACAGATCCCCATCCCCTGGTATGCTTGACATCGAAGGAAAGACCATGAAGTTCCCCTACTCTCTTCGACGATGCCAGGGCCAGCAAGAAGAGGGTCTTGAGGGTCAGATACCTGCCTGACGACTCTCGGAGTGGCTCGAAGGGCCTTCGAGTCAGACTCCTAAGGACGAGAGTTACATCCCACCCCGGGGGCCTGAGTTCCCTGGGTGGGCAAGAGACCTCTCAAAGCTCCTCATTAGCAAGGAGATCTCGAACGAATTCGAGATATCCACTCCCCTCAGTTTCAGGACTAGGACCAGGGCGGCTCTATATCCTTTGACTGTGGGGACAGAGAGGAGCTTGTCTCAGCGAAGAAACACGAGGAAATCCGCTACCTGCTGAAGAGTGGCTCTGAGAGGAGATAGACCCCGTCTACGACACCAACCACAGAAGACGGCCCACTTTCCCTGGTACACAGCTGCAGAGGACTGTCTGACGTACCCAACCATCTCTGTTGCTGCTCGGCAAGAAAAGCCTCTCGCTCACAAGAGATGGTGGATAACAGCCAGCCGTGAAGATGTAGAGACTGAACTGTCTGGTGGTACCGTTCCACGTGTGGCTGGACGAGAAGGTTGTGCCAAGGGGGAATCCTTCTCGGTGCTTCTGCAAGCAGAGCCAGCAGGTCTGGGTACCCAATGGCCTGGGGCCGGAGCCACCAGGATCATCCTGGGATTCGGGGTGGCCAGCACTTGGCTGATCACCTTGCGAATCAGGCAGAACGGGGGAAAGGCGTAGGCGAAGAGGTTGTCCCAAGGGTGTTGAAGAGCGTCCTCTGCAGCTGCCCATGGATCCGGCAAGGCTGAGAAGAAAACCTGAAGTTTCCTGTTGTGCCGGGTGGCGAACAGATCCACTACTGGACGCCCCCACAGGTTGAAGAGCCTTCCGCCACGTCTGGGTGTAGGGACCATTCGGTCCGTATCACCTGATCCTGACGGCTGAGCTTGTTTGCTACTACATTCCTCTTGCCTGGAATGTAGCAGGCTGACAGCTCGACCGAGTGAGCCACAGCCCACTCGTGCACCTGCAGCGTCAACTGGTGCAACAGGAGGGACACTAGGCCCCCGTTTGTTGACGTATGCCACTACCGTGGTGTTGTCGCACATCAACACCACCGAGTGTCCCATCAAGCAGTCCTGGAACTCTTGGAGAGCGAGGAACGCTGCCTTGAGCTCCAGGACATTGATATGAAGGTGCTTGTCGTGATGATCCCACACTCCTGCAGCCAGCAACTCCTCCAGGTGTACGCCCCATCCCTCGGTAGACGCGTCTGAAAACAGCAACATCTCCGGGGGTGGGGGGGGGGGGGGGGGAGTGCGGAGAGGCACTCCTCTTAAGAGGTTCCTGTCGTCCAGCCACCAGGCTAGGTCCTGCCTCTGCCTCACCTCCTCCGTGAGGGACACAGGGAAGTACAGTGGGTCTCCTGCCTGTGACCTACTCTCCTTTAGTCTCCACTGAAGAGACCGCAGGTGAAGACGCCCGTGAGGGACTAATTTCTTGAGTAACGACAGGTGCTGAGCTGACTGTTCTTGCCAAGACAGGAACTGGTCGGCTGCCTCCCGGAATCTGCTGATCCGCAAGTCCGCCGGGAAGACTCGCCCTGCTACCGTGTCGATCAGCATACCCAGGTACTTCATCCTCTGCTTGGGCTCGAGGTCGGCCTTCTCGAAGTTCACCACGATCCCCAGATTGCTGCAAAACTCAAGGAGTCGATCCCTGTCCCGTAGCAACTGCAAGCAGGAGCTCGCCAGGACTAACCAGTCATTGAGATACCTCAGAAGACGTATCCCTGATGAGTGGGCCCAAGCAGACACCACAGTGAACACTCGCATGAACACCTGTGGAGCGGTTGAGAGACCAAAGCAAAGTGCCCTGAATTGGTACACAGTCCCGTCGAGGATGAAGCAGAGGTACTTCCTGGATGATTGATGGTCGGGTATCTGGAAATACGCGTCCTTCAAATACACTGAAAGCATGAAATCGTTCTCCCTGATAGAGTCAAGCATGGAACATGCTGTCTCCATTGTGAACCGAGACTGGCGAACGAATCGGTTCAGGGGAGAGAGATCTATCACCGGGCGCCAGGCCCCCGAGGACTTCTCCACCAGGAAAAGACGGCTGTAGAAGCCCAGTGACCGATCCCTGACAATCTCCACAGCTCCCTTGCTCAGCATGGATTGGACTTCTTGTCGAAGGGCTACGTCCTTTGGTGTTCCAGGAACATAGGTCTGAAGATGGACCGGGTTGGAGGTGAGGGGTGGCCGAGACTCGAAGGGTAGTAGATAACCCTCCCAAAGGATGTCTACTATCCAGGTCTCCGCTCCGTAGCGCTGCCATGTTGCCCAATGGCTCGCCAGGCACCCCCCCACTTCCGGCAGCAGGTGAGGGGAAACGCCGTCCCTAGCGTTTCCTGCCTCTCTTCGACTTCTTCCCGGCTCCCCTTCGTGGGAAGGAGGGCTGGGAAGAGGGCTGATTGCGACCGCTCCTGGCAGAAGTCGAAGTCTTTCCCTGGGGCTTCGACGATGCGATTGTCTTAGCAGCCGAGGAAGCACTAACCAAGCTCTTGGGCTTGGCCGCAGTCGATCGAGGCTGCCCAGACGCCTTCGAGACTGCCTGGTGTACTAAACAGTCACTGTCATCGGTGCGCCGTCGTTCCACCGCAGCGTCTACCATATCTCCTGGGAAGAGAGAGGAGGAACTCCGCAGTGGTCCGTTACGAAGACCCAATGCCGCCTCACGCCCAGCCACCCTGGTCACTCGGGTGAGGACTGCGTCCCTACGCGAAGTACCAGGTTGGCCCACAGGTTTGCCATCTGGTGGGCAAGGTAAGAGATGGCTCTACCTCCAGACTGGCACAGCATCTCGAAAGCCGGGTCACCTTCAGGAGTGATATTTCCCGAGGTGGCCACGACCTTGGACACCGTGAAGGACCACAGGTCCAACCAGGAGACTGCCTGGAAAGCCGCCATGGCGATGGATTCCAGTGCAAGTGCCTCTTGCTGCGAGAACCACAAGTTCTCCGACAGGAGCTGCTGCAGAGACACCCCAGAGTTAGCGTAGCTAGCTCCGGGTTAACCTGTTTGGGCGGCATCGGATCCTCTGAAGGCACGTAGAACCTCCTCTGTTGCAGTAGAGGCTGGGGAAGTAGCTTGGATGACCTACCAGATCGTAGCAAACCCTCCTGTCCAGAGACAAGTGAGTCAACCTGGCCCAGTACTGAGTCGGCCAGCTCTGATCGCGGCAGACCCACCGTCGTCTTGGGTTCCTTCTTAAGACCCCAGAAAGACTCGAGCCAGGACGTGGGCTCAGAGGGTGGGAGCAGTGATCCTTCCCTGAGGTCGTTGTGCTGACGAATCAGCGCAATAACCTCTGCAAACGTCCTCTGGATCTCGGGAGTGACTGCATCCTGAGGAGTTGGACTGTCAAGTCCCCCCAACAAGAACGCCTCTCGAGACCCTCCTCCTTCGGAAGGAGGAACAGCGACAGACCCCTCCCGGTCTCCTCCTGCCACTTGCGCGTACGACCTGGTCGGTCCTAAGAACGTGCCCTTCCCAGTGTAACCCGAGGAAGTTGAAGGGATCAGAGAGGAAGACCTGATGCCCCCCCCTCGCTCACCGGCAGAACTTGTGTGCTTCGGGGGCTGCAGGCGATCGCCAACCCGCGGTGGCGATCGAGCAGCAGGCCTGGTCGCGCGGCTCTCCTGGGGAGAGCGGCTGGACCGAGAACAGCGGCTCCGGTCCCGTGCGTCAGAGGAGATGCTGCTGGTCTCCCTACCCGCCCAGTCCCGATAAGTGCGGTGGTCAGGAGACCTGCAGAGACCACTGTCGCGGTGGGAGCAGTGTCTGTCCTCACGGCGCGTCAAACCGCCGGAACCAGCCAAGGGTGGTTCCTGCGATCGAGGGGACCTCTTCCTAGCCTCGGCCCGTGGCAGGTCTGGGACCGTTACGTCAACCCTGGTAGCCTGCAGATCACTACGAGAGCGATCGCTGGCCTGGCGGGAGTCACCTGAGCGACCCTCGCCAGTCTTCCACTCCATGCCTCGGTCCTGGCGCCGAGCAAACTCGGAAGCCTGAGCCTTGGGTGTACGGTCGCCCGCAGGAAACCATTCACTCGGTACCTCTCGCGAATGAGAGGCTGAGCCGGAACCTGGTGTAGTGGTAGAACCTTTAGCACCAGGCGAGGAAGTACCGGAGTTAGCCGGTACCCGTCTGGCCCCCATCTTCTTCTTCCTTGAGGAAGGAGAGACAGGCCCCACTCCCGAAGGAGCAGGAGGACCAGCGGAAGAACCCCCCGTCCCACCGGAGTGAGACGGGCCCCTAGAAGCTCCCGAAGGAGACTTCTTAGGGGGGGAGGAGGCACCCTTCTTCTTCCTCAGCTTGGAAGCCTTGGAAGTCGAAGAGGAAGAGGCGGCAGCAGGCGACGACGAAGAAGACGATGAAGACACCTTCCTCTTCTTCCTCTTCTTCTTCGTCAGCTCCCTCAGGACAGACGTCAGGTCCTCCATCCAGGACGGAGCCGGGGCTATTGCCGAAGCAACACGGCCCGGCTGCACCTGTCCGGAAGGACCCGCAACTGGGGCAGGAACGACGTCAGCAGGGGCTGGTCCAGGCACAGCAGGTATGGCAGGAGCGGCAGGCACATCAGGTACAGCAGGAGACGGGGCAGCGGCCAGTGACATCCTGGGTACCGGTGGAAGATCCAGGGGCGAACTCTTAGGGAACCGAAAGTTGGGGGCTGGGGCGAGAGCGACGAACCCGGGTGGAGGAGGCATGCCCCTCCTCGGAAATCCAGCGATCGGAGCCCTTACAGCAGCTGAAGGAGTAACCGAAGCCACATGCCAAGTGTAGACCAGGTGAGGAGGGGCGGCGTACCTCAGGGTCGAGACAATGGTGGTGGTGGTGGTGGTCACCGGTCCATGGGTGACCGGAGCAGCACCCGCCAGATGATGCAGCAGCTCATGAACCCTCGGTGTGCCCTGGAGACCTAGCGAGAACACACCTGGCCGAGGTCGTCACCCGCAGCAGAAGCACCTGAGGAGGCAAAGGTCTGGTTAGTAGGAGGGGTTACCTCTCACACGGGGGGAGGGGGGGGGGACAAGCCCCACCCCGAGCGAACGGAAGACCCTGAATACAACTGTACGTCGGGGTATCTCGCCCCCTCCTCTATGCTCGACGGATCGGGCGAAGAGAAGGAACAAGAAACCCCCCCGAAGGGGAAGGAGCCATACGCGGGAGCTGAGATGGCGGCAGGAAGGAAGACGACGTGTCTGTGACCAAGGGCGTTGCCGGAGAGCTTTCCAAGGACTCCTTGGCAGGCTTACTTCGCTTCCTCCTACCCTCGTAGAGCACCCACTGCTATTCCGACCAGGAATTACATACATCACAGGGCTCGGCCCGAGAGTATTCATGCCCCCCGGCACCGAGCACATAATACATGACGATCCACTTCAGGAAAGGAGCGGAACACCAGGGCAAACTCTGCGGCTAATGGGGGGGCGCGGGGACAGCTCCAATTCATAGGAATCCATATTAATAATCACTGGGAAAAATACAAGTACACGTACTTACAGTTTCCACACACACCAAGCAAACCAAGTTTGAAGAAAACACAAAGCATACACCAAAGAAGCGGGCAGAGAGATATGCAGAACACATCTATCCACCAACACAGCTGAAAGCAAAGTGGATCTTCACCTCCCAGTCGCGCAGTGCGCGCACTTTCGGACAAGCAGTTAACTACCGAACTCCCTTGTTCGAAGCTTACGACCGATTCCAGCTGCTCCAAGTTACATTCCTATTGTAAAGGACCGATGGTTTGTATTCGTATCGGAACAAACAGTCTCTCGGGTTTGAACTCTGAGGAGTAGACTCCACATAATTCCTCTATTTCCTTGTTCATCCCTGTATAATCAGGAAGTAGAGGGAAAAAAAAGAGAGGAGGATTGACAGTTCTTGCCCATTCTTCCCTGAACTTGCATTGTTCTCACTCTGTTAAACGAAGCATTCATTCCTACAACCGTTTTGTTTGGCGCAAACGAGAGCTTAAGTTGACTAGAGTTAAATGCAGTAAAAGTTGGAGAGAACTTGCCGCGTCTTCTACGCACCTATCTTCTCCGTGAAGAATAGCCATTCCTGGCTTTCACAGGTAGGTCCAAGCCACCAACGTGGCTCGGTCCTTTCTCTCGTCCTGCCATTGTCATGATGAAGAGAAGACTACCTATCACTGACTGTGGATGTACGATCCCCCCCTTGGGGGTTGTATACTCAGACACAACCTTACATGAGTATACCCGACGCAGCCCCTATTCCATGAGCAACGCCCTTGGAACCAGAGACAGGACAACGAACCTGGGTTTGAATTCCTGGGGCTCATGAGACACCATATTTGTGGATAGCGTCCAGGTTCCCGCTCCGGAAGAGGCAGGTGAGCTAAAGAGACTGCAAATTACTTCCTCTCTATGGAAAGGGTGCAGACCCTTAGAAGTCTCAAAGGGAGACTTCTTAAGGGGCGGAGAATGCCTTCCTCTTCTTAGGACATGGAAACTTTGAAAAGTGAGGTTAGGAGGTGTCAGATGACTAAGACGAAAGACGATGACCCCGTGAAAACTCGCTGCAACACGGGAAGGGAGGGTGCTATGTCATGGCAAGGAGCCGCACCGATCAAGAGCAGAGTTCATTCTTTAGAGCCGAGCACTCAGATCGGCAGATCAAGCCGTCTGGTAGAGCCGAGCTGAGCCAAGTGACCTGAGCAGATCACCATTACATAATGATGTGTGGTAATCGTCAACAAAGAACTATCGCTTCTTCCCAATTAACTGTTCTACTTTGAGGCCAAAGCTCCGAGAAGAAGAATAAGAGGGATTCTGTGTCTGCTGTCCTACATGTCTGTGTTGCACGTACATACGGGTTTCCTTTTTATTCTTTTCCTCTTTCTCTCTCCTCTTCTCTTTATGATTAGTCAGTCTTTCTTCGGTAGCTTGGGTTCATTTGAGGAGTAAAGTGTTATATGGGATAACCTTCCTATATTTGTTTGTGGTTGAGTTTTTCTTTTCTTAGGAACAATGGAGAGTATACCAACACAGCCTCCCCGTATAAGGCTTTGTTCTTAACTGAACTTCTCTAAGACCTCAAGTGAAGTCTCAACCTAACTTCTACAATTAAGCTCCTCCTTAACTTCTACTAAGACACATCCTTCTACTTCTTGAGTGGCTTTTCCTACTTCCGGTGCCACCCCTGTGGGAATTTAATTGGTTGTCCTAATCTATCGTAACCACCCACTAAGGTGTCAAAGTTCAGATTTTCCACTGGGGCTTACAACTTTCTGTTTTGGAAAGCTGCTGCCTATGTTTAATCTCCTTTTTCCAAACTGCTATTGCTGCAGTGTGTTCCTACCACACTTCTACCTCCTTCTGGCTTTCATGTACCATAACTCTACCCTCACTCTACATATTTCTACCAGTGGATTTTCCTATCTAATTGTCCCTACATATTCTTCCACAGACTTCTGCTGGATTCCTAACATTTGGACCCTATGGTACTTGACCATTCAACCAGAAGGTATTGCATGCAGTTCCAATCTCTCCATAACTCCAAACCAGACTGAAGAGTGAACTCATCTGTACTCGTCTTGCCATCCAAGCACTCGTAATAGTGAGCGCTCATCGAACATTAGAATTAGTAAGAATTCCCAAGCACAGTGAGAAAAACCACTCTTGTAAGACAATAATCGGGTGAGACTTGTCTCGCCCTGGTATTTGGCAATATGATAAAGCCGAGCAGTCGGCGAGCGCCAAGGAAACCAAGGGATCCAGGCGCTCCGCAAGACCCCGGGTATGGTAATACTTATCGGGAATGTCCGTTGCCCAAGTGTTTGGAAATCTCAGAAAACCAAAGCCCTCTGCAAACACTTGAAATTCCAAGGAATTAAATGGCTTAGTGAGACTCCCACTATTCATACATAATAACAGTTATCAGGGATGTCTGTCTCGACAAAGTGTTTGGAAATTACAGAAAACCATAATACCCTGAGAATGCCAGAAATTCCAAGGAATTCAAGCATCCAGCGAGATTCCCGGGTATTGTAGTAACAATTATCAGTAATTCTCGTCTCAACCAAGTGTTTGTAGATCGTAAAAGACCAAAACACTCGGAGAGTGCTAAAAATTCCAATGAATTTAAACACTTGGTGAGACCCCCAAATTTCGTCAAACGATCATTGGGATGGGGCCCCTCCTCGATTTCCGAGGAGGAAAGAGCATAAAAACCAGTCCTAAATGTGAGAATTTAAGACTGGATTTGACATAAGATCCTTGCTCAACGACGTGGATGTACATCTGGTAGGACCCTAAGATCCCTCCAGAAATGTAGTCCCCCGATGCTGAATCCAAAGGAGAGCACTCTGCAAGATCCTCCTATTTATCTCACCCCCCTGGCATAACCATAGGAAGTAGAGGGAATAGGTAAGGAAGACTGGAAGCTCTCGCTCACCTTGCTAACGGAACTAAAAGGAGAAGTGAGTCACGGGCAGCCATCAACCTGCGGTGATGGCCGCGACGCGAGTCTAGGAAAGCGTTACCATCTGGAGAAAACACTTTCCCAAGGAGGTTTACAAAACTATCGCACTGCAGGTGAAACGTTCGCTGCCACCAAGACCTTCGTCTGGGTGGGGCTGAGCGTGCACCTGACTGGAGAGAGCCGGTACCATCCTCCAATGCATTCAAGTCCTCGTCGAGACTGAAACCTCTCAAGAGGACCGAATGGGGGACCCCCTACCGGTCTCATTGCGTGCACGGTTGTGACGGTGAGCGGACTCAGCATCGCTGACTCTGGATGCAAGCAAATTCAAAGATTTTTGTGCCCGACACAGCACTAGTCTTAGGGGCAGAACTCTAGCAGCAGAAGTGCGAACCGAAGTTTGCGCTTCTACGGCTCCCACCACACTAGGCCCTGGGGACAGCGTGACAGTTCCCATTCCCAAAAGAACAGGCAAGCCAGTGGAAGACCCAACTGCCTCCTCAGTTTGAGGAGGCAGACCCTTAAATTAAAGTCCCATGATGAGACTTCTTAAGGGGGGGAGACTACCTTCTCCTTCTTTGGCAGGGGGCCTTAGAAGTCAAAGGGATGGAGGCTGATGAAAAATATCATGATTCCAAAGAGGAAAATGACGACACTTGACAAACTCTCTTCCTCTTCAACTTCTCCAAATTCTGCAAGACTTCTTCTACAGGATGAGGTACATTTATCTGCAGGAATAGTTAATAATCACAGGGCAGTGGGGAAGGCTTTGTCCATTGACGAAACTCCAGGATAGCAGTGGTAAATGAATATGATTTCCAGCAGGGGAACAGTACACACACTCAAGGACCAATATCATAGCATGCTACGAATCACAGGTACAATTCCAAGGTTAGGATAACTAACATGGAGACATATCCGACCAACTACTGCTGTAATCAGTTATCACCGCTGTTAGCCTGTAAAAGAAAGAAAAAATTATTTAAAGTAATAAGGATACTCCATTTGCATCCAAGGGCACTGCCCTCAGAAATGAGAAGAGATCCCTCAAACACCAACACCATATCTTCGTCAGATAGTTAGCGAAAGGACGAAGGAGAAGAGGAAATACCAGGAGAAAACAAAGGACAAACCTCCGAAGTTCCCCTCGGTAATTTCCAAAGCATAAGCGTAAATTTCAGATAAATACATGTCTCGTCCTAACATTAAAGGATGAAAATATTATGTAATAATGATGTGTTGCACACTCTTGCCACGGATCCTTAACACAAAGCAGAAAGGTGGCTATCAAGGCTATCACAAAATGTGTGTTTGCATATTAATTATTAAAGTCAATTAATTATTATCAAACCGTATACATACATATTTATTTAAAACAACAAATTAAAGATCCCACTGGTAAACTGTAATCAACAGCTAGTCAGCAAGAGCTCACAAACATAGGTACGTCCTCATTGGAAGATGCCCAAAAGCAAAGTGGAGTGTTTACATCCCGGCAGGTGGGGCTACCAACCTACCAGATGGTAGTTACTGCCTAATCACCTTGTTCAAGAATTTAACGGCCATAATTCCAGCCCACGCTAAAAGTAATTCCATATGTAAAGGACCGAGGGTTTATAGGTATATATATATCATGTAGGAACAATTACGAAATAATGGCACAATTCAAGCACTTTTTCAGGAAGTGGCCACGTTTCGAGAGAGGTGGCGGCTATGTCACTGCTCGGTCATTTACCTTAGAGTTCGCTCTTTGTCAAAACAGTGTCCTTATATAGATGGACATGTATGTTTATTTGAAGTTATATAAACCATATCTGCAAGTCACTTTTTAAATGAAAATAAATACCTAACTAGTATACTCAATATGGCAAAGTAATATAAACCAAGACTAGGCCTAATTCTGCCTATTCATGATTAACCATCATGTAGGGTAAAAAACCGCATGGTACAGGGGTGGACCATGTACGATCAATGTGTACAACCCCTAAAAAAGTACATTATAACGCGTCCTGACATCGGAGACGGGCATCAGACGCGACTTGTTGTTGGTGAGAAATGGAGCTAAAGACCTCTACTCCGGAGTTAGGACGCGTTATAATGTACTTTTCTTGGGGTTGTACACATTGATCGTACATGGTCCACCCCTGTACCATGTGGTTTTTTACCCTAAACCAAATCTGCAAGTCACTTTTTAAATGAAAATAAATACCTATACTCAAAATGGCAAAGTAATATAAACCAAGTCTATGCCTAATTCTGCCTATTCATGATTAACCATCATGTAGCTAGTATGTAGGCTACCTAGGCTGGGTAATTCACTTTTAAAATTAAAACAAAATATCATTCAGGTTAGTAGGCTAATGGAACAAAGTAAAACAATACCTAAATAGTAGTAGAATAGGTAGTACGATTAAAAAAGTATATCCTAAATGGTGAAGGCAGACCTGCGCAGATATCCTAGGTACAAAGCTTAGCTACCTATGCAGTCCAAAGCCTATGCCAGGTTTAGGCTAGGTAGGTCAAGGCGTCCGAGGTTAGGGTTAGGCGGGTCTAGTTGGGTCATACCTACCTATTTCCTCAGAAATGCCTACCTATTAGGCCTAAGGCAGCCAAGACCCCTCACTCTGCATTAGCTCAATCACTTTTAATCCATTTCGGACCAATTGGGGAACCTGTCAAAATTGACGAGGGTGAGCTTAGCCCTAGCTGGCTAGGTCTCAGTTGCTTGAATTCAATCATGAAATGTTGATGACGAAAAAATGTCAATCTTACCTTTTTAGCTGCCGTTTCCCACAAAACGTATTAGACTTCACTGGACGGAATTGTTTTAAGCACGTGTCACTTAAATGTTTACGAAAACATCAGGCACAAATCTCGTTTCCCAAATTCCCACTGTGTCAACTTAATCAGCCATGGCATTTCACAGTTCCTCACCCAGCGTTCGCCAAACACACAGTTGCGAGCACAGTAACAGTTGTGCAAACTTTTAGTTTATTATCCCTTCTTTATTCTAACGTTGATTTGGCTCGCTTTCCATTGCTTCTTTCACTTATTCTATTCTAGTTTCGCTGTAACATTTGAAAATGGCTTTATCTTTAAGAACTTCACTAATTTAGAATAAATCTATTGTTCTCTTGAAGTTCCATGCCCTAATCCAAATAGCACCTGAAAATTATAGTTATTCTATCGCTTATTTTTTTCATCAATGGAAATTAACAAGTTAATCTTCTGAATTTTACAGTAACAACCAACACCACTTGATGCCTTTGATCCATCAGTAAAAAGTTTAACAGAACCCGAATGCTTTCGGTCATGATCAAGAAAACAAGCCTTCACTTCTTAGACATTAACAGATTTTTTTGACAGACCGATGGTTCTGGGGTCAACCAAGGAGGCAGCTCAGAGCAATGTATTGCCTTAATTTTTTGGTCTTTAATAGACGCACTGTCAACTGCAGCATTAATTCCCACATGAAAAGGCTTGGATGCTCTAGCATTTGCAAACTCCTGTGGATTGTTTTGGTTAAGAATAGATGCTGCAGGGTTTTCTTGGGAACGTCTTAGTTTGAGCATATACCGCAGTCCCAGTTCCTCTCGACGTAAATCTAGAATGAGCTCCTCTGTGTCGGTATATAAGCTTTCAACTGGAGATGTTTTAAATGCACCAGAGCATATTCTCAGACCAGCATGATGAACTACATCCAACTCCTTAAGTTTGCTTGCACTTGCTGAAGAGTAGACTTGGCAACCATACTCAAGCTTTGATTTACATAAAGAGTCATATAACCGTATAAGTGACCTCTTTTCAGCACCCCAATTAAAACCTGAAACTACTTTTAAAATGTTAAGGGACTTCTTCACCTTAATTTTCAGAGTCAACATGACTACCACATATTAGTTTCTTATCAAAAATCATCCCTAAAAACTTCACCTCCTCCTCATATGGTATTAGTGTGTCTTTCAGCCTAATATTTGGGATGGTTTCCTTTCAAGTACACTTAGTAAAACGAACAGCCACAGTTTTGTTATGGGAGTATCGAAAGCCATTGTCATCAGCCCAATTGCTGATTGCATTAACTGACTTTTGCAGAAAATTACAAGCTGCAATAGCATCATAATTAGTGACATAAATAGCAAGGTCATCCACAAACAAAGATGTCTGTACTGGAGGAGACACACATTCAACAATGCTATTTATAGCCACAGCAAATAAAGTGACACTCAACACACTGCCTTGAGGGACACCCTCCTCTAGCTCAAAAGCATTAGACAAGGTGTTTCCAATTCTAACTTTAATGTGTCTATCACTTAGAAATGACCTGATGAAATTTAACACATTACCTCATATTCCCATGTAATGAAGCCGCTTAATAATACCAAAACGCCAAGTAGTGTCATAAGCTTTTTCGAGGTGAAGAAGACTACTATAGTCTTATGGCGTTTTGAGAAACCTTGCTGAATTTGGGTTGATAATCTCACCAGTGGGTACAGAGTGGAACGATTTCTCCTGAATCCAAATTGGACAGATGATAACAAACCATTTTTTTCTAGATGCCACATCAATCTAGAATTCGCCATTTTCTCAAACAATTTGCATACACAACTTGTAAGAGATACTTGTCGATAGCTTGAAGGAAGATGAGGATCTTTCAATGGTTTCTTAATGGGAACAATGATTGCAATCTTCCAAGAAGGGGGGAGAATACCAGTTTCCTATATTTTGTTAAAGATTTTAAGGAGATAAGGTTTAGCCTATTCTGGGAGATTTTTCAGCATGCTATAAAGAATGTTATCATTCCCAGGGGATGCTGATACAGATGATGACAGAGCATCCCTTAATTCCCTCAAAGTTAACTTGGAATTATAAGATTCACCATTTCCAGAATTGAAATTAAGGGAAATGACTGAATTCCTAATATTCTGGAAACGAGTTGAATAGTTCCTGGAACTCGATACTTCGGAGAAATGCTCACCCAGTTTTTCAGCAACTTCATAATTAGGCTTAGTGACAAGGTCTCCAATGATTTTCAAATAGGGTGTTGGTGTTGGAACATATTTGCCACTTAGCTTTCTAAACTTTTTCCAGATCAATCTGGTTGGGGCTTTCGTGTGCTTTCAAACGTGTCATCGTCATTCAAATTTGGCTGAGCTTCTTGTAACCATTGTGATGGTCTGTAAGTATCCATATTTTTAGGGACCCTGTCGGTCAGTGCTCCCTTGACAATCTTTTTGCAAATCGTTATGTTATTGATACTGCTGCTGGCTTTGAGTGCAGCTTCATGTTTTTCAAAAGTCAGCCATGCCTCCCATTTTTTCTCACTTTCATCAAAGTTCATCCTCAACTCTTCTATTTTGCCATAACTACCAAACGAAACAGAGAGCGTCTCAGAGTCACATTCCAATGGAATGTGCTTTACATACAACACCCTCAAACTATCTACTGTGTTCCCACAATGGTTTGTTTTCAATTTATGATGACTACCCTGAGAGGTAGTACCACCACTGGAGCATTCCATATCCACAGTCAAATTCATGTCACGAGTCGTCTTTCTGTGGCAAATCATCATCAAAGGGACCAGGGGTACTAGAATCCTTGTGGTTACTAGTCATATAAGCTTTATATTAAAAAAAAAATAAGAAAAATCAAACTTGAAAATATTAAAAAAAATATCATCAGCCTTTCATAAAGTTTATTCTTCCACCAATGGCACAAGTGAGAGCAGACTCCCAAATGTCCGTGTCCCTACCCTACTCCACTGGGGATGGCACAACGTGGTTAGAGTGGCGCAAGTGTAAGCCAAACCCGCTTGCTAGGACTGAGAATATTACAAGAATACAATCATCCCCACCCTAACCATATTATGGGCAAACCGGAAAGCATGCCGAGAGTCCTATCCCCAGGACCAGACCCCCCTGGAATCCGTGGTCCAGCCCTGAAGAATAGTTCCACCCTAGAGTTATCAATCTGATATCTCTCAGGTCCGAACATTATTGAATAGTTGATGTTCCTACCACAGCTCCCACTATTTAGCTTCGGATATAAACCCAACCCCAGCTATGATATCTTTTCCCATTTGTCAGGTCCAATAAATTTTACAGAAGGTGGAAAATTCCACAATATTACTCCAAATGAAAATATACAGAAAAATATGAGACTCTTGGACTCAAACCCGGGAACTAATTCCTGGGGTTCAAGAGCCCGCTCACCACATCAAGGTGGTCCCTTATTGAGGGGGTGCAGAAATATGGTATCCGACCAGCGAGAGAGTAAAAATGGGTCGGCAATAGCCGATTTGTGTTTCTTGCGAGACATATAACTTAGAATATAAAGGCAAACAAAACATGAGCTTATATGATATATACACTGGCGGAAAGCCCGCTGAATGCTCTCAAGGAGGGAAGTAAGAACAACACGATTGTAGAAATATGTACAGATGAATTTGCGGATAAAGCATTGTCCTTACAAATACTCCCCCCAAGACAATAATTAGGGCGTAATTGTTGGATGATTTAGTGAACTTCTGATTGCTACTCGCGGAAGCGTGCAGGCCAGTGGAGGTGGCCTCAGATGCACGAGACCAGCTGCTTCGGTATATCCTGGGGTGATCCTCGGGGGCTCGACCGTCTTCCAAGGGCAGCCGCGGCTACGATTGGGCTGTCTGGTGACTAACGGTGTTGCTCCTTGTCGAGGAGGAGGTGTGGGGCACCCTACAGGATCTTTGTCGGTGCACTCTTCATCCATCAGGAAGGCTGGTTTCAGTCGGTTGATCGTGACCCAATCCTCGTGACCATTTATGGAGATGAAGTATGCCTTGTCGGTGTGTCGGAGGATGCGGAAGGGGCCTCGCTAGGGCCTCGTCAGTGGCGGGCGGCAGGCGTCGTCCCTGATGAAGACGTGTTTGCAGGAAGATAGGGCCTTCAGAAGGAAGTGTTTGGTTCTGTTGGAGAAGGTCTTGATGCAGGGCATGAATTTTTCAGCAGATTCCCGAAGTCTGGTGATGGAGACGTCTGCGTTGTCGACGTTGGATGGGAAGAACTCACCTGGGACAGCCAATGGTTCCCTGTATACCTTCTCCACAGGTGATGCTTCCCCATTCGTCTGAGGAGCGGTCCAGAGGCCGAGGAGGACCCAAGGTAGTTGACTTTTCCAGTCCTCGCTGGTGCAGCGCACCATTAGGGATGCTTTGAGCAATCGGTGGACTCTTTCCACCATGCCATTAGCCACCGGGTTGTAGGTGGTGGTGGCATGGAGTGACGTCCCCATCAGGCGAGTCAGGGAGGTCCACAACTCCGACAGGAAAACAGGTTCACGGTCTGTTGTAATATCATCAGGCACTCCAAATCGACTGATCCAGCTGGCGAGAAGGGCTTTGGCGCATGCTTTGGTTGTTCCATCCAACATCAGCGTTGCCTCTGGCCACCTGGTGGAGCGGTCGATTATCATCAGGAGGTATCTGGCGCCTTCGGCCGGGGGCAGGGAACCCACAACATCTACATGAATGTGGCCAAATCTTCGTTTTGGCTGCGGGAACTCCCCTACGCCCAATTCTGTGTGCTGGTTTATTTTGCTTGATTGGCATGGGACGCAATTCCTGGCCCACTCTCGAGAGTCCTTCCGAATTCTGTGCCAGATGAACTTCTTCGCCAGGAGGCGCATCGTTGTTCGGCCCGAGGGGTGCGAGAGTCCGTGTATAACGTCGAATACAGCCCTCCTGCGGGAGGCTGGGATCAGCAGGCGGGGGTGACCCGTGCTGGTGTCGCAGAGGAGCGTCGTGCCTGCAGGTCCGAAGGGCATGTCCTCCCACTTGAGGGAGGTGAGGGCTGTGCAATATGCGGCAGCCTCCGGGTCGGTGGCCTGTTCCCGGGCGAGGTCTTCGTAATCGATCCCGAGGTGGACAGCGTTGATCTCTATCCTTGAGAGGGGGTCAGCCACGGGGTTCTTCTTGCCGTGGACGTAGTGGATGGTGCAGCTGAACTCAGCGATGGCTGCCAGATGCCTCTGTTATCTTGCTGACCAGGCGTCGCCCACCTTGGTGAAGGCGTGCACCAAGGGGCGGTGGTCTGACCTGATGGTGAAGGGGGCGCCCTCGAGGAGGTAGCGGAAGTGGCGCACGGCTTGGTACACAGCCAAGAGCTCGCGGTCGAATGTGCTGTATCTCGTCTTGGTGGGGAACAGTTTTCTACTGTAGAAGGCGAGCGGTTGGGGAACGCCCTGGACCATCTGCTCGAGGACAGCCCCATAAGCAATGTTACTGGCATCAGTGGTGAGGCGTAAGGGCGCATTGGGGTCCTGGTGGGACTAGGTGGTGGCCCTGGTGAGGCCCATCTTCGTGTTGTGGAAGGCCTGCACCTGCTCTGGCTCCCATGTCAGATTCTTTGGTTTGCCCTTCAGGACCTATGTTAGAGGGGACATGGTGCGGGCGACGTCGGGGATAAACCGGCGGTAGTAATTCAGAATTCCGATGAATTCTTGCAGGGCCTTGACTGTAGTTGGGGTCGGGAACTTCTGCACCGCGTCCACCTTCAAGGCCATGGGGCGCACGCCTGCTGCGGAGATCTCGTGTCCGAGGAAGTCCACCTTCTCGGCGCCGAAGGTGCACTTGTCAAATTGGATGACCAACCCATTTTCCTGCAGGCGTTTCAGAACCGCTCAGACATGGTGTAGGTGCTCCTCTGGACCTGGAAAAAATAAAAATATGGTCGACGTAGCATTCGCAGAAGGGTATGTTCCCCAGGATACTGTCCATTAGGTGCTGGAAGGTGGCCCCTGTGTTTCTCAGGCCGAAGGTGGAGTTATGGAAGACATAGGAGCCGAAAGGCATGATGATGGCGGTCTTGGGAACATCCTCGGGATGTACAGGAATCCAAAAGTAAGATTTTAAAAGATCCATTTTTGTGAAGATTTTTGCTCCATGGAGGGCCCCGGTCAAGTCCTGCATGTTTGGCAAGGGGTAGTGATCGGGGATCGCAGCAACAATAAGTCTCCGGTAGTCTCCGCAGGGCCTCCAGGTGCCGTCAGGTGTCCATACCATGTAGAGGGGTGAGGCCCAAGGGCTTGATGCTTTCCGGCAGATGCCCATTTGTTCCATTTCCGAGAATGCCCTTTTTGCATCCTGAAGGCAGCCCGGAAGGAGTCATCGGAACTTTGCATGCGTCAGGGGCCCTGTGGTGGTGATGTGGTGGAATATTCCATGTTTGGGCGGCGCCCCAGCTACCTGACAAAGTTCCGGTTTGAAGACTTCGGGGAACTCCAGCAGGAGATCGTACTTGTGGGGGGCGATGGTGCAAATTGTCGGGGCACCTGGGCCTGCTGCGACTAGTAGGGAATGGCATGTCCCCGTGTCGAGGAGGCGCTGCAGCCCACATAAACCAGGAGGCCGTTATGCGCCAGGAAGTCTGCCCCTAGTAGTGGAACCCTGACGTCTTCGATGGTGAAGGGCCAGACGTAGTTGCGCCCCAAGATGGAGATTTCGAGGGACTTCATGCCGTAGAAGTGGATGGGGGTTTCGTTTGCAGTGACAAGGGCAGTTGGGCTGTCAGGCCCGCGGCTGTGGTCTTCTCCTGATGGCAGGAATATCAAATGCATTGCTCTGGTGTCTACCAGCATCCTCCGGCCGGATATCGTGTCACAGACATAAAATCCTACGGCGTGTGGTTCCGACAAGGCCACTGCCACAGGCGAATTTGGTTTTGTCTGCCGTCGCCATTTTTTGACTGCTGGAAGGTGCAGGGGCTTTTGCATCTCCTGGAGTGCCTTCCAAACTTCCGGTGGTAGTAGCACCAGGAGTTTTCACCCCACTGCTGGTGGGGTCTTCCTCTGGGTCATGGCGCCGATCTCCTGCGTTGGGTCGTCTTCTTCTTCTTCTTCCTTCTCTGCTGCTAGGCATACGGAAGATCGGGGAATGGTGAGCTTCACAGCCTTGTTCGACAGAGTTAGCTTTTTGGCTTTCTGCACGAGTTCGTCATCGGGAAGGGTATATGCGTTTGTTAGCTGTCCTCAGACATCTGGCTCGAGTTGCCGAAGGAATATTTCACGGCCCAGGCAGATCTCCATCTTCTTCCTGTCGGAACCTACGTCAGGCAGGTGAAGGAGGCCCATCACCATGTCCCAAGCATCCTCTGGGTCGGCACCTTGCATCGGGTTTGTGATGAGGTCAAGGGCTTGGGCGGCTCTTTCCGCGATGGGAGTGGCGTAGGCTCTCACGAGTCTTTTCTTTAGTTCGTCGAGTGCAACTGGTTCGGTCTGTGCCCGTCCGGTCAGCCAGGGGGTTATTCGATTATATATGTCTGTCAGCAGGACTGATATGACGAGGTCAGCCTGCAGCATCTTGTCAGAGAGTCCCACAAGCTGGAATTGCCCTTTAGCTTGGATGAACCAGGCGCTTGGGTCCTCTGTTGTGAAAGGGGGCAGCTTGACAGCCTGAGCGGCGGCTGTGCGCGAAGCTGGTGTTGAGGTAGAGGAGGCCTGGGTTTCTCGCCCGGAACTGTCCATTGTCCACTCTCACAGAATGGTTGACAGAAGTCATAAATGGCGTGCCAAACCGTTTGAGGAACGCCTGAACACACCTGGGGAAGATATGCCATATTTAGTCCGTTAGAGGCGTTAGTTTTTTCCGCGGCAGGAGCTTTCCGAGATCTAAACTGAGGCCCTGTGTGAGTCCGCTAAAGATTTCTGAAGGTGAGCGGCGGTAGTTAGTCCCTTAATGGCTTAGCCAAAACCGCTTGGGTCACCATTCAAACCAGGAGGTCACCAGCTGTGAGGAGTGAACAAAAAGGCAGGTAGAAGTGTGCTGATTTTTATACAGGTAAAGGAAATTAAAATATACAGCTTGCGGGCGGAAATGTGGTATCCGACCAGCGAGAGAGTAAAAATGGGTCAGCAATAGCCGATTTGTGTTTCTTGCGAGACATATAACTTAGAATATAAAGGCATACAAAACATGATCTTATATGATATATACATTGGCGGAAAGCCCGATGAACGCTCTCAAGGAGGGAAGTAAGAACAACGCGATTGTAGAAATATGTACAGATGAATTTGGAGATAAAGCGTTGTCCTTACAGCAGTGGGACCTGATGGAATACCAGCTGAAGTGTGGAAATATTTAGGAGAGGAAGGCTTAGACATCCTGTGGAACTTAATGACCAAGATATATGGCCAAGAAAGAATGCCAGACATGAGGAGAAATAGTCCAATGGTCCCAATCATGACAGCAGGAGTGTGGGAACTATAGAGGAATTAAACTGATACTACATACAATGAAAATATATGAGAGGATTATAGAAGGAAGATTTAGAATTGAAACCACAATTTATGAAGAACAATTTGGTTTTATGCCAGGAAAGAGCACAGTTGACGCAATATTTGCACTAAGGTGACAGTAGAGAAATATCGAGTGTAGGAAACAGAAGGAAACCCGTGTATCACTCCAGTGCTTTATTACACGTCCAGTCCATACAGAGGTGTGACTGCAAGTGAGTTGCAGACACGCGGGCAACATTAGCGCCAGCCGCACTGCCCTCTTGGCAACAGAGATTACACATATTCAACCGTCCTACATCCTCCCCTAAGAATATGGCATAGCAGAATGGCACAATATTAAATGGAAATAATCAGTGATGGCAATAAGCAAATATGTATTAAAAACATATCTGCACACAAAGAAAATAGCAAGAAAAAAATAAAAAATCCCCATATGAAAAAAGTAATGGTTAATGCACAGGTGTCACAGCATATAGGGACATGCATGGCGGCAACATGAATGCAAAAAAAATGTCTGCAAAAATTAATTGTAGCCAGTTTGGCTTATCAAAATCAGAAGACAAGACAAGCATGAGGGACAATATAAGATATAATTTTACAGTGGCAAAAGCATGAGCATGGGTTAACACTCAACATCACCCATTACATACTTGCCCATCCATGAGGGTTGTACTGTCCGCCTTTTTGGACGAGGTGGAGCGGGTCCGGGCTTAGGGAAGTGGCTCACGACATTGGGGGCTGCCGTTTTAGCACTTTTAGGTGCTTCCTGTTTCTGAGTGACACTCGACCGCTTGCATCCAGCCTAATGAGATACTGTCGGTGGCCCTTAGACTCCACTACCAACCCAGATCGGTCCCAGGTTTTGGTTACAGGATCCTGCACTCTTACCCTGCAGCCTACAACAAGGGATAGAAGCTCCCTGGTCCCAGCAAGTGGTTGGGTCTCCTTTTGGGACTATGCCATTTGTAGTTCCCTCTTCTGGATTACCTCATTCCAGTGTCTCTCCACCTTGTAATGCTGTCTGAGCATTGACACTCCATCTCTGAGCTGCCTACCGAGGGCGAGCTGTGCTGGGGACTTGTCGAACCCCTTAGGAGTGGTGTTGAGGTACTGAAGAATTGCCAGAGATGCCTTGTTGCAATCTAGGCTACCTCCTTTGCCTATATTAGACCTGATGATCCTCTTGATGGTCTTGACTGCTCCTTTAGCCCTTCCATTGGACTAGGGGTAATGGGCTGGCGAAAGACGTACAGTAACCTCCCATTTTCCGAAGAATGATGTGGTCTCTTCGCTAATGAGGTTTGTGCCCCCATCTGTCGAGATTAGCTCTCAGCAGGTTGTGATGGAGCATGTATATTTCAAGAGGCACGTCCATCCCTGTGGCTCTGCAGGTCAACTTCCATGCTTGGCCAGTAAACTGATTGCCTAACCCTGTGGAGCATGGAGTCCACCCCCTGATGGCCTGCATGAAGGCCTGTAATGAGGGCGAAGTTCCTCTGGGATGAGCAGACTTGGGCATATCCTTGCTCATAAGTGTAGACTATCAGGTCTTCCACCATAGATGATAACCTGTCCCTAACTGAGTAGAACTGACATAGGCAGGCCAACTCCTGTGCCTTCTGTAGGTGCCAGTCATTTGCTGCCCCCACCAGTGGCCCGGCACCTTGATGTGGTGGTGGGGCTTGTGTGGTGCAAGGATGAACTGGGCTACAGTAGCGGAGTAGTGCTCTACCCTGGCAGGTCTAACCATGCTACACAGGCCAGTTCTGAGCATCCAGACTAAGATCGGTCCACTTTTGAGCCTTCTCCTATTTTCAATCCTCAACTTCTTCCCCTGTCATGAGTGACCATTAGTTGACAACCTTGGACCTACATTGGATTACGGCTCTGACTGCTCCTCTGATTTGATGGAGGGTGAAGAGGACTGACATGTCTCTCCATCCGTAGAATTCGAGTACCTGACGTGCCCGAGCGAGGGGAAAGTCTTATGTCAAACATGGCCCCCAGAGCTGGGTCTGATCTTGACGGACTGATGACGCCTCAAGTTCTGGGAGCCATGTGTATAACCAGGTTGTAGCCTCTAGGGGTGGCCACTTAAAGTTGCATAACACATCCCTCCCTTGTTGGGCTCCGTTTTACTGAGGAATATGGTGGGCGGAGGACTACCTGGCTGAAAAATTACAGTACTCGTATCTATGGACGATACATTGGCCCCCATTGTTGACCACCCTGGAATGGACTTGGAACTGGCTCAGGAAAATGTAAACAAAGAAGTAAACGATGATTCTAGATCCGTACCCAAATCAAATATAATAACTATGGAACCATACTTAATGCCACAAAAGGAAATTCCTCCAGTAATAAATGAAAAAAAGGAAAATATTAATAGTTTTCGAAACAGACGACCTAAATACAGAGCAGATCCTACATTAGTACACTTTGACTCATTATTTGGATATGGCACTTGGCCAAGATACTTAGTTTTTAAAACAGAAACCGAGCTGACAGCTGCTAAATTTGAAAATAGTTTATTAGCTCAGTACCCAACCAAAGAAATGACTTTTAGATCTATAACAAGAAAAGAATGGATAGTGGAAGCTACCACAAAAACTTCAATCAGAAAATTATCAAATGCTTAATAATATGAATGGGATAAATGTCACAGTCGAAAGACATGACAAGTTGAACAGCATTGAGGGAACAGTAATGTTACCACCCAATAATGATTGTGATGGCCTACCAGATGAGACATTGTTATTGAACTCATTAAAAATTAGATATCCTAATATTGAAAACGTAAAAGTATATGAAATCCCAAATAAAAGACAGCAGGGAAAAAAATTGAGGAATAGCTAAAATTAAATTTGAAGGGCAGACACTTCCACCTAATATTAAAATAGAAGGCCAGAGAAGAGAGGTATTACCCCATGTACCAAAGCCTCTTCAATGCACAAATTGCTCTAAGTATGGACATACAAAAAACAAATGTAGAAATGAACCAATTTGTGCATTCTGTGGTTCAGAAGATCATGAAACCACCTGGAACTGTGGCGTTCCCAAATGTTGTAATTGTGGACAAGACCATCATGCGAGATCAAAGAAAATATGCCCATTCTACACATATACACTGAATTAAAACTACTAATAAGCAGGTCTGGCATGTCAATTCCAGAAGGAAAGCAAGAATTAAAATCAAGAGGTTTAATGGACCCTGCTAGAAATAAATCATATCGAGACGCTGTAGAAAAAGTAATGCCCAAGAAACATTTTATAATACCTGGAAAAAACTAATGAAAAACAAACAACGAGGTCATCAAACTTAGAAATTAACAAAAAATCTCTTGGAGAATCTAGCAATACAGTATCAATAAGCAACCCTTATGACGTACTAATGAAAGATGAAGAATTGCCATCTCTAGACACTGGAAATGAAGATCATGCTGAACAAACAAGAAGAAAACGAGAAAGAGAAATAATTTCCCCCCCAAAAACTCTAATTAATACTAATGACGTCAAGAAGAAGAAAATGCCTAAATCAACAGGAAAAACATCCCCTAATTTAGATAATAATGATGAAATAAGTCCTTCACCAGTCTTTCCAAGTAAATTTCAAGCAATGAATTCTTCTATAGTTTTTCAAAGTAAATCTGAAGAACTAAACCCTTCGCCAGTCTTTCCAAGAAAATTTAAAGACAAATTTCAATCTGTCCAAGGAAGACAAAACGATAATTGTGAATGTCAGCAGTGTATCCAAGAAGGCGTAACACCTCCAACTGAATCTCACCATGAACGGTGTGGATGCCATACATGTTTTTTGCAAGATTGCAAAGAAACGAAACCTTTAATAAAGAAAATTGATAAACGTGATAAGGAATTTCTTAGCTAGAAAAGATAACATCTCAAGCCAGCTAGAATTACATACCAAAGATTGTATGTGTATAGACACTTACAGTACTATCGTGAGAGTAAAATAGCAGTGTTAGACAATTTCTTAGCCAAACAAGAAGAAATTAAATTCACCACTGAATCAGAAGATAACACAGAAATGTCAAAAACCCAAAAAGAAAAAGCTAATAAGCGAATAATTACCCATAGTTTAAAAAAAAATATATAATTTATATATATATAAAACCAAATATACAAAATAATCTTTTAACTTTCGTTCCATTCAATTATACTATTATCCAATGGAACATAAACGGTCTGAAAACACGAATGCACTTGGGTGAAATACAAAGACTCCTAAAGCAACATGAACCAATGTGCATATGTTTACAACACGTTAATAATCCAGTCCCATCAATATGTAATTACTTTCTGGCATCCTCCGTTTCAGGAGAAGGCAAGTTAGGAACAGCAATATATGTTCATAATCGTGTAACCTATGATAAAGTTACAGTTAACAATAATTCATTTCAAATATCTTCAATTCGCCTGCATATGATAAACAACAACTAGCATTTTAGTCCTGCCAGTCCTATATAATCAACCTAATGAAAATTATGATATGGCTCAATTATCAAATATTTTATCACAATTCAATGAGCCAATTCTAGTTTTAGGTGATTTTAATGCTCACCACCCTTTATGGGATGCCAGTACCATCGACGCAGATAGAGCAGGTAAAGACAATAGAAAATCTAATACTTAACTTAACTACAACTACTGTTGTCTGAATGAAAATGAAATCCCAACATACTTTTCAAAAACTCATGGGACCCTATCATCTGTAGACCTGTCTATTTGTTCCACTTCGTTAGTAGACAGATTAGAATGAATACTCTGGATGACCTTTATACTAGTGATCACTACCAATCGTAATCACATGTCTTGAAGATAATCATCAACAATTTGTACCAAAATTTAATTTTAAAAAAGCTGATTGGGAAAAGTATGATTTAATTACTAAAAATGTTTCCCCTTTCCAAAGTAACAATGATCACAATGAAATTAATGATATTTTACAGATTTCGTAATTAGTTCTGGAAATAAATCAATACCAATGACAACTTGTAAGCCAAAAATAAATCCTGTTCCATGGTGGTCTAGAGAACTTTCAGATATTATCATACTGAAGCACAAGATGAGTAGACGATTAGACAGACTAAACAAAGATATAACAAATTATATAAAAGTAATAGATATACATTGAAAGGGTTAGTATTAATAGCTATGGAAATTGATTATATCAAACCTTTATTGAATAAAATATCTGCTCAATTCAGGAAAAAAGTTATTAGCAATAGGAAATCATCTTGGCATAATTACGTCGCAGACTTCTCCGGTGACACTGTTAAACAAATGTGGGATAGATTTAGAAAAATTAATGGCAAATATAGTCGATCACCTAGATCCCCAATATTACATAATGGGAAAAAAGTTCATGATTTAAAAGATATATCAAATATAATAGGTCGCCACCTAGAATCAGTAGGCAATAGCCTGAATTTAGATGAACATTTTCGCATTAGGAAAAAGAATGAAGAGAAACATATAATTAATTTCGAAACAAGTCAACATTATACTACAATGTCCCACCCATTTACATTAGAAGAATTTGATGCTGCGCTAAAAACTTGTAGTAACTCTGCCCAGGAAAGGATAATATCTTTTGAACTCCTTATACATCTGAACATTAAAGCCAAAGAATACTTATTTAAAATTTTATAATCACTTATGGAAAAAGAAACTACTTCCCAAAGCATGGAAACATGCTATTGTAATTCCTATACCCAAACCTGGCAAAGATCCAACATCAGCAAATAATTATAGACCTATATCACTAACTAGTTGTCTTTGTAAACTCATGGAAAAGATGGTAAATAATAGACTCATATGGTATTTAGAGAAAAATAAAGTTCTAGCAGCAACTCAATCTGGAAGTAGGAAAAATCATTCAACATTAAACTCATTAACATCACTAGAAGATCAAATCAAAAGAGGATTTGTACAAAAGAAAATTACTGTCGCAGTCTTATTCGACATTCAAAAGGCTTATGATACAACATGGAGATATTCAATCTTAAAATCTCTATATGACATAAATCTAAGGGGTGAACTCCCAATTTTTATACGAAATTTCCTAACAGAAAGAACATTCCAGACTAAAATTGAAACGGTATTATCAGAAACATTTGAAATAAAAGAAGGTTAATCCCACAAGGCACGCGTGACTAAGCAGCACATTATTTGCATTAGCAATCAATAATATTGTTAAAATGCTTCCAAAAGATGTAAACAACAGCTTATATGTTGATGATTTTGCCATTTTTTACACTTCAAACAACCTACGCCACATCCAAAGAATTTTAAATATCTCCATAGCTAAAATTGAACAATGGGCATTATCTGTTGGATTTAAATTTTCTGTTGAAAAAACACAAGCAATAACATTTTATAAGGATCAGCGCTGGCTCAAAAATCAAGTTATATCTCTTACCATGAATAACACTCCCATCCAATTTTATCCAGAAGTTAAATTCTTGGGCTTATATTTTGACAATCATTTGAACTGGAAGGCCCATGTGAAACATACCAAAGCAAAGGCCTTGAAAGCTTTAAATATATTAAAAAAATTAGCCCACACTTCATGGGGTGCTGATAGAGAAACATTATTGAAACTTTATAAGGCTACAGTTCTACCAATATAAGAATATGGCAGTCCAATTTATAGTTCTGCTAGTGAGACAACTCTCAAAATGCTAGACCCAGTGCATCATCTTGGGCTTCGTTTAGCCACTGGAGCATTCAAATCATCACCAGTCCAATCGTTGATTGTAGAAAGTGGAGAAATGCCACTATCTTAGATTCAAAATAACAACGATGTGCAGAGCTTTAAAAATTGTAAATAGTCCAGCAAAAACCAAAGATTTATTTAAAGATCCAGATTGTTTCTGGAATACAAAAATTATCCCATCCTTCCCCGTTAGAGCTAATAGATTATTTAATGACAATGACCTTTATAATATTAAAGTTTACAATTTTAGCAAAATAATGCCCCCATGGTTGATAAGTGCTCCCCAGATATGTAGGAAATTGTGTACAATACCCAGTAATAAATTGAATAATCCCCTTGCTATGAAACAATATGCTCTGGAACATATCAAGATACACAATAATAATCACATATATACTGATGGTTCCAAAGATGATATGGGAGTTGGATTCGCTGTTTACGGAAACAATATAAAGATCCAAGTCTCCTTACAAAGCAAAGCATCAGTAAATTCACTGCTGAATTACTAGCAATAAAAACAGCATTAACAACTATATCTGAAAACCAGTTTAGTGAAGTAACCATCTTTAGCGATTCACTAAGTTCAATAACTGCAATAAGCTCTTATACTCCAAAAAACAAAATTGTAAATGAAATTAGACATATATTACATGAAATGAAAAGACAAAAAATATCTGTTACTCTATGTTGGATACCATCTCATATAGGATTAGAAGGCAATGAAAAAGCAGATACTTATGCAAAAGAGGCTAGAACACTCCCAATATCAGCAGAATTATTGCCACTAGAAGATTATATTAGGCACAGCAAGTCGGTTATTAAGAAAAAATGGCAAAATAACTGGGGGGAAAACCATCCTACCAATAAATTAAGAGAAATAAAAGAAACTGTAGACCCGTGGCCATCATCCTATCAGAAATGCCGCAAGAATTCAGTAATATTGACACGGCTAAGAATTGGTCACACCAAACTGACACATGGTTACCTAATGAGTAACCCCCATGCCCCTATACCTATGTGCGAAATATGTAATGTACAAATAACAGTAAAACATATTTTTAAAATCTGTCCAAAATATAAAACCCAAAGAGACATATTATTCAGAAGATATTCTTTTAAAGAAATATTATCAGAAAGTGACAAATTTTCACTATTTAATATTTAAAAATTCCTTAAATTTAATAATTTATACGACAAAATATAATATATAGTAATTTATAATATATTCCAGATAGTAATTATTTATTTATTTTTTTTTTTAGATAATATATATTCCAGATAATAAATATTTATCTATTTATTTTTAATAATAATTTATACTGATTTTAAATAACATGTCTAATCCTTCGGGCCAGCCCTAGGAGAGTTAATATTAACTCAGTGGTCTGGTTAAACTAAAGTAAAAAAAAAAAAAAAAAAAGTCATTTGCTGCCACTTTAGCTACCAACAACTGCCATACATGGTCTTTAGAGGCTGCTACTTTGACCCTCTCCTCGTCAAGTATGAGGCATTCTTGCTCAATGGCGGTGACTGGAGCAGCGACAAGGCAGCAGTCATATTCTCTTCAAGTTCAGAGTCCTTGTCATCTGGTTCACAACCGAGAGCAGGGAAGTGTGATAAGAAGTCAGCAGCTCAGTTCCTCTTCCCTGGTAGGTATCTTCCCTGGAATCTGTATTGCAGGGTTTTCTCCTTGAGACGGAAGAGTCTTGGGTTCAGTACATCCTTCAGCTCTCTGTTATATGGTGGGATGTCTTAATGATACACCCAATAAAATAGCATTATTTTATTGTGTAGCGCACTTGCTGAGGTAGGCACGAGTCAGTCTGTGATGTAAACAACATGGGAATCCAAACAATGATTTTGTACATCAAAACAAAAGTCATCATACTGAAACATCCCCCTTTTCACAAGAAGAAAAATTACATTACAGTCTTCTTATGGAACAGATTCGTCCATCAAAACAAAGTCATCATATTAAAACATCCCCTTTTTCATGAAAAAAAATTACAGTACATTTTTCTTATGCAACACAACTGACTCATTTTGGGAAAACATGCTATCAAAATCTGAAACAAACTTGACTCTGTGTAACATAATGCACTACTGAATATACTGCATCATGGAAAAACATTTATGCATGAACATTTTATCTACAGTATTTCTAATTTAACTCAAATGTCTTCTCGGTAGCATATAGGCTTGACGATGTTTCGTTTGGGTCTTTCACGTGGGACAGAGGCTATGGGGTGCCTAACAGGTGATGATGGCATCACTGGTTGTATTGCAGGTAGATGATGTATAATATCCTTCTGCTCATCATTCTTCTCATTAAAACTGACAGATTTAGGATGTGCCTTGTTGGTATCTTGCACAGTTGCATCACTATCAGTGTCATCAGCTGGAAACTCTGAATGTAAATTGTTTTACAGCATTCCTTGAAAGTTCTTTCAAAAACTTTCGGCTTCTTCTTATTTCACTATTGTGATGTATTGAAATGTTACTGTTTCTGTTACTGAGAAACAATACTTTTGTAATTATCTACTGTGTACCATGTGTATGTTTGTAAGCAGAAGAGTAGAATAAATCTTGAAAGATGGACACCTAATTTGAGTCTCCCTCCATGCATGCTGCTTTATACCACAATACATTACAACTACCGTTTGGTGTTATTAAGGTATACGACCAGGGTTCCGGATTTTTAAACTTTATTGTTGAAGGAAACCAATTCTTGCCATCTTGCACAAGAACCTTCATGCCAGGTAATAACTCCCTCAGCTCTGAACGTGTATGAAGGTCATAATTGCTTTTAGAATTGTTGCTGGTCTCCTGTAGCTTGAAGTGGTGATCCATGAGAACAGGGGTTGCCTCCACTTTAACAGGAAGGCTTTTCGATATCTTCCTCCTGAATAAGAGTTCTGCAGGACTCTTCAATTCATTAGAAAGAGGGCATGCTCTGTATGTTAGTAGGGTTTTATGGATATTAGAGCCAGACATTTTGGCTTTTCTCAATATATTTTTCACCTTGCCTACCATCCTCTCAATAAATCCATTTGATTGAGTATACCTTGGGCTACTGGTAATATGGACAATATTCCATTCTTCAACAAATCTCTTGAATTCAGCAAATGAATATTGAAGTCCATTGTCAGAGTACAGGATCTGGCTTGGGCCATGAATACTGAAAAGTTCTTCTAGAAAATTAATGATGGCTCTCGACGTGGTATCTCGGCCTAGCTGCTCAATAAAAGGCATTTTATAAAATTGTCAGCTACAATTATAAAGTTCTGGTTATCCCATTCAAAAAGATATGTGGAAATACATTGCCATGGAAGAATGGGGGTTGAATGTTTCAGCATAGGTTCATTTGGGTATTTTCTGGCATTTAACATGCATTCCAGGCAATTACCTATGTGTTCAGCAATATCCTTAAACATACCATTCCAATACAGGCACTCCTTTGCTCTGACCTGGCTTTTAGAGATTCCTAAATGTCCTTTGTGTATTCTCTTCAAATATTCAGCCTTCATTGATGGAGGGACTAATGGACGTTCTCCAAAGAATATAACACCATCTTCAACAAACAAGAAATCCTTCACTGAAAAATATTGGCTAATCGCCTTTGGGAGACTATTGGCTGACTCAGGCCAACCGCTTGTCATTTGCCCTCGGAGTATGGAGAGCTCATAGTCTTGGTCTGTAGCTTGTTTGACTTTTTCTAACTGTCATTGCGAGATCTGTATGAGATGAACGGCTTGTTCTAGCTGGACTTCTGCTCCAGGTGACAGCTGGACTCTTGATAAATTATCTGCAAAAACCTTGGGGGAGCCTGGCTGAGTCGCTTGACATGAATGCTTTCCAGTGGTTTGTGATCACTAATCACAGTAACGGCTTTACCATATACAAAACGATGAAAATGTTCAAGTGCAAAAACAACACTTAGCATTTCCCTCTCAATATTAGCATAACGTGATTCTGCTGGTGTGAGGGACTTTGAGGCAAAAGCAACTGGCCTCCTATCTTGCATCAGAGCAGCTCTCAGCCCATGCTGCGAGGCATCTACTTCAAGACTAACAGGACTTGTATCAAAATAACGTAGTCTCATATCTGAATGAATTGCTTCTTTGAGTTCATCAAATGATCTCTGATGGTCAATGGTCTACTCATATGGGACTTCCTTCTTGTAACTGCCTTAAAACCTTAGTTTTCTCTGCCATCAGGGGTACAAAAGGGCTTAAATACTGTACAAGTCCTAAGAAACTTTGTAGTTCCCTCACACTTGATGGAGGGGGTCGTCGATTGATTTCATCGCACTTTGCAGGGTTGTCGCACATGGTATTTCTCAGCCCGAAAAACAAGGCCTTCTTCCCCGGCCACCTTCAGTAGCTTATGAAGATTATAATCATGTTCCTGTATGTCTCTTCCATAAACCAATATCATCAGCTATACTAATTACTCCCTCTCCTACTTTTCCAAGAATCTTATCCATCCAACACTGGAAAATATCTTTTGAAACACTAAGTCCAAAATGCAGGCAGAGGAAACAACACTTCCCAGCTGGACTCTGGAAAGAGCAAAGTTTACTGCTCTCTTCATCAAGCTTGATTGACCAATAGCCATTTTTGGCATCCAACTTTAAATAAAGGACACTTCCTGACATTCAGGGGCTTGGGATCAAGACATACTCGCAATTAACCAGAAGTCTTCCTCGTAAAGGATAATGCATGCATCATGCATCCACTCAGACGTCTCATCCTCTGGGCACTTCTTCACAACACCCATATTTTTCAACTCTTGTATTTTTGCAATTATCTCATCTCTTAACTGAATTGAGTACTTTGTAGGCGGAACAACTACAGGGCAAGAATGGGGTTTTAACTCAATATGGTATTCACCTTTCATCTCACCAATATCTCCAAAGCATTTAGGGTACAAATTGCACTTTGCTTATACATCAGGTATAAGAGTAGGTCTCAAGTTTTCATGCTCCTTGACACTCGATATATTCTTGCTTTCCTTTATAGCAATAATTCCTAGTCTCTCACAGGCATCACATGACAGAATTGCTGGTCCATTGGTATCACAGGCATAAAAAAGTAAATTGACAACTGGGGACTTACCCAGTCAGGCCAGACTTGTTGGTATTTCTATAGTTCCATATGTATGAATGTTTGTATCATTCACGGCTGTAAGTTTAGCCAAAGTTGGCTTCAATAACTCTGTAAAATTTCCATAAGCGTTTGGGTACATCTGTCTGAGACATCTTATAAGTAAGATGTTACCGTTGGATCCAGTATTGGCCTTGACCTTGAGTGTCACTTTCCTTAAAATGTTAGGGGGTTTGATATCTAGTTTAGCCATAATTACTTGTCGTTCCCCTTTTGAATTAGTAATGGCAGCTACATTTACTTCTGACAAGTCTATAGATCCACAATTCAATGGTGTGTCATCAAAATGGATTTCCTTATTTTCTTCAGTCACTTGGTTACTGTGGACTTGGGTTTTTCCACATGTCTCTCTGGTCCTTTCCTTGGACCTGGCCCTTGACATGCTCCATTGGCGAGACAGTGAACAACTTTTTATGTTCTGACAGACACCCTCAAAGTGATTCATTCTACTGCATCTCCGGCACTTCTTCCCTTAGGCAGGGCATCTCCTTAGAGGATGATGGAATACACAATACCTGCAGCTCTTCTGCTGCACTGGGTGGCTCCGTTCTCTTTTGACAGCATTCATGGACGTGCTTTTCTCAAATGAGGAGGTATTTGAGAGTGTTGCTTGGAAATTTTGTGCTGTCTCAATAGCATCATTAAGGGTTCCCCTTAGAGATCATCTTTCTTAGTGCTTCTGACCACTTGATTCCGTTTATCGGTTGGAATGTTATCTGTTCATCCTTAGTACTTACATGAAAACTACAGCTATTGGCCTTTGCCTTTAACCTGCAAACATAATCTTCAACTAATTCTGACTAACCTTGAGACATCGAAGCCAGCTCTAACCTCTTCACCCATTTATTCTGTGGGCCTACCAGGTGATCAGCAAACTTCCTAAAAATAACATCTAAATCTTTCTTTTGAGTATCAGTCAACTGCCAAGAATCACATAACTGCTTTGTATAGTGCCATTGGTTTTCAGCTTCAACCTTATTAATAAATAAGTAACTTTCAAGGAAATCCTTCCATTCATTAACAGCACTGACTTGGTCCACCTGTGACCAGTCCAATTTAGGCATTTCCACACTGGTAGTCATAATTGCTTAAGGAACTATTTCAGCAAATTTTCATAATCTCAACTTATATCCTATTCTCCAGAAGAACCTTAGTTCATTGCTCTACAACTTCTCAAACTCAGAGCAGAGATACATAATACAATTGTATAAAAAATATCATGACCTTGTGATCATACATACATTAATTTTGACACAATGTGAATTATTTTGTCGTAGGCATCAACAAAACGAAGAATAAATCTTCACAGGGCAGCAGCAATAAGGGCAATACCAGTGAGAGGACCAGAGATTAAGACAGGTAGCTGGGTACTGATAATTTATTTACAGACAAACTGGGTTGACATAGACAGGTGCGGACGGATATGTAGTGCAGTCTCGCACCGCAAACAGAAATGACTCTGAGACGGTAAATTTGTGTTTTCTTACAGACATTCATTTAGATATAACAAAGCGTACAAATAGTGGAATTGCATGTGTTATACATCGGCGGAAAGGCCGCGGAACGCTCTATCGGATGGAAGTAAGAACAACGCGACTTGATGATTGATTACAATGAAAATAGGGAAAAAGTGTTGTCCTTACACCAGCTTACATTAATTATCTTCAAGATGAAATGCAGACTGAATAACAGCAGACCTCTAAACAGGTTAGGCTAGATAAGCTTTGGTACTGTATGTCAGTCTCATTCAAGAACCATAAAAAATATCAAACATGTAGGTTGGATAGTTAGGCTATGGCACGTATGGCAGTATCATTCAAAGACCATAAAAAGGGTATCAATTACATCTCTTTAATTACTAAACATTGGCATAAACTATCAATCAATAAACACAGTAACTGACGGATGTACAGATGGTTGTTCATTAATTACGAAGGCTACATAAAACTTCATCCTCTCCTGGCAGTATCAGCAATGCTATCACACCTCGGTACTCATTGTACATCAGCTCCTTAACAAACATCCAGGTAATCATCGTGCATTGTCAACTCAAACAGCGGCTTGTGGCAGCATCTTTGACAATTCGATGGTTGCATAGGCTACTCTTAATGTCTATGATCACTGCACAATACGTTGCAAACTTGAGTGATCATACCTGGATCCAAGTTATACCCTCTTGATGACCGCAATCCTTCACATTTATATGTCGAAAGTGTTGATCATCAGAAGGTCGCTACCCGCCAAAACAACTTGGAGATGACACAGTCGGACTCCATACAACAATTTTAGCCACTCATCTTCAAAATCTGGTGCCGACTCTTACTGTATACATTCTTGAAGCTTGCCACCGCTGCCACCATGTTATATGGTGGGACGTCTTAATGATACACCCAATAAAATAGCATTATTTTAGTGTGTAGCACTCTTTCTGAGGTAGGCACGAGTCAGTCCGTGATGTAAACAACATGGGAATCCAAACAATGGTTTTGTACATCAAAACAAAAGTCATCATACTGAAACACTATCACCCAGGAGCTTGACCCGCGGCCGGTGGTCAGTCACGATCAATAAGTTGGGGCAGCCCAACGGGAGTAGCCTGGCCATCTTGAGACACCACATGACAGCTAAGGCCTCTCCCTCAACAGCAGCATACCTAGCTTCAGCTTGCGACAATTGATGGCTCCCACGTAGGGCAATACGCCACCCACCCTTGCAGCAGAATGGGACATCAGCTGAGGCACAAGCACAGTACTGCTGCAGGATAACAAACCTGATCCCATCTCAGCCTCATCTGTTAGGGCTGCTGTAGGTCGGGTCTTGTCATAGTATACCGGCTTAGCCAGCTTGCATATGGCCTCCTGTGTTTGGTGGAATCTCTCGTGTAGGTTGTTCTCCCAGTCTTGCTTGCAGACTTCTTCAGGGGGTCTCTGAAGGGTTCCATCAGCAAGGCAGTGGCAAGGAAGGGTACCAACTGATTGACAAAGCCAAACCATGAAAGAGGGGTTGTCAGGCATAGGGAAAATCCATATGGCAGCTAGACTCTCCTATGTGGGCCTATAGGAATCCCATCCCAGCTAGAATCCGATGAAGCTCACTTCTCTTCGGCAGAAGCTGAATTTCTCTGGCTTGAGGGTTATTCCCTTTTTGGCATGTGTCCAAAAGATTATACGTGTGTCAGAAGGCCTTTCTGATGCTGTTATCATACAGAAGAGTATCATCCACACATTTGTGTTTACGGGGAATGTCCGTGATGGCATCTGAAGCTGAACAGTGGCCCATGGGTGTTCTTCTGTACTGATAACGCTCCCAGGGAGTGATAAAGGTAGAGTCTGCAGTTTTCTTCATCTAACTCCACCTGGTGGAAGCCCCAGTGCGCATCTGCCACTGTCTTAAAGGAATGTAAAGGTACCCCTGAGATCATGTCGAAAGGAGAGGGGTGTGATGCGTCTCTCTCCTGCAGGAGTCATTGAAAGTCCACAGTGTGGCGGAGCTGACCCGACTTCTTGGCAACAATGACCATCATCGCACACCATTCTGTTGCTTCACCAGTTGGTACCTCCTCAATGATGCCTTTCTTGATGTCTTGGTCCAACTGCATCTTCACTTCTGATTCCCAATGCTTTGGCACTGATGCTGGAGTGTGGCATGCATAGGGGGTTGCCCCTGGCAGTAGATGAATATGGTGCGACTTGCCTTCCATGACAGGGAGGGGCTCCCTTTCTTTATTGAATGTGATGATGAAAAATGGTGCAAGAGCCACTGCTCCAACTTTGGGACATTCTCCTCTACTGGTGGGAAGGGCATCGATGAGGGCTTAGGCAAGGACTGCCCAATGGGCGTGGGTACCTCATGCTCCAGTGCGAGGCTTGCTGACACCGGTAAGTGGTGGGGAAAGGACTGGGACATGAGGCCAAGGTCCTTACAAGCAGCCAATGAAAGAATGACCTTGCAGACTTGATGAAGTACACTTCTTGGACAGTTGTCCTGTCATCATATTAGATGCAAAGGGGCAGTCCCAATACACTCCAATCTAATGTTGGCAACACCACGTAGGGCAGGCCTTTCAATGAGGGTCGACAGCAAGGCGGGGCCTTCAACACACTTGGGCCCCAGTGTCTACCACAGCCTGTACAGGGCTGTGACCTTTAGGCCCTAGGCTATGCACTGATGAGGACACTACCACTTGTATAGTAGGCTTCATACTGGGTTGTACTCTGGCAGTGACTGGCCCCAGTGGCCAATTTTTTGGCAGCCATGACAAACACTATTTCTCGAAGGACACAGCACCTTTCTGGGCTCGTGCTGCACACGAGCATTGATGGGAACCAAGGCCCTCTCATTACTCTTCATTGCTGCACACTCGGTGGGGGGGGGGAGCTGTCTCCACATCAGCCGCATGTGGCTCTTGATGCCATGTGTCATGCTGGGGCATGGATGCATCTTTGCGGGCTGCCTCGTATATTGCACACACTGCCCTTAGGGCATCTACACTACAAACAGAATCACATGACCCATAGAGGGCTCTTTTCAATATCTCATCCCTTAGACCTACCATAAGCTTTCTAATAAGCATATGTTCAGACAAATCACAATGACTGCTGGGACACTGGAAGCCACAGTTCATGGCCTTTTAAGAGCACTTTGCAAAATATTCACTAATGGATTCCTCACGCCCTTGCATACACAAAAAACTCAGCCCAATGCACAGCCTGGTTCAATACATGCAGAACCATGGCCGCTCTGTAGATGCAAGCCACTCGCCATTGTAGTCAAACGGTCATTAAGGGCTTGCAATGCATCTCGACCTTCGGCAACTACATGTTCAAGAGCTGGTGATCTTGACGCCACTCCGACGGGAGTACTGTGGGCACCCCTGGAGGAGCGTCGTGCCCTCCTTGCCATGAAAGACGGTCTCACTGGTGTAGACATGATTATTCTTTGTGTATCCTACTCACTCCACCATGTAGGAAACAGAAGGACACCTGTGTATCACTCCAGTGCTTTATTACACGTCCAGTCCATACAGAAGTGTGACTGCAAGTGAGTTGGAGACATGCGGGCAACATTGGTACCAATCGCGCTGCCCTCTAGGCAACAGACCTTACACATATTCAACCATCCCACATAGAGAGAAACAGAAAGGACTACATCTGGTGTTTATTGACTTGGAAAAAGCAATGATAGGGTACCTAGGCAGGAAGTATGGAGGTGCTTGATAGAGAAAAGTTTCTGAAAAGTATGTCAGAATAATGAAAGATATGTATGCAGAGACAACCAAGCAAGTAAGAAGCACTGTTGGAAGTATAGAGAAGTTTAAGGTGAAAGTTGGTCTCTACCAGGGGTCAGTTAGAGAAGAGGTGCCTTGGTGTGTAATGTTTGCTGGTGACATTGAGCTGACTGATCTAACAAGAGAAGGTGTCCAACTCAAGCTAGAGGATGGAGAGAAGAACTTGAGAGTCGAGGCTTAAAAATTAGCAAAACAATGACAGAATAAATGTGGACAGGTGGAGAAGAATGGCAGGGAACAGTGAAATTGGGTCAAGAAGACATAAAGAGGGTTAGCTCCTTCAAATATCTTGGTTCTGTTATGAGTGAGAATGGAAACCTGGATGCAGAAGTCAATAATAGAATTCAGTGTGCATGGCTGAATTGGAGAAAGTCATCAGGGATACTTTGTGACAGGGGGATCAGTGCAAAAGTTAAAGAAAAGTTTTTATAAAAGCGTAGTTAGACCAGCCATGCTCTATGGGGCAGAGACTTGGCCAATAAAGAAAGAATGAGAAAGAAGAATGGAAGTGGCCGAGATGAGAATGCTGAAATAAGATCTCGAATGAATTGATTAGGGGGACAGTCAAAGTATTAGAAGTTTCAAAAAAACCCCAGCAAAGATGATTCAAATGGTTTGGTCATGTCACGAGGAGAGAGGATGAACACATATGTAAGAGGGTTATGATCATGGGGGCGGGGGGCAGAAGAGGGAGGGGATGGCCAAGTTCAGGTGGAAAGATAAATTATTGAATGACATGAAGGAAAAGGGTCTAAGAGAACAAGATGTACAGGACAGAGGAAGATGGAGAAGGCTGACTAGAAACAGTGACCCCATATAGAAATGGGAAAAGCTGAAGGCAAAGAAGAAGACTAGTGAATTTTAAATTGGATATTTGGTTACCGTTCTGCTGTATTTATTTTTTGCTGCCTCCTTACTTTTTTTATTTTTAGCATCCCCTTTCCCTTTCATCATTTTAATTTTAAATAATATAGCTGCTATCCAATTGTAGTAATTATGCTCAGATCATACCAGTTAACGCTTAAACGCCTAAGCGGTATTTCAGAAATCGTCTCCCGTATGCCAGCGGGGTTCGGTAGTGAGCGCCGATGCGGAAAAAAGTTATTATTTCCAAATATCACAGCACGCTTAGTTTTCAAGATTAAGAGTTCATTTTTGGCTCCCTTTTTTTCATTGCCTGAAGTTTAGTATGCAACTATCAGAAATGAAAAAAAATATATTCATCATATATAAATATTGGAAGATGTGACAGTGCAAAAAATGTTTTTTTCATATATAATTGTATACAAATCGTGCTGTGAGCAAAACGGTTAAAGCTAATGAGTTAATTTTTTTCTTTTTATTTTACACTAAATTGCGATCATTTTGGTATATAAGAAATTGTAAAGCAATCAAAGCAACACAGAAAATATTACCACAAAATGATGCATGAATTCGTAATGCGCGGACATAAAAAAAGTTTTTTTTTCAAATATTCACCATAAATCGAAATATTGTGCTAGAGACTTTCCGTTTGTTGCAAAAGGAAGGTAAATTATGGAATATTACTAGCTTGTAAGAGTTTTAGCTTACAACTGCAGTTTTTGACCATTTCCGTCTAGTTAAAGTTGACCAAATGTCGATTTTTTTCGATTTATTGTTATTTATACGCTAATATTTCAAAAATTATAAAAGCTACAACCATGAGTTATTTTTTGTTGTATTTTAATGGAATTGCACACATTTTCATATATAAAACTTTATGTAACGGCTAATATAAAACGGTGCAAGTATTGCGACAATATGACTCAAGCATTTCGGAGATTTGCGGTCGAGATTCCCCGCGAGGAGGGAAGGAAAACGTTTTTTCAAAAATTCACCATAAATCGAAATACCGTTTGTTGAAAAAAGAAGGTATATGATTGAATATTACTAGACTGTAAGAGCTTTAGCTTACAATTGCGTTTTTTTACCATGTCGGTCGAGTCAAAGTTGACCTAATGTTAAATTTTTTCTATTTATCGTGATTTATATGCAAATATTTCAAAGATGATAAATGCTACAACCATGAGTTATTTTTTGTTGTATTTTAGATGTAATTGCGCACACTTTCATTTATAAAACTCTATATAACGGCTAATATAAAACGGTGCAAATATTACGACAAAGTGACTCAAACATTTCGGAGATTTGCGGCCGAGATACCGCGTATGCAGGGAAGGAAAAAGTTTTTTTCAAAAATTCATCATAAATAGAAATATTGTGCCAAAGGCTTCCAATTTGTTTCAAAATGAAGGTAAATGATTGAATATCACTACAATGTTAGATTTTTTGCTTACCCAAAAATACCAATATATATATATATATATATATATATATATATATATATATATATATATATATATATATATATATTATATATATATATATATATATATATATATATATATATATATATATATATATATATATATATATATAGATATAGATATACATATATAGATATAGATATATATATTATATATATATATAATATCTATATAATATATATATAGATATATGTATATATATATATATATATATATATATATAATATATATATATTATATATATATATATATATATACTATTATATATATAATATATATATATTTACTTCCTGGGTGTGCCATATGAATGGCAGAAGGAGAGACACTCGGTTCTTCTGTCGCACCTGCAATATAGCACTTTGCAGGATCGGGGAGTGTGACTACAAGTACCACACTGCGGTCATATATTGGAGTGCACCTGCCCAAGGGACAACAGAGGGCGCAGAGGGCAGCCAAAGGGCGGCGGCCCACCATCAGTAAGGGTGCGCGTCTCCCTCCTCCGCCTGTACCTCATCATGTCAAGAGGAAAATAATGCAAGACTCTTCAATGGGGGAGGGAGACAACAAGAATAGAACAAAGAGTCAGGATTACGAGTGAGTATTCTGCATTGATTTTATATTTAGTTTTATATTTATTACAAGTTTTTATATATCAGTATTTGTTGTTGATTTGTATATTATTTCATTTTATGCAAAAAAAAGTTTTTCACCTGCATTCCTTTTAGTTATGTATTTGTACCAGAATAATAATATATATATATATATATATATATATATATATATATATATATATATATATTGCTACTTTCAAAATGCATGTTTCCCCTCTTTGAAATGTCATGTACAATTTGTGTAACATTTTTTCAGATTCCTAGATAGCTTACAAATAGGATGTTTTAAATGTGTGTTCAGATTTCGTATTACATAATGTAAAAGACTATATATTATAATGTAGAACGTAAAAAGAGAGAGATTTTCTTTGTCCGTTCGAAACTATGCTTGTTCCCCATTTTATGTCAACACTTTGAGATTGGAAGGTCTGCGAGATCCATTTGCTTTCTTAAATCTGTCAACGCATTTGATAGCGATCGAATCGAGTTTTCGCGTTGTTATCAAAACATGTCAATCTTAATTATCGCTCAACCTCCGTTTCAGTCGAGTACGTGTCTTTTTTAACAGACTGGACTCGTACGCGCATGTCTTTGCCGAGTCCCACGTGGAGATTGCACATTTCTTTATGAAGATTGCGTCAGATTTCGAACTTTCTGGAAGCATTCGTGCCAAATATGTTTTTTGTCATCTGCCCTGTCCAGCTTCCGTAAAGGAAGAGATTTCATTATTTCTTAGAACCTCACTCTCGATCTCTCTCTCTCTCTCTCACTTGACATCATTGAGATTATATTAACGTAACGTAAATTGGTCACTCGTAACTTGTGAGAATTTCATATTTGATATTTCTTAGAGTTTGTTTAGTGTTATTTAGTTTTTTTGTGGAATCTGAACAAACATTATTTCGTAACGGCGCCTGGTTTTTGTGAAAGTGTGAATCAAGCCTGTAGCAGAGAAAGAAAGAAATTGGTATACCAAAAAGGTAAAGTGTGTTATATTTTTATTAGTTGCAACTAATAACGGTTAGGTAATAACTAATAACTAAAAGCTAATAATTGTTAGGAACAGTGATTAACTAATAACTAATATTTAATGGTTATGATGGTTTGGTTAACTAATAACTAATAACAGGTGGTTATGAAGGTTTGGTAAAAACTGTTGGTTACAATGTTTTGAGTGAAAACATTTACAATTTTACACATTGCGTATTTTTGTGTTTGTGATTGTTCCATTGTTTGTGCACTTGTTCATTTTCTTATTGAAGTGTGCCTTTTTATTTTATATTTTTATTTGCATTCACAATTTAATTGACTTAGTTATTTTCATTGTTTAATCATTGCACATTTAATTAAATTTAACACTTGTGAATTAATTTGCATTTACTTAGAATTCTTTTCAAGTTTTATTGTTGTTTAGCACTTGTGAATTAATTTCAAATTTGCAATTATTGCCTAACACTTTTGAATTTTGATTGAATTAATTTTCTTGAATTTTGTGATAAATTAATTTTGATTTAATTTTACTTAATTTGATTCAAGAATTAATTAAACTTTACTTTGTTTTCAATTAACAGTAATTTTCCCTGATATTGTGAATTTCACTTATAAATTTTGAATTTAATAATAAATTTTTGTATTTAAAATTTTTATAAGTGTTTTTATTTCTAACCAGTATATTTGCATTTGATTATATTTATGTCAGGTAGAAACATAGAGTGGTAATTGATTTGCTTTCCTTCAATTTACTTGAAGTGACTTAGAACCAGGGAAGTACTTAGACTTCTGAAATCAGGGAAATACTTAGATTTTGATTAATTTAATTACTTACAAGATTACCTCACACCTGTTTTGATGAACTTAGTCTGATTTTCTGCAATACTGGTAAGTTGTTAAGGGATCACTGTTGCCTTTAGAGTATTCAGTCGTTTAATACGTATTTTGAGGGTTCAGGTGTCTGGCTTTTGGTGAGGTAATAATTGATAAATGGTAACCGGATACTTGGCACTTCGTAACATTATATATTATATATATATATATATATATATATATATATATATATATATATATATATATAAAAAATATTAATTATATTTTTTTATTCTGGTACGAATACATAACTAAAAGGAATGCAGGTGAAAAACTTTTTTTTTTTGCATAAAATGAAATAATATACAAAACAACAATAAATACAGATATATAAAGACTTCAATAGAGGAGGGAGACAACAAGAATAGAAGAAAGAGTCAGGATTACGAGTGAGTATTCTGCATTGATTTTATATTTATTTTCATATTTATTACAAGTTTTTATATATCTGTATTTATTGTTGTTTTGTATATTATTTCATATTATGCAAAAAAAAAATTTTTTTCACCTGCATTCCTTTTAGTTATGTATTCGTAACAGAATAAGAAAAATGTAATATATATGTATATATATATATATATATATATATATATATATATATATATATATATATATATATATATATATATATATATATATTACATTTTTTATTCTGGTAAAAATACATAACTAAAAGGAATGCAGGTGAAAAACTTTTTTTTTTGCATAAAATGAAATAATATACAAAACAACAATAAATACAGATATATAAAAACTTGTAATAAATATAAAACTAAATATAAAATCAATGCAGAATACTCACTCGTAATCCTGACTCTTTGTTCTATCTTGTTGTCTCCATCCTCCATTGAAGAGTCCTGCATTTTTTTCTCTCGACATGATGAGGTACAGGTGGGGGAGGGAGATGTGCGCCCTTACTGCTGATGGGCTGCCGCCCTTCGGCGCCCCTCTGCGCCCTCTGTTGTCCCTTGGGCAGGTGCACTCCAATATATGACCGCAGTGTGGTACTTGTAGTCACACTCCCCGATCCTGCAAAGTGCTATATTGCAGGTGCGACAGAAGAACCGAGTGTCTCTCCTTCTGCCATTCATATGGCACACGTTTCTGCCTGCGCCCTTGTAGGGGGTCCAGAGTGTGATCTCCTGGCTGCAGCCGACATACAGGGTCCACTATCTGACAGGAAGTTGGAATCTGAGCGCGGGCGTGATCATCAAGGGTGGCGGCAGTAGCAGCAGGAGCAGAACAACCGAGGTTGGCCCTCCTAACATCTACCCTTTCCTCTAGGGGCAGATCTGGAGCTCGGGGCAGGGGGGCGGTGAATTAAAGGGGGGCGAGAATTAAAGTTGATGAAGGCATTCCCGGCCACCTTGAGAAACTGGATGTGGGACAACCTCTGGAAGTCCGAATTGTAGTACCCACAGTAGAGGATGTAGGCATTCTGGAGGGCCAACTGAAGTATGTATTTGAGGAGCTTCTGTGTCCACCTCCTGGTTCTCCTGGCGAAGGGATAATACTGGATGAGTTGATCAAAGAGATCAACTCCTCCCATGTGCCTATTGTAGTGCCCAATGACGGTAGGCCGCTTGACACGAAACTCCTCATACGTAACTCGGCCCTGCCGACGTGTCTTCTTCCGCTGAATGACCTCTTCTTGGATGGGCTCATGACTCATCGTAATCATGGGGATGAGTCGAACCCCCTTCCAACAGATGACGAAGAAATCTCCCTTCCGCTGCCACCCTGTCTCTCCTCTTGCCAGATGTTGCGGCTGGCTAGTGAACCTCTTGAGGATATTTGGGGCCCCACGCACCAACCAAAGGGTACTACTGACGTGCACACCTGCTTCATACAGTTCCTGGGCTAGGGATACCGAGTTATGATAATTATCCATAAACAGGTGATATCCCTGGTTACGGAGACAATCCGCAAGACTGAAGACAGTGTCATGCAGCGTGGAGAAGACCCAGAATACACAGAGAAGTCCACAACGTATCCAGTGTTGGACTCCGTAATAAAGAATAATTTCACATCATATTTCTTTGGCTTCTTGGGGTTGTACACTTTTATGCTAAGGCGTCCTTTGTAAGGCATCATCCCCTCATCCAAAGAAAGGTTCTTTCCAGGAACCACAAGAAACTGGCACCGTTCACGAATGTAATCCAACACAGGGCGGACTAAGATGAGGCCGTCGGGGTTATTCCGGGGTATGGCCCTTCGATGGAAGGCGTTGAAATACCTGTCCAACGCCAGGAAACTATCATGGGCCATAATACCGGACACATTGGGCGTACTTAAAAAAAAATTCTGCCTCCAATATTGCCTGATGTCAGCAGCAGGCATCATTCCAAAAAAAAGTGGAGCCTCAAAAAATGCGCCATGTCCGTGAGGTTGCAGCCCCGCCAGCGATACGACAATGTCATCCGCACTTCGTCACGGCAGTACCGAGCATAGTCCGTTGTCTCTGTTACCAGGTATTTCAGCAATTCCCGCGTCAGGAACAGTTGAATGAACCCCAGAGCAGTGAGAGGAAGAGGTACGGTAAGCCCAGGTGCTGCCGTGAATGGGTGCATGTTAGGTGGAGTGGGGTCCTCCTACCACCCCTTGTCACTCAGATGAATGGCCTTCACCTAGGCTGGCGTGACGTTCTGACCTTCTACGGGCCCGCGTGGGCGCACGTGCGCGGGCACGGTTTCACACTCGAACCCCCCCCCCCAACGGCCCATCTTCCTCACTTAGGCCCTCGCTTTCTGTGTCGCCCTCAACAACAAAACTAGACGACAACTCCTCCTCCTCAGACTCCCCCACACAGGCACTAAAACCACTAAACTCCAACTCACTTTCAGCCTGTGACTCCTGTACGGACATTGGGGGCAAATATTCATCATCACTAACATCTGGAGTGATGTCCTCATCACTAGATGACCAACCGCCATCAAATTGAGGACTTGCGAGCTGCTCCCAATCAAGCTCCAACAAGTATTCATCAATGTCCTTTTGTTCAAGGCCTCCCAAATGCCTACGAATGCCCCTCAGGACACCCCGATGCTTCCTAGGGGTTGTAAAAGGCACACGATGTGGTGCTTGAACACTTTCAGCCACACGAGGCCGCACGGAACGGCATTGAGGAGCTAGGTTATCTTGGTTGCTTGGTCCCTCTCCAGTATCCAAGTCCAAAATACGTCTCACACAATCCCTACCAAGAGGTAAAATTCGCCTTTTGCGCTCCATTTGATGTTCAGATATCTCTACGTACGTCTTGTACCACCACAAGTACTCAAACACCCCGAAAAGTTCAGCAAAACATGAATGCGGCAAAAGATCGCTCTCGGACGACTCATCGCTGATGCTTGCTGGTGCGAGAAGAAAGCAATTTGCGCATGCGCGGCTGGGTAATGCTTGCAAACAAAACAACAGCTTGGTCCGTGAACTCCCAGTATCCCTCAAGGCGCATGATTCAAAAGTTTTTGCCAAGTAGGCCTATAACTATTTTTCAACAAATTTTTTAAAAAACTTTTTAGTATCGACGTATTATACGTCAATTAAGCACCCAACAGACAATTTTCATTGACGTAAAATACGTCCAATAGGCGTTTAAGACTTAATTCCCCATCACTTCATTTCGCAAGTACGATTGTACTTCAGAAGATGGCTTTATATTAAACTTTTGAAGAACTGGAGCAATTGCCTGTTGTGATATTTTTCTTCTTGGTACAAGAGATTATATTTCTTTTGATTTTGTGATTATAAAACACATCAAACCACATACTCAAAGTAGGTCGTACACATGACCTCAAGCTTTTTGCACGATCTCCTGTTTTCCGTTTTTCCTCTCTTGCATGCCCAGAGCAACGATCTTCTATACTTTTTTTCTAAACCGAGAGTACCTGCCAGTTGCATACTGTAACTCTACCTCCCTTTCACATGCATGCTGTGAATGTAAAAGTAGCAATCATTTGGAAGTATGGATAGATGAAAACTTACAGAAACTGTGAAAACGCCAGCTTATCCAAACACCTATAATTAGTTTTATCGCCAGCAGTCATAGTAAGAGGCAATTAACAGGCCTGTGTACCAAAAGGGGGGTCGAGCGACCCTCCCCCCAATTTTTTTTTTTCTGGAAGTCCTATTTTGTTAACCAAAGTCAGTACTTTGAGTAACCTCTAATCGGGTAGAATTGCATAGACTACATACCCATTTTTCCTCTTAATATAACTAAAATAACATTTTCAACTATTTCATCATGTATATACCTATACATGCAATGACATTTATAGAAAAAAAAAGTCCAATTTTGGGGAAAACTACCCCTTCCCCCATAAAAAAAAATAAAACTCTGGGTAGGGGCCTGAGTAAGATCATTCTGATTTTTTTATGGAATGGAATGAGGCAATGACACAGTTGCTCGAGGTACAGATCCTTTGAATGACTTACCTACTGGTGACATTTACAGAGATGAAAACTCTCCACTAAGCAGTCATTCAATTCATTTGTTACTCTGAGGAATACCTATGGCTTCGAAAAATTGTCACCACAACCTGTTGAGAGTTTCCTAAAATCTTCTAAATGTCCTTCTACTTCCCCTTCTATGTTCTCAACCTTAACTCCATAGGTCTACCCCTCCCGAGCCGCCTTCCTTCAGCAGTCTGCCTAGTCCTCCTTCACCAGATAGCATTCTCTCATGTAAAATTAAACAAGTAGAATATGAGAGCTAAAAAGCATAACTAAACAATAAAAACACATTTTTGGTGGTGCCATTCATTGTGGTAATCTAAGTTGAAATCCTGTTGCTTTAAACTGTAGTAGGCTCACATTTGGGAAGATCTTTTGGTTGGAACATAAAATTTGGGGATTATGGATGAAAGTTGAATCTATATATTGCTCATCAATAATTTAATTTGTCACCTATGCGTTCCCCTTACCACGGTCCCAGGTTGGCTATGGCAGCAAGGTGTAATATCAAATTCAGACGGTAGATAATTTTATATGAAAATTTCGCATCAATGCTCTTGGAGTGGTTTTAAAAATGCGCACTAGATCAGATTTTTTACTCAATGCCATGAGTCGCTCAAAATTTTTGATAATCTAGAAACTCCCTTAGAAAGCAAAATGGAGTTGACATCTTTTTCACACGATGTATGAAATTAAATTATAATCTAAGTCATGTTTATTCTGAAAGGTGATACAAAATTGCAAGAAAAAAATCTTGATACTATTTAGAACAAAGCAAAAACGATCAAATCACACTTACAAGGCGTCTATCTTGTTTTCATGGAATTTCAAGAGCGGAAAATCAATCAGATATAGCAATGAAAGAACTGAAAATACGTGGAAACAAATTAGCAAAATGAGGCGCACGAAGTTAATACACAGAATGGAATAGTGATAAAAGCCAAGAATAATATATTAATTGAAACAACAAATGTTTTTTCCTAACAGTGCGTGCGTAAATAACGTGACATGAATTGAGATAAAAGAGTATTGTACACAGAAACTAATTGTTAAATCTGCAAGAAGGGAAAATCATGGTACTATAATGTTCTTCCCGTACGAGGAAAATTCGACAAATCATAAAACCAAAACTTATAGCGAAAATAAATACTGAAAGCAAGAGTTTGCAGAGAAAAGTTCTTATTCTATAGTAGGGTGGAATAAAGGATATAGGAGAGAACACAAAATTATAAACTTGTGGGAAACTGAGAAGGAAAAGTAAAATGCCTGCAAATGACAGATAGTGCAAGTCATAAAAATTGTCCACGGTGGATGTCTAACTTCTTGATGAGCTTTTACAACGCATGAGTTCTTAACGACTACTGTTTAGATCTGTACGACGATATTCTGCAAATAATAACGCTGCGTTATTTTCGTCAGCGAATCTTCAACTCTTATTACAAGAATGGGCTCCGAGGTGAATTATGACAAAATTGGAGAAGAACTTGAGAAACAAGAACTCGATGTAGGTTCATTGTAATTAATAGTCTACATGTGTAGGATAGTCTACGGCACAGTAGTCTAGTGGCTTGCTTGTAGTAGTACCTACCTAGCCTAGGTAGCTAGTGTCCACAAAGTATCCAGGACTAGCCTAGCTAGGGTAAACAACCGACTGGACTGGCCAACTCACTGACTACCGCGTATTTGGCCATCCTCGGAAAAAGTACTTTAACACGTCCTGACACCGGAGATGGGCATCAGTCGCGACTTGTTGTTGGTGAGAAACGGAGCTAAAGACCTCTACTCTCCTTTCGAAGTAAGTATTTTCTCCAAAGTTAGAAATTAAGGCCAAATTTTAAGATTTAAACAGAGGGTAGTGAATAGGGTGTCCACGGCAGTGGAAATCTCACTAAAACGCTTTCAAAATTTTTACTTGCGCTTCTTTTTTTTAAAAGATTGACGCCATCTCGATGTTTATGGAGTCACTTTTGTCAACAAACTTCCCATTTCCTGTGATAAATCCGCACACCACTTGTACCCACAGACGCTGGGGCACTTTAGGCTAATCACAACAATCGGAACACGGTCCCTTACCAGGACGTTTTTAAGTAAACAACTGTTTTGGTAGAACAAGACAACGAAGTGTGCCAAGATTCGGCACCTGATGTTGATGATCGTTTCAAGCGTAATGCTCCACATAACACAGTTTTTTGTTATAATTAAAAGTGGGTACCAGTCTTATGAATGTCAAAACAGCTAGCGGGAGGAGTGATGTAAATTAAATAATTAATAGAGGGAAAATTCAGATCGGGATTAGAAGGTAAGGTACAGGTGTGTTGTTGGTGGAGACATCCAGCGTTGTCAGGGAAACAAAGATGGCGGAAGGGGGTAAACAACAAGTCATGAAAATTGAATTGTTCCGATACGTAATACAAACCATCGGTCCTTTAACAATAGGAAGTAGCTAGCGGCAGCTGGAACGGTCGTAAGCTTCGAACAAGGGGAGAACGGTAGTTAACTGCTTGTCCGACAGTCGCGCGCCGCGCGACTGGGAGGTAAACAAACCACTTTTGCTTTCGGCCGCGGGTGTGAAGGACGTGTTCGTCATCGCTCTCTGCCCGCTTCATCGTCGTATGCTTTGTTTATATTGTGTTTTCTACTAATGGTTTGTTTGACTTGAAAATGAAACTGTAAGTACACTGTTTTCATTTTCATTACTTAATTATGAACCCTTGAATTATGTCTCGGTGCCGAGGGCGGGCGCGCTCGCGCCGAGTCATGTATTTGGGCGAAAGGGTGTAATTGAAAAATGTAAGTACTTTTTCATTATATTTTTGCCCTGTGCGTTCGTTACCGAGAGTGTGATTGCGCTCGGCACGAACTTTTAATTTTGTATAATAGAATGCAATGAAAGTGGATTCGCAATTGCAATATTCTTTTCATTTTCATTTATTGATTGCATGAATTTAATCTGGATCAATTTTCGTTCTTACCCGGGAATTGATCCTTACGATTTTTATGTGAAATGAAATCGCAAGTGCAGTATTCTGTTTCATTTTCATATATATTTTATGATAGCATCATATTATTGGATCAAGTTTCCGTTCTTACCCCGGGAATTGGATCTTTTCTCCTTTAAGTTCTATGAAGTGAATCGCAAGGGCAGTATTCTGTTTCATTTTCATATTACTTTTCACTGCTGTGCGGGGTGGGGGAAGCGAAGTCTGCCAGGAAGTCGTCGGAAAGCTCTCCCGCGACTCCCTTGGTAGCCGATTCTTCGTCTTCCTTCCTGCCCCCCGCTCAGCTTCTTCATTGTATTTTGTATTTGGGGTCTGCCTTGTTCGTTGGGGTGGGGCATGTCTTCCCCCCGTGCGTGAGGGAACCCCTCTTACTAATCTATATATGTTACCGCAGGGTCTACATCCGTGGGAGACGACCTTGGATGTAGATGTAGATCCTCACGAGGTTTGTCACTCGTTGTCGGGGCGAGAGTGCTCCCGCAACGAGCCCTGTGTAACGTGTATGCATTCGTCAGAGGCGCAGTCGGTGCTGTACGAGGACACAAGAAGTCATCGGAAAGTCCAGTGACTCCTTTGGTAACGGACGTCCAGTTGTACTCGGGGTCTTCCGTCCGCTCTGGGTGGGGTTCTCTCCCCCCAGGCGCGAGGAAGCCCCTCTAACTAACCCGACTGTTGCTTCCGCAGGTTTGCCATCAGCGAGGACGACCTGGAACAGGTGTGGTAGTCGCTGGCACTGCAGGGGTTGATTCAGCGTTGGCGGGTCGGCAGTGGTCACTCATGATACGGTAACCACTACAACAACCACAATCTCGACACCAGCATATGAGATGTCACCGCACCTGGTGTACACACCACATGTCATGTCGGTAACACCCACGGCTGCAATCCAGAACCAATTCCTGCCGTGCCAATCAGGACGGTGCCACCGCCACCTGGGTTCTTTGTATTGCCGACCCCGGACTGCCGCTGGCCAAAGAGTACCCCCCTGGACCTGCCGCCAGTGCCGAGGATGACGGTAGCTGCCGACAGGACGCCTGTCTCTCCTGTGGTACCTGCCGTGCCTGCCGTACCTGTTGCTGTCCCAGCCGCTCATTCCCTTTCAGAGCAGGTGCCTGCTGCTCATTCACTTTCAGATGTTCCTGCTGTTCCTGGACCTGTTCCTGTTGTTCCTGCTGTTGGTGATGCTGTCACAGTCTCAGGTCTTTCCGGACAGGTGCAGTCGGGCCCTGTTGCTTCGGCAACTGCCCCGGCTCCCCTCCTGGATGGAAGACCTGACGTCTGTCCTCGGAGCCTGGCGAAGAAGAAGAGGAAGAGGAAGAAGAAGGTGTTCTTCGTCGTCCGCTGCCTCTCCTTCCCCTTCGACTTCTAAGGCCAAACAGCCGAAGAAGAAGAAGGTTGCCTCCTTCCCCCCTAAGAAGACTCCTTCGGGATCTTCTAAGGGCCCGGCTCGCTCAGGCGAGCTGGGGGAGCTCTTCTGCTGGTCCTCCTGTTCCTTCGGGAACGGGGCCCGTCGCTTCTTCTGCAAAGAAGAAGTCGACGGGGACCAGAGGGCACCAGCCTCCCGGCTTGGTGCGTCCTCACCTGGTGCTAGCGGGTCTGCCGCTAAACCAGGTTGTTCCGTCTCGGCCCGCTTTCTCGTTCGCGAGAAGCACCGAGTGGACGCTCTTTCAAGAAGACCGTCCAGCCAAAGTTTTGACGCCCGAGCTCGCTCGCCGTCAAGACAGCGGCGCGGAGCAGAAGACTGGCGAGAGTCGTGCACACAACTCTCGCCAGGCCAGTGGACGCCTCTCGCCGCAGCGATCAACTGGCTTGCTCGGCGGCTAAACCGTGACGGTCCGCTGATCAGGCCACGGGTTGAGGCGAGGAAGGAGTCCCCGCGGCCGCCGGTACCAGCCACGGCTGGTACCAGCGACTCGACGCGCCGAGAGGACGCTGGCCGGTCTCGACGCGACACAGAGCCTAGCAGGTCACCCGTCCGCCGCTCCCGATGGGACCGGGCGGAGACGGTGACCAGCGGCAGCTCGCCCTGACGCTAGAGATCGGTCTCGACGTTCTCAGCCGAGCCAATCGCCCCACCGGCGAGCGGTAAGGCTAGGCCTGCTGCTCGACCGTCACCGGCGGGTTAACGATCAGCAGCAGCCCTCCCAGCACGCTGGTCCTACAGCGAGCGAGGGGCGGGGGAGCGTCATGCTGCCTCTCCATAACGGGTTGAGGCGAGGAAGGGGTCCCCGGCGGCCGTCGGTACCAGCCACGGCTGGTACCAGCGGCTCGACGCGCCGAGAGGACGCTCGCCGGTCTCACCGTGACAGCGAGCCTAGCAGTCACCTGACGCCGCTCCCATCGGGACCGGGCGCGGAGACTGTAACAGCAACAGCTTCGCCTGACGCTAGAGATCAGCGTCGACGTTCTCAGCCAAGCCTCTCGCCTCAGGCGAGCGGCAAGGCTAGGCCATGCTGCTCAGTCGCCACCCGCGTTGACGATCAGCAACAGCCCTCCAAGCACGCTGGTCCTGCCCAGCGAGCTAGGGGGGAGCGTCAGGTCTGCCTCTCCTGTACCTTCAACCTCCTCGGGCTACGCGGGGAGGAGCGGGGTACCTATGAGTGATCGGCGAGAGGTTGCGGGCCGCTCGCGACCCCCGCTATGACGCCGTATGGACGCAGGCACGGTTCTAGGACGACCAGGACATACGCGCAATTAGCTGGAGGCGCACCGTCAGGGTCTGCCGCTCTTCCTCCTTCTGAAGGACGAGTATCTAGGATCTGTTCTTGTTGGAGGGACTGGACGGTCCTACTCCGCAAGACGCGGTTTTTACTCCCGAGATACAGAGGAAATTTGCAGAATCATTAAGCTGATTCGTCAAGCATAATGACACCTGCGGAAGGGATTGCCGCTCCACCAGCAGAGCCCACGTCTCTGCTCGAGTCGTTTTGGGGGCCCGAGAGGGAACCCAAACCGACGGTGGTCTGCCGCGATCGGAGCTTGCCGATTCTGTCTCGCACGCACCGATGTCCTCTCGTCTCCGGACAAGAAGGCTCTCTCTGTTCTGGCTGGCCGGTCGATCAAGCTACTTCCACCTCCTCTACTGCGACAGCGGCGTTTTCTACGTGTCTTCGGACACCGTATTTAAATACTCCTTCGTCCTCCTGAGAGGTTTCGACCTCGACGAGGACTGGAATGGTCGGAGGACGGTTCGCTCTCTCCTGTCAGGTGTCGATCAGCCACCCAGACGACGTTCACAGTGGCGGCAGACCCTTACCTACAGTGAGAGTTCGTAACCTCCGCGGGAAAACGTTTTCTCCTGACGATACGTTTTCCCACTCTGAGAGCCATCGCCGCAAAGCGATGGCTGATCCTACTCTTCTCCAACTGCTAGTTCCACTGGGAAGGCGAGCGAGTATCCAATTCCTTCCCATTCCCTCTCTCCTTACGGCGACGAGGGAAAGGGGAAGGATCCTACAAGATTTCTTTGTAGGATCATCACGTTCGGGACTGCGCTACCGGGGGGACCTTCGGGTCCTACCTGACGTCAAGCCCCTGTCGTTGAGGAGGAATCCTGCTCCCATTCTCATTTCTACGGGAATCGAGAGGACCCACCAGCCGATATCGTTTGACGAATTCGGTGGGGGTTTTCGCAGACTGCTTAGAATTCTACGGAATTTCTAGCGCATCTCAGAGTTGCGAGTTTTTTACGATCTTTCAAACACTTACGCGAGACCACGGTCCAAAGTGAGCGAGACGAGAATCCCCGATATGTTCACGATAATCTGGGAACCTCGCCTATGCTCGAATTCCTGGAATTTCTAGCATTGTGAAGAAGACTGCTGCTGAAAGAAACTATCTCACAGTAGGCGACCAACCTGGAATAGAGGAGATCGGACGGGAAATATCCAGTTTGGCTTGAACTATCGTCTTAGTATTCTGTTCACCATTGAAGCTTTCCTTCAGGAAAGACTTCTCCTTCACTCTCTTTGATAGAGAACGAAGGTGGTCGATCTCCAATCCTTATTTTGTTTTCTTGAAGGAAGAATTTTAGGATGGAGATCGTTGTTCGAATCCTACAAATATACTACGTATATTAACCTCGCGACATGACTTCTGCTAAGCAGTTGAATCTTGTCCGAGGGGCTAGGCGCATATCCTAGTTATTCTACGGATTGCGACTTAGACGAGAAGTATTCTAATTGAACTGCAACTCGGGGTTGCCTGCAACCTCCCAGGAGTTTTCAGTTTCAATTTTATATACTTATGGTTTTGTCACGACAACACCATTTCAACTTTTATATTTACCGAAATTCGTTTCGCCTAAATATAATTGCCCGAGCATATCTTTTATGCTCGGTAGTCTAGCCGAACGCATTCCTTCGTGGAATAATGGATTACCTGGCAACTCAGGATGACGAGTCAGCAGGCTCAACCACTGCGTATTGAACTGCCTGATAGCAGCTCAGTATCAGCTGGGCCTCCGAGATTCACGTCATGTATGTCTCTCTCTCCCCTGCTTGATTGACTACCTGAACCGTATCTCTGCCTAACAATCATGGACTTAGGTCTCTGATTAAACGGGGATTCTCGCAATAATGAAGGACCATCTACTGCGGTGACGCTAGATTCCATCGCCTTCGACATTGCGAGAATTTTCAACAGAGATATCTCTTGGACTCTTTCATCTTTCTGTTTTACCGCACGGTAACAGAAGTCTGTACAAGTCTCCCGCTGCATCGCACTGCGATAATGCGAATGATTTTGCAGACATCTGAGTTTGTCTCAAAATATCTCGTATTCGTAGGTGTACATTGTTCATTGTTCAACCCGAATTACAGATGTGTCAGAAGACATCGCCTACTCTCCGACCTGACAGCTCTACCTCCAAATGTTCAGCCCATGAGAACAGTTCTTCAGGCGGCTTTCACCTGTGTTTTCATTACCGAAGAACGCCCCGCTTTCATTGCAACCCCGGACAGCAATGAAATGGCGGTTAGCGTTTTTCAGTCATTTGTAGCACAGGTTATGAATCTTGAGATCCTTCTCTCGATTCATATGTGAAGACGTAGGTTTGCATTCAATATCTACCTTCGTCTTCAA